>NC_082359.1:11209887-11514418 GCF_027477595.1 Haemorhous mexicanus
CTGTGGCTAAAAAATATTTACTATATGTAAAGGTCACTGAGAAGAGCCTCAACAATCCAATAGCCTGGGATGAACTACTGGTACACTAAGGCAGGATGTGCAAGTCTGGCTGTTTATTTAACTCCCTGAAGACCAAGTGATGATCCAATTCTCTTCTGCTCTATAAGCAAAAACAAAGCATCAACTTTCACTGCTGTTACTGTGCTTTCAATGGGTAGAGAACTGTTGAACTCAGAATATGAAGTAATTGATAAAAGGAGAAAAACAGAATTCAGGTTTTCATAAACTTTTGTCACCACCATCACCCCCTTTATTAAAATTATAGGTGAGGCCTAAAAGACTACAAATCAAAGCCACTTTTGCCCAAGAGTGTGCTTTGTTAAAATCACTCACACTGAGCTATTTCAAGGAGATAAAGTGATGATCAGCACACTAATAAAATTAGGGGAGTGTAGCTGTTTCTAAATAATTGAAAGGCTGCAATATGAGCTGAAGTCCTGATATGTGGGAGACTCTCCAATAATGCTCAAGAAATTAAGATCTATAAAACCTTAAGCTTCTTCAATTACACTGCATAACTGATTTGTGTTCTTTTCATTTAGATTAAACTACATGATCCAGCTGGTGTTTTAGCAGAGGCCCAGGCAATGTTTGATGACAGCCATGATGAATAACCAGATGCTGAAGAAAAAAAAAAATTCAAGAACACGACCCCGGGTTATTTATTCCTTCGAGTGTCAAACCCACACTGTGGTTTTCGTGTTGCAGTCTGCCTCACCCTTCCCTCAAGGCTGTTCAGGTATACTTCCCTCTGCAGGTGGCTTTGCTCAGCAGCCTCCTCCCACCCCCATTATTTAGGAAAAGAAAGGGGAAAAAAATTAATGGGGAAAAACCCAAAAGACAAGCACCAACAGGATGGAAGAGAGGCAGAGTGACTCTTTGCTCAGCTCCTCTTATTCCTCCTGCTAAGAAATCCACTGCTGGTGGTTTCAAGGCCTTGGCTTTAGAGAGGAAGGGTTTCTAGTATGTGTTTTAAAAGCATATAGAAAAGTACAACCAAGTAATTGTGTTCTCTACTCCCCCCAAACATAGCCCAATACATACCTGTGACCCCAAATGCCTTTTGAAGTTACAACAGATCATGTTTCAGTTACTAAGTCTATTTAAGGCCTCTAGATAAAAAATAATCCACAACAATTGAGTATATTTTATTTCATGAAGGTATTTTATACCCAAATAAGTGATATACAATAACCAATGTTTAAAATGATCGAGGTAAATGCCTAACACCATAGTTAGTATAAATAAGGGATAAAAAATTTTAAGTGCACTCAATATTTAGATCCATGTGTTTGTGTCTGGTTACTGCCTGGGTGTACAGTGACAAAGGTACCCAAGGTGTAACTTTCATGACCATTTCCACAGGTGGAAAAATGACAAAAACATACTTGATATCATGGCTTAAAGTGCAGAAAATAGTCAGAAAATTAGCTGTAATAACAGTGCCATTAACTCAGAGCCTACCAGCTTGAGAAAACTAAAAATAACCATGTCCCACTAGCTTCTAATTCTGTGTGTCTTAAACAACAAGGAAGTCCCACACTTCTTAGTCACTTTGTAAAAGATCCACAAATCAAAGAAAATTCAGCTACTTATCCAGAACAGCAAGGAATTTTACAAAATAAACTCAGAAAACTGATTTTCTGGACTTCCATTCAGAACCATTAAATTAATAAATAAAAAATTTACAGACAAAAGTAAAATTTTTACACCTGACCACACCCTTCCAATCAGCTGCTCTGGTGTGAATACCAGGTCAGGTTTTCTTTCTTTAGAGGGGGATTTTAAGGGCCTGTTTTCCCAAGACAGAACTGGTAAAGTTCTGTTTTGAATGGGAAAATACATTTTGTGCTTACTACCAACATTTTGTGGCTTGGAATGCTGCTTCCTTATTGCCTTTACTAAAGCAATGCTTCCAGTGCTCCATGAACAAACACCTGTGAGTCTGTAGTTACAATCCTCACCATCAGATTTACATCAGGAATAGAATATATTTGAAGCATGTAATGGCAGAGCTGAGAAAATCCAGTTTGGCCTCTGTATGCCAGGACTTTCACTTCACAGGTGAAACCAAGTGGAAAGCTGTTTGCTGCTTGTGAACCACAACTGCTGCTGGAAAAACAAAGAGACCAGCAGGTTGGTTTTGGGTTTTTTTATAGTTATATTTTTTAGAATACAAAGGCACCACAGGTGACCTTGTCAACACTTTGCACTGCAGTGCTGCTGACAGGAGAGATCAGTTCCCATCTGCTTCAGTAGTAACCACACTGTGCACCTGAACTCCACAGGCACTTTGTGCAGATTGCAAATATTTTGGAATAACCTGAGATGGAGGTTTTGGTGTGAGAGACCATGTTCAGCCCAGGCTGTCAGGCACAGTTCCACTGGACTGTCACAGTCCCTCCTGTCTCATGGCAAAATCCCAGGTTTTTATTCCACAGGGATAGCTATGACTAGTGATAGCTAGTTTGTTGGGTTTGTTTTTTTTCCCCTTTGGCTTGAAACTTATCTCAGTTTGTGTTTAAAAAACAGCTTTTACTCATTAAACCCTAAAGCTCCTCCACAGAACAACTGAGCTCCAAAGAATTCAAGTCCTAGACATAGACAGAATTACTGAAGCAGCCCAGGACAACTGCTGGAACCAAACCTCTTATCTAGGAGACCAAATGGAGGTTTTTGCTTTGAGGAAATGAACACAGTAGCATTGCTGTCACAGAGGTGTCTGAAGGAAAGCAGCAGTATTGATTACAAACAACCCACTTTCATAAATAAATATACATCAAGAAAAGTTGTCTTCCAGATCCTTTGGAAGCAAAAATGTATAATGAGTTATTAAATACAACACTTCAGTAAGGAAAACACTTTTCTAAACAAGGAAGACCAAGGCATAGCTAATTACTTGGGAATCCAACACAGAGAAAGCACCTTTTGCTGCTTGCTTCTGAGGATTTATTAAAAATATATTTTCAATATAAAAGTATAAAATAATTACTACTTTGGCTTGGAAAAGAAACAGCAGTGGTTCTGATTTTCAAGCAAAAATATTATCCAGTGATAATTTCCATCTAGTTCCTTCTTTTTAAAAAAGGATTCTTAAAAGAGAAACAGGCAAATCTATCTCTCCAGATAATATGTGCCAGCTCATGAGAACTTTAAAACAATTATTGCTTTTATTTTCTTCCATGGAAGAGAAGAGTCGAGTCTCATTCCTACTCATGTGGCCACACCACATCACAGTAAGTCTAGTCCTGGGTGTTTAGCAAGTTACAAAATGTGTAAGTGCCACGGGAAAAAGGCACTGGAGAAATCAGCAAAGTAATAATTACTTGGCAGCAAAACATACTGGGGAAAGTGCTGGGAAAGCTTTCACTCCTACCATCTGTCAGGCTTTCCAGGGAGAGCAGAGCTAGCACCAAAACCGAGCGCTAATTGCTGCATGTCCCAAGTAATTTGTATCATGCCATGCAATATGGATAGGACAAGCAGAATCTTCTAGTAAATGCCAACATCAGATAAACAGAGAAAAAAAATCCACAACTTCTCTATCCATTCCTAACAAATACCCAAATGTACAATGTTATTTTCCATGTATTTATACAGCCACCATTCCACATTAACGAGAAAGATGCGAGACAGTGTTCACAGGAGGAGGGCTGCACATGCAGTGCAATCACACCCCACCATCCATTCCTTCAGATAGCAAAACTTGTATGTAAGGAACATTTTTTTCCTTCTCTAAAGGGTTAGAACAATATTTATAATTATTCTTTAAACAGTAATCAGCAGTTCGACCAGTTCATCCACAGGGAGTCACCATAAGGCAGAAGCAGAATAGTGGGTTTATTTTCTTAAGCACAGGTTTACACAAAATTGGTGACAGCTGAGGTGACAGCATCACCTCTGTGATCCAGCTGATCCTGGAGCCGTGCAAATTCAGCAAGTTCATTGAGTTCCTGAAATTGCCTGTCTGTTTTGTGGCTCACCAGTGACCGGTAGAAGTGGACTGCAAACACAATGAAAATCAATCCAAAGGGCACCATAATGGACGTCGATGCAATGGCTGCTGCCTGTCCTGATGTGATGGTAGAACTGTTGCTCTGTGGAGTGTTGTCAGTTTTCTTCTTTAAAGGAAGGAACTTGACCCAGCATAGCAACACCACTTCTGCAAGAAAGAGCAAAGTCCCAATGACAGTGGAAAACGCCCACGCGAGCTCAATGTGCCGGTGCATGCGCTCGTGAGGAGATTCCTTGACGGAGTTGAGGTTATGCACATTGCTAACAGCCTCTATGTTTGGAAGGATGCAGGTACTTATCATGAGTGCAAAAAGGTGAACTGCAACAAGCACAGTAGTGCAGGCACTGAAGGCTATCAAGAGCCCCTGAGGATAGTCGTGGTCTGGGTCAAGCTGAACTTCCACCATAGCCACCTGAAAAGGAAGGGGGAGAGAGATGCAGTTACCTACAGCTTATATTATTTGACTATAGGTTATTCAAAGTTTACATCATGTTTCTGGAAGATCATCTGATAAAAACAAAGTAAGTCTGTATTTACATTTCCTTCATGTCAATCTGCACCCGCTTCATGAGGTCCAAATTTAGGTCTGAGCTATCAAGCAAAGACCACTGTTTTCATACTTACTGTTCTGTTGCAGAGCAAACCCACAACCACCTTGCCACCTCCAGCTCATGCCAGCAAAACAGCTGACTCTTATGAACAGCATCCTTGGACTCCTTAAGTGAAATATTTCTTCTTTTGTGTTATATTGAAGACACAGCTTTTGATCTTTACTTATGAAGTCTTTTGAAGTATCTGTGAAAGGCTGCGAAGGCAGGGGACTGCCTGAAACAACCTTGGTGGTCCTTTCTCCTTGGATATTTGGGTTTAAGTTCTAAAGTGCAGAAACCTTTCATGAGAAAAGATCACCTTTTCATGGGGCTCTCAGCTATATTCTTTCACTCAAGTATTTAAATGGACTCTGGGAACACAGATTCGAAATGTGAGTCTCCACAATGCCCATGGCAGCCAAGCAAGCCTGCTGGAGGCTGGAGGAAACGTCTCCAGAAAAAATAACACAGTGCTCCCAGGCATCACTACTCCCCCAAAGATGAGGCTACTCATGAAGATGTTCCAGCCCTCCACTACTACATGCAGTCATGACCTTCTTGTAACCTTAGATCTCCAAGCATGCCTGTGCCTAAGGAATTAAAAAAATCAAATTAAATAACTGCCCTAGGAAACTCATAAAACCAGCTGGAATAATTCTGACAAATAAAATTAATTAGAATGCCTTTTAGTTGCTTTTAAAACTGCCAGGTGGTTTTGTGCATATGTGCAATTGATGAGTGACATTAATCCCAACAGCTCTCCTGAAATGATCTTTCCTGATAAATTTGCCTTTCAGACAAAGGATAGTTCCAAAGAGGGAATAATGCACAAAGGTCTCTACGTTCAGTGCTCTTTCTCAAAAAAACTCATTTAACAGACAAAATACAGGTGAAATGCAGAGGAAAAAACCTGACAGTAATCTGAAATATAAGCACATCAAGCTGATAGGAAGAAAGATCCATGGGTAATACAGGTGCAGGGAGGCATGGAAACCAGGGCTGAAAGACAGCTGCAAAAGCAGCAGGAACATTCAACCCTCACTATTTTGCAAGGGCTGAGCCAAGCTAACCTAGTCCTGGATCCCATCTCACGCATGTTCCAGGACACCAGAACTCTGAATCACTAATGCACCCAACACATTAAGGCAACCCAGGGTTTTGCTCAGACATGTTCCAACAGGCATTTGAGACCATTTGCCAATTGTTTAATTCCTTTATTGAAAGCTTTTATTGTCATAAGCCTAACAACCCAGCCAACTAGCAAGCAGTTTCCAAGTGTTCTGAGAAACTCAACACGTAATTATATTAATGCATATACAGTCCTTGCTCGAGGATTTAAAAATACCATTTTTCAGCTGTGGGAAACTTCATGATTGAGAGGATAAACATTTGCTTGTCAGATCTCTCTTGTGCAGGATTGCTTGTTAAGTCGCACTGTACTCGTGGGATGTTGGGCTTCCTGTGTTTTTCACAGAACAATTGCAATCCTTCACTGAGGATTCATTTTCATACTTAAAGATTTTTCTTCTAAGTCTTCTGCTGTGCCTAGACTCAAAGCCATCCAGAATGACAAGACACTTTAATCCTTTATCCTAGTTCTTAGTATGATAACATAAACATGGCATTAAAGAGCTTCACCAGATGAAGACTTTATTTTATTTTAAGAACTGATTGTATTTAGTTTGCCAAACATTGAAGACATTTTATATTTCCATTTATCAACGCCTCCATACTAATGATATCAAGCATCTGATTCTGAGCTCCTTGTGTTCATGTCTGGCAGAGTAACCCCAGCCTGACCCATAAGCAAAAAATCAGTTCATGTTTTCTGTCTCCTCAAACTCTCAGCAAAACTAATTTGGGAACTCCTTCAATGTAAACTAGCAGAAAAACTGCCAACTTTTCAACTCCGAGTTTCCTTCCTGGGCCAAGCTTGAGCCAGGCACCTAAAACAAAAAGTTTCATTTTTCACCATGAGGGCCTGTGCCTGTTTTCTAACAGACACACAAAGTGTCAGAAGTTCTTCCCTCCTTTGCTCATGCTGCAATTACAAAATAAACAGATCAGAACCGATCTTGTAAAGTAATACCTGCAAGAACAGGGCCCTGATGAGGTCACCTGATATGATCCAAGTTCATACAAAGCCTGAACTCACAGGTACTGCCAACGTTCCAGGCAGGATATATTCCTGCTCTGCTTGTCCAGAAAAGCTGCTCAGGGCAGGAACTGTCGTCAGTGGCTGCACACTTTCCAACACAACACTTTTAGCACCTTATCCTTCACTGTTTTCAAAGCTTCTCTGAACACTTGCTGCATGATTTGACCATGCAGCTGCTGTGCTGCAAGCGCCCTGCCTCGCTGCGTAATCACAGTGTAACGTCGGCTGGAAGACACCTCAAGAGGTCATCTGGGCTAATCCCTGGTTCAAAGAAGAGCTAACTTTAACTTCAGATCATCCTACAGATATGACTGACAGATTTACTACGGCTCCTGACAAAGCTGTACATCTGAAGTGCAACTTCTTGACAAAACTAAACGACTCATGACATTAGGACACAAGACTGAAGCTCTCATAAGCCTAAAATTGGTGGGCAGTCTGATGTTTTTAGAAGATAACTGAATTTTGGCACATAACTATGTTAAGCCTTTAACAGTCCTGGATTTCAGAGTCATAGCAGCCTGATTACTACCATATTGCAGGAAATTTAACAACTTGCCCTCTAGAAAAATCTGCACTTCTTTTTAAGTTCAGTATACTGACCAAGTTCATTTTACTTACTTATTCATAAGGCTCCCATATCTTATTAGACCAGAGGGGCTTAAATAAAGCACCTGCTCTTAAATTAAAATCACAGGCTTACATCTTTTTCAGATCAGTAGACAGTGCTGTAGAGAAAAGGAAACAAAATGCCTAATTTCAAGTAAGTCTGTATTATCTATGAGCTATTATTTATTATTTACTTCCTCTCCTCCCCTTCCCCAGTGAGATGCCTCTGAGCTCGGGTTGGTGGGAATATAACCCTGTACTGGGACTGCATCTTGTACAGTCTAGCACGTCAGGAATGGCTAAAGAGAAAGCTGTGTTGATCAAAGATCACAACTGCATTTTCGAGGGCCCATCCATCATTGCTTGTCTATGGGTGGGACCACAGAGGAAACTCAATAATGAGGCGAGTGTCAGAGCATCACTGGGAATCAGCTCCTCTGGCTGCCTCCCTGTTTTCCTGACAGTACAATTCACTCCAGAGACAGAGGCACAGAGCCAGACTCTCACAGACTGTCTGCACCATTCATAAAGAGTTATAAACAACTCATACAGAGGCTCTGTATGAGCCAGAAGAACTCACCGGAAATTAAAAGCAGATAAGTCAAAATAATGATCTTATTTACTGGTTTTATACAGAAGGGAAACTAAGCATCATTCATCCATTAGTCCAGGATGTTCACTCTGCAGATTATTGTTTGCTGCAGAATGGCAAAACACATTAATATTTGCTGATGCTGACACTGGAATACAAATACAGGATCTCATTTCATTTTGCTAGCAAACATGAAAAGGCAATACCCGTGTGATGGTAGCAAATGCATCTTGAGGAGGTAATAACCCTCTACACAGTGTAACTTACAGCAAATCCATTCAGTAAGTACAAGTTCAGATTATCCAGAGGCTCAGTATCCTCTTTACATCCTCCAAACTACAGGAGCCATCCACAGCTGCTGCAAGAGAGAACAGCAGGAGCCCCAAACACTCCACACTGCCTGCCTTGCTCGTCTATAACCAAGACAGGGATGTTAAAGGAAGCACAAAACTTTCCTTTTGTGACTGGAACAGAAGAAACTTTTTGCATGGGGGAAGATTCTCCAGCACAGCTGTAACCTGTAAGTGGAGGAGTGTTGCAGAAGGCTAAGTGGAAGCAGAAGCCACAAAACTGGGCCTGTAACTCCTGCAGGTTACAAAATGCCACTGTTTCATGCCAGTCTACCAGCAATCCAGCTAAATACCACTTAAAAACTTCTACAGAGACTGTTTTAGTGTTTAGAACAACCAAGTGACCTTTACTAGACAAAGACACCTGTACAGCTGACACCAGTGGCCCCAGGTCCCACCTAACCTTACCTCAGCCCCAACTGTTATTATGGAAATCAGTTTAATAAATATTTATCTCTGCAGTCAGTCTTCTGCAGAACATGACTGAAGCTGTCTTCAAGAGACCATGCTGGCAATATTTCAAAGGCAAGAGTTGACAGTTCTTTGATGATATTTGAAGTATATATATTCCATCTAGACAAAGCCCAGCCAGCTTGGACCACTAGAGGTATTTAAAAGAAAACAGCTGGCTGGTAAATATCAACCTCTGAATCCTACATATAAGGAAGCCAACCATAGTGTATAATTCAGACCCCTAGTTCTGACTCAGTTACTTTCACAAAGCTGTTAATTGGTGGCAGGAGATGTTGAGTCTTCTGGTTTTATAACTAGTGGCATTTAACAACTTTCCTATGGTTTCTGACTCCCATATTGTAAAATTGTCATGTTAGTGTGTTATGCATCCTTGGTGATAAAATGATGCCAACAAGTCAGAATAATTGTTCAGACAAAAATAACCTGCCAGCAGCCTATTCACTGTAAAAAATAAAGCCAAGCATGAGAGGCAAGATCATGCAACAATATCTCAGCTATAATACAGAAGTGAGAAATGTCTGATGCCCCCACCAGTGTATGGAATGAATCCTCCATTCTTTAATGCACTACACATCCTCTACAATCCAGAATTTCTTTCTCTACCTCTAACAGTTTAGGGGACTGATACTACTAGCTGGCTCCATAAATTGGAAAAGTGTACTAAATGAGGTTATAAACTTCATGGATTTTCCCTCAGGCATATGGCACTGGATGATAGCATCCATGGAAACCTGAGTGAAGGAAATGCTCAGGTTTACTGGGGCAAGCTCAGCTCTCACATCAGTTGCCATCACCAGCTCCTGCAACTGTTTCTGAAGCTCACACATGGTAGCAAATCCTAATGTGAAGCTCTGAAGCAAAACTTATTGTAAAACAAGTTTTTAATCTTCTCTGAGGAAACATAACACTTCAGGGTTTGAAACCTGCTGAGTGTTTGATACTCCACCTCACTGACCGGAGCAATGCCTTGCCTTTGGCATGCCTCATTCCACCAGGGGACATCACCAATCCTGAGGGAATCAACTTTGCAAAATGGCTGTAGCTAGGCATAAAAATAGTCCATGAGCAGTTCAACGGGGATAAACTTAGCTTCTACTAGAGGATGCAAGCACTCTTTAATCAAAGAGCAAGGATCAATGGGGCTGGCATGGAAACCAGCACACTCCTCTCCTGACAATTCCCATCAATTCACTGGGTGGTCCTGAATGTGTCACTTAAGCTTCTTCCATGCCTGATAAGGAAAAGAGAGGAACAATAACCCTTCATTGCTGTTGCCAGCTTTGATCCAAGACTAGAATGTACTTTAGCAGCATTTTGTTCAAGTATCAGGTGCCAAAGAACTGCAGTCAACAATGCACAGGCATGACAGAACAGCCCAGCTTTTCAAGGCAGAGGAACAACTGTAAAAGATCAGCAAAGTTTTTTAAAAGACATCTAAAAATACTCGAAAGTTAACTCAGTTCTTCGGAACCAAGATTAGGAAGTCTTAGCTAGAGGACTAGGACTAGGTCTGTCAGTGCAAGAGCAAAGACACTACAGGTGGATTTCCACGCTGAACTTGTTACAAGAAGGAAAAAAAAGTGGATTTTTCTCTTCGGAAAAACTTAAATACGAACGTTTGCATGTAACGTTCCTGGCAATTAGAGATTTTCTTAATTGGAACAAAGTGGCTTTTTCCAGAAGTACCGTAAGCAACAAATTCAAAAGCAGCAGTTTTCAACAGCAGGAGACTGAACCCCTAGAATCCTAGAGAACCGAATTAAGAAACAAGTAGAAGCCTCACCTCATACATTTACTGATTTTGAGCCCATGTGCCATATATTTAGAGAAAAACCAAGGAATTCAAGACGTTAAGTATGACCTTAAAACAACAGCATTTACATTGTGATGCAACCTCCCTTAGAAAGAAAATTTATAAACCCCAACAAACAAATTTTTCCCCACGTTCTCTCTCAATGTAAAAGGCTGACTCAAGCAGCCACAAACTGCTCTGAGAGGCAGGACGGGTGTCCAGCAAGGCAAACCCATGATCAGAAGCGGTGTGTGAGCTCCCAGCCGGATGCGTTACCCAAGGAGAAGCGGCTCAAACGCAGGAACAGAGCCGCCTGTCAGTCACCCGGGCAGCACTCCGCCACCTCCCCAAGAGTTGTGGTCTGTTTTTAGCCATTGAAGGAGGACAGTGACATTTATTTGACCGTCAGGAGGCTGCTGTGTTTTACAACAGCATCATTGGAACAATGGCTCTGGAAAGGAGCAGATTCAACGGCTGAAAATACTCCGTTTGTTAAAGCGGGGCAAAAAAAAATCGAAATAAAGCAAGTCAGAGGAATGAAATTGCGAATTTATAAACTGTGAAGCATTTTTAACAGCTGCATAAAGGGGCAGAGGGCAGAGTTTGCAGCTCTGCATGTCAGATGTCTGGGCAGATGAGGAAGTCTGTGAGTTACTGTATTTCGAATTATATCGAACTTTCTTTATGACATAATTCGGGTAACTAGAGTGCGCTTGACATCAAACTCTAAAGAAAACACACAAGAATAAAAAAACGCTTCTAAACCACGCACAAAATTCCAAACCAAGTAACATTCAAGTTCTCCTTAAATAAAAACTAGAAACCTCGCAACTGCGAAGGACTGATGATGGATGAGCCTGAGCGGCACAAACTTTAATCGGTTGTATTTCTTGGTTTATTTAAAAGCAGCTGCAGCGCAACAGCTGCCCCTGCCTCGCTGCGCCAGGCGTGCGGGCTGAGAGAGGAGCGGGATGGAAACCCCGCAACCCGGGCAGCGCTGGGGGGCTCCGAGCGCGGCCCCTCGGCTCCGGACACCGGAACACGACACGGTGACCGCGCACACAGCGAGCTGCCCACGGCACACGCGGCAGGCACCGCGGCTTCTGCGGTCCCGAGCATCCTCCGCGGGGAAAATACGTAACAATCAAACAAATCTTGCACTATCTGGCGGAGATAAAAGCCAAGAGGCAGCTCTAAGCTCGTGCCAGGACGCGCTCCAAAACAAACGAGCTACCGAAGCGAGCTGCCGGGAGCACTGCCCGGGGCGGTGGCAGCAGCGCCCGCCCCGCTCCCCGCCGCCCCAGGTGCCGCACGCCGCGCCGGGGGCAGCGCACGGCCCGGGCCCGGGCTCCCGTCCTCACCGCAGCAGGCTTCGGGAGAAGCAGAAGTGGTGGCAGCGCTCCCGGCCCCGTGCCACCCCCCGCCCGCCGCGCCAGGCCGGGCGCTCACCATGGCGAAGCCGGAGAGCAGCGCGGAGGTGCGGCTGGAGGCTTTCAGCTTGGCTCGGCTCAGGTAGAGCTTCCGCCAGGACAGCGCCTGCATCGAGTGCTCGTTCAGGCTCATGGGCTCGGGGCGGAGGAGCGGAGCGGAGCAGAGCGAGGCGGAGCGGGGCCGGCGGGCGGTGGCGGCTCTTTCCGGCGGAGCGGGCCCGGCCGCGCTAACACCCCATGGCGGCAGCGCGGCTCTGCCACCCCGGAGCCGCGCCCGCCGCGCGCCCCGCGAGCCTGCGCGCCCCGCCCCGCCCCCGCCCCGCCGCGTCCCATTGGTCCGCTCCGCCAGGCCCCGCCCCCGGACCCGCCCCGCCGCGCGCCGCCGCTTCCCAGCAGCCTCGAGCACCAGCCCGGCGGGCGCTGTGCCCCGGTGCGCCGCCCGCCGCCAGGGGGCGCCACGCCGGGAGAGCCGCGGTCCCTGAGGGCGCCGAGGGCCCGGCGGGGCTGTGGGGCCGAGCCCCGCCCCGAGCCCCGCCCGAGTCCCCGCCGGAGCCCCCGCCGCGTTCCCCCGGTGAGCGGCTTAGGTCGAGTGCTGCTGACGGGTATCTGTAGTTTCCGGTGGGTTTGTGCCCCTCAGCCCAGTACGCGAACCCCTGCGCTCCCCAGGGCGGACAGGATCGGGTGTCCCCCTAACACGTCCCTCAGAACAAACCACAAAGCTGTGCCTCAGCCTTTTCCTTCTGTAGTCCCCCGTCCTAAAATGCTTAAACATCTAACTTACACCTGTCCAGACCGGACAGAACACGTGGATCCAGATCGGTTTGAACATCCACCCTCTCTTCTAATTTAAACTGACCCAGCTAACCCTTTGTCACGTAGTTCAGGTTTTTCACAACATCTCGTAGGCCCAGAGCCCTTGATAAACCTGCCTTTATTAGCAAGCACTTGGTAAGGTTGATTAAGCAGAACATTTCAACATCTACACATGCCGGTGTTGAAAGACTTTTTATTACCAGGTTCACATACACCCTTGAAACCATAATTCATTTTTTTCTGTGTTTTACAGAGGGAAAAGTGAGGCGGAGAGCAGAACGCCCTCATGAATAATTGGCAGAGTTCTGAAGGTGATTTCTGAAAAGGTGAGGTAAAACACTGCTTGTGCCACATCAAATTTGTGCATCAAGAGACTTAAGGGATGTGTAAGAAACAAACCTGTTGCTACCAATTTGTAGTTAAGAAAAATAGGATTTTAACAATACAAATAATGCTCGACAAGGATACTTTTACTATTAACAGGCACATGGATGGTCACCTAGGAGATGAATCCACGCTAGTTCCACTAGAGATCAAAAGCATCGTTAGTTTGTATTGTTTTGACATTTTCCACCTTATTTACAAGTAGGAAAATCACAGCAGATTGTCTTTAACATTTTTGCTTTGTTCTTCACACCTTTCTGATTTGCAAGATCCTTCACTTCCTTAAGCACAACAAAGGGAACGAAAATCGACACCAACAAGGTCACTTGATGCTTTTCATGTACGAGGCATTATTTTAAAAAAAGATGTAGTGAAAACATTCAAGAAAAATAATCTTAAGGATTTGAAGTCTTCAGAGGCATTCCCTGTATCACATAGATTTGAACTCACTCCCTTCTCAGGAAATAAAGACAGTCCTCTTGTTATAAACAACTTTGGGTGAGATTTTTATCTACGGGGCATTAAAACACCTCAGTAGAAGAATGAGTTTGACTTAGTCTTTCCATAAAAGCCTCTGCTGTTTTATCACAGACTCCACAGAATTTTGGCCACAATCCTTCTCTTTTTTGGGTGACAGTACTGCTGTGTAGGATCCATTTCAGTCAAAGTCCAGCATAAGTTAAAATTTGGCAGGTCTTGAGGCTAAGAGCAAACCAACTGTGATTTATCACTTTTTTGGGGGGAGATATGATGACTCTCAAAAACCGTAACTAGAACTTCCTCCACATCTCAGAAAAACATTTAAGTCTCTATCCTGTGGAATTAAAGACTTAAAAATATTTTGCACTGCTGCTCATAAGCTATGACAAATGTTTATGTACATGTACATAACCAACTTGGGTTGTTCACTATTTCTTCTTGTTTCTGTGCAAAATTATGGTTGAACTGTAACATCATGAGGGAGTACTCCTGCACTAGGTCTTAACCTGTTCCCTAAATTCAGATTTCTCTAAAAAAAAAGAAGCACCTGCAAGAGACATACATCTGACAAGGACTTCAAGTGTCTTTCTAAATAATTGTATTAAAATAGAATCTTTGAACTCACTGTTCCTCTATTCTCCTGTCCATCACTCTTATTCCTATTTATTGGAAAGGGCTTTGAAAGATACAACATTAAACACTGAGGTTCTGCTGAGTTTGTATTTCATTCAGAGAAACAGTATGAAAAAGGACCTGGAGAATCAGCAAAGGCATTTCATCTCATGCCCTTTTCCAAACCAGACCCATGTGTCATTTTGAGATTCTGAGCTTCAGTGTTGTAGCTTTGAAACAAACATTCCTCTCCTGCAAAAAAGAAAAGAAAAATCAGTTTGTTAAACAGAAAAAATATATTAAGGATCAACATGAGGACCACAGCAGTGCACCCTTTCCCCTTTCTCTCCATTTTACAGCTCCATCTGAGGTACAAACTAAACAGGATAAATTATTTCCAACTCTATTACTCATTATGACACACCTCTACACTGCCACTCTGGAGTGAGCTGAAACTAAAAGAGTCAGCCATGCTTAATTAACTCTTAGAAATGCTTCAGGGACTTCTTCTGAAGTCACGCTGAGGCTCAGGGCCGGGGTTTGATGTCACCTGTGACCCGTGCAATTGCAGAAGGCCACCAAAAGGGTGTATCCTGCCCTCTCCCTTCATCTCAGCCTTCTCCAGCATGTGCATCGCACTGATCAAATGGCTGCAGAACTTCAGTGGATTGACCTAATGAAATAAATATTTATTTATTTTTTTCTTAATGGCTGAGTTTTCTTCCGGATCGAGTCACTGAACTGACTCTCCCCGTGGCTGCAGCACCACCAGACCTAATGCAGGGAGAGTGAGGGATGTACATGCAAGAGAAAGGGAACGGGCCCTTTCAGCAGCAGGCTGTTATTACCCCTAATTAGAGGTAATGTCAACCCGTTCTCTGGATCATTTATGCATGAACACAATCGGAGCAGGTGGCAGAAGTCCAAGTTTCTTTCCAGAAAGCCCTGAGAAATCTGTACACTGTCACAAGGATACTCACAGTTCTTTTTTTCTGCTAAAAATGTACTTCTGCATTTTCTGTAGGAGGCTGAATAGGTTCGCTGAGTACCCTGTGATTAATGTGATCCGGTGCTGAGCACACCGAGGTGCTGCCTCGGCAGAGCAGCTCTGCTAGAACGGATCTCCAGCTTCACATGCAAATCAGCACTTCCATTTGTTCCTGTTACTGCACCCAACCCGAATCAAGCCACCACAAAGTGGAAGTCATGGTAGATCTGCATTAAAAACAACACATATGAACTTGCAAAGGCAAATACAGCTTTGCCAGGGATGTTAAGGGAAACATCTTTGCAAATCTCATCTACAGTAGATCTTAACATTGTATCCATAGGTGATGGAATTTCTGCAGGAGAAAGCTTTTGATCTACCACGTCTAGAAAAATTGTATTTCAGCTTCCTTCACAAAACAGAGAAATACTTAAATATCTCATCTTCCATCCTAACCCAAGGTAAAGAAAGTATAGAATGGTAGATCTTACAAGATAAACAGTATTTGAAAAAAAATGTTTTAAGATTAGTCCAGTCCATTCTGTGCAATGGGAACTAAGAGTTTTAAAGCTCAGTGGGGTGAAATGATCCCATGTCTGCATAGAGCCTTCCCCAGCAGAGAACTTCAGCTCTGGTTTCAGCATGAGCCCTGCAGTACAACATTAATTAAATGACAGCTCCCAGTTCCAAGCTAACGAGGTCAGGATCCAGCGCCTTGGCATGATTAGATCTTAAATAATTTAAGCTGCATTAACATCCAGCAAAAAAAAAAAGTTATAGTGGTTTTTTTTTTCAGAATCCAGCCCAGCCACTTTCCCAATAACCACCACTCCCTTTCCACAGTTGATGCTGTGGTTTTGACACTATGTCACAGTGTCAAAAAAGCACAGCATTTTGATGTGTTTTTCCCATACTTTTGACTGTGAAGAAGGCCAGTCTTGTGTCAGCCCTGGGATGTCCCATCCAGGCACTGCCTGATGGGGCCCAACTCTGGGCACTGTTGGAAAACAGTGCCATGATCTGCTCAGAGGGAAAACCAGCCCCAACCCTCATCAGCCAGCACTAAGCATGGGAATTTAATATTGCTTCTAAATGTTTTTATCCTGTCTAATGCAGCTGTGGATATGGATATTCTCATCATCCACAACCCACACATTTCCCCTCCCCTTTTTTTTCCCCAGTTCTTTTAAGTTTGAGATAGGTTTTTTTTATTGACACACTGATTATTTCCATGGTATAATGAACTGTAGTTGAATAGGTATAATTTCTGTCCTAAAACAAGCTTTAAAAAGTGTCTTCTATTTTTGGAGATCTATAGATAGAAACTGTGTTGTTTCTGAAACATTTACTTCCACACTTCCATAATGTGCTCTGATGTTTCCAGGTGTATGTGATGGATACAGTCTTGGTGGGTTTGCTTGATACACCAAGAGTCTCAGATTGTCCATGTCCAAAAAAATATTTAGAAGAATGAGTTGACTTTCTTTTATGTCTCTGTTCTGTCTCTTTTGGTAGACTTTTGCAGCATGGATGGATGATGTGTTTTTTGTCTGATGATTCTCTAGTAACATCCATTTATCTTGTATTCTGACCTCAATCCTACAGATGTACACATGTATTTAATTTTAAGATTGAGTAATCTTGGCTGAAAGGTCAAGATATGTATATATCTCCTCAGGATTATAGATTAATAATGCACTTGCTCCAACAGACATCTGGAATCCACACTTCAATATATAGCCTATAAAACACTTCCATACCATAATAAAGTTCAATCATCTGCAAACAGGGAGATGTTAGAGAAAGATTACATGATTTTTCAAGATTCTGCAAACAGTTCTTGGCAGAATCAGAAGGAGAAGCTCGCTGCCTTAAATCCTGTTAGAACTCCGTCCTCTCCTGCCTTTATCCATGGATCATTAAAATAGGGATTGTCCCAAAGAGATCAGCAGCAAGGCCTGCAACGTTGAATTTTAATGTGTTTTAAATTTTGCATTAACACTTAATATATTTCATATAATACCTAGGATGCTTAACTGATTGCAAAAGCAAACCAGAGGAGCACTGCCAAAGCCATCAGCCCCGACCCTGGTTTGGGTATCCTTTGATGTTCCCTTTCTTGAGGGATGTGGAGGGGAAGTAAAGGATGTCACTTCAGAGAGGAGCCACGCTGTGGAACCTGGGGGCTGTTCAAAACCTGCACTCTGACCCTGCTATTGCAATCAGATGGTCCCAATACTTGCCCAGCATCAATTTAGAGTAGATGCTAGGGGGTGTTGTAGAAATGAGATAGTTTTAGGAACTGCAGGATCTCCATCCTGCAGATTTTTTGTATCAGCAGCTACTTTATAGCATTTTTTTCTTATTTTTCATGCGATTTCTAACTACCTGTTGTACACGCATATTGCAAGAGCAATTTTGCTTTATTTAACACCTGTTTAGCACTATTTACAATGCATTCTAGATTTTATGGCCGGCTCTCATAGGGCACGTGGGTGCAGTGCCGGGAGCGGTGCCGGCACCAGCCGGGTGCGCGTTCCGCGCCGAGCTGCACCGCACGCGTGGCAGAGGCACGGAGCGAAGCCACCACCACAATTAACCCCAAGTTCGTGTGTTATAAGATTATTTTTCAAGTGTTTGCTGCATTAATTCGCCACTCCTCATCCCGGCTTTACGCCGTTGGGGTAGGGCATACTCCCGGAGCTCAAATTACCCCCGGTTAAGCAGAACCACTCAACTCTTCGGGCACATCCCGGGGGCTCCGGTACCAACCTAGACACCGTCCGCGCCTTTGTGGGGCCCCGTCCCCGTCCCCCCGCTGCCGCTCAGCGCCTGCGTGCCGCGCACTCGTGACCGAACACCGCACGGCGGGGCCGGCGGCCAGCACAGCGCCGGTACCGCCCCGGTACCCCGGCCAGCAGAGCGCCGGTACCGCTCCGGTATCCCACCCAGCCTTCCACCCCGGCTAGCCCAGCGCCGGTGCTGCCCCGGTACCCCGGCGAGCCCCCCCATCCCGACCAGCACAGCGCCGGT
The DNA here is from genome assembly GCF_027477595.1 of Haemorhous mexicanus. Classification (NCBI taxonomy): domain Eukaryota; kingdom Metazoa; phylum Chordata; class Aves; order Passeriformes; family Fringillidae; genus Haemorhous; species Haemorhous mexicanus. The sequence goes on from NC_082359.1 coordinate 11,228,268, forward strand.
ACCGCCCCGGTATCCCACCCAGCCCCCATCCCGGCCAGCCCAACGCCGGTACCGCCTCGGTACCCAGGGCGTTCTCCCCATCTTGGCCAGCCCAGCCCCGGTCCTGTGCCGTGCCCCCGGACATCAACCCCGCCCGCCCCGGCCAGCCCAGCCGGTACCGCGCCGTGTCCCCGGTCCGCCCCCCCGCCATCCCCCCGGCCCCGCCGCTGTTTACGTTCCGGGCACTGCGACGCCTGCGCCCCGCTCCGCACGCAGCGCCTGAACATGGTTCCTTAGGACTTTGCAAAAGGCATCGCCGCCGCCCCCCTCCCCTTCCCTCCCCCTTTCTCCCCCCCCCCCCCAAAAAAAAAAGTCCTGGTGCAAAATTGCAAAACTTTAGCGAGCCCTGGATGGCTTTTGTTTTGCCTCCTCCCCATTTGGGCCAAATATGCAGGACAGGAACTGTTGACAAATAAGTGATGAAACTCTCAAAAAAAATGGAGGCAAAGAAAGACTCTGGAAGAAGATTGGTGTGTAGCTGGCTTCGGTCTCTTTCCTATTCGTGCCTTTTAATTGATTTTGCTTATTTGTTTGCAAAGGGAGAAATGCATGTGGGACGTAGGCAGCGGAGCGACTTAGTTTGCAAGAGCGCGGCTGAGGCAGCGGGGAAGGGGCGGAATGGAACCGAGGGACGGGCAGGGTGGGACGATCATGGATCATTATTTTTTCCGGTGCGTGCGGGTTTGCGCTGATCCACCGCGCGTGTCCGCGGGGCTGCGGGGCGGGTTCGCAGGGCGAGAGCTGCCGGGAGAGGGGCAGAGCCGCCGGCTGCAACCGGTGCACCGGGCTCCCCCCGCTCCTCCGGGGACCTACCTTGTGCGCGGCCGGTCCCCGCCGCATCCAGCCCCGTCTCCGCGCCCGCCGCAGCTTCCCCGGGGCAGCGTCACCGGCCTCCGCCGGGCCTACCCTGCATCCCCCCGCATTGGACTCGTTGCTGCCCCTCGGCCGCGGACCCCCGCGCTTTCGGCGTTGTCGAGCGTGCGGGGCGGCGGGGGGAGCGCGCGGGGGCTGCGCATCCATCGCGGCGTTACATAAAGCGATCTGGTTTTTAAATCGCCGCTTCCGGTGTGACTATGGAAACACTCGGATTATGTAAATACCGAAACCTGGATGCTGGGCATCAGATGCGAAGATTCGCCCCCCTTCCCTTCACCGGGGAATTAGCTCGTGTTCACGTACAATAATAATAATAATTAAAAGAATGATCCGGTCGTTAACGAGCGTTTACCGCCGTTCAAGGGTTTTTACGGGATTGCAAAACGATTCGGTGCTGTAGCTTGTGAATTGTCGGCGAGTTACGTGTCCCCCGCTCGCCTTCCAGCGCCAGCCCCTGCTCAGCAGCCCAAGTTTGAGTTTTCCTGAAGCCAAGCACCTGTTATTCCTGCCGAGTTCCGTGTCACGGGATGGAAAAGGTGCATGCAGCGGGGTTGGAGCTTGTTTGGGTCCAGGTTTTGTTCAGTTTGTGCCTTGCCATCTTAATTATTTCCCCTAGAATGTGTTTATCAAACCGTTGTGCACGATCCATGTGCTTTCCTCGATTTTTTCTTTTCCGGGCAATGTGTTTTATTTTGGTTTTTGTGTCTTTTCTAGCGCTGCATCGGCCGAAGGCGGTACGATGAAAACGAGGACCTCTCGGACGTGGAGGAGATTGTCAGCATCAGGAGTTTCAATTTGGAAGAGAAATTAAAGAGTAAAATGTACCACGGGGATTTCGTGCATGCCATGGACGGCAAAGGTAACACTGCCGGGCCGGGGGCCGTCCGGCCGCGCTCGCCGCCGCCTCCACGTGCGGCTCCGCTCCGGCTTCGGATTTCGCGCCCGCGCCCCTGCCCGGGGATCCGGTGACGCTGCCGGCCCGAGGGAAACCGGGGGCGGCTGCTGATGGGGCCCTGCAGCCCGTCCCGTCCCGGGGGGGCTGCCCCGGCCCGTCCCCCCGCAGCCGGAGGGAGGCTTTTGCCCCGGCGCGGTGCTGGGATGAGCGCGGTGATCCATGGCAGCGCCCAGCGCTCCCCCCGCCGTGCCCCCCACCGTGACCCCAGCGCCGCACCGGGCTGGTCAGGAATCAGGTCTTGGCACGGGAGAGGCCGAAACCCCAGCCCCCACATAGCCAGAGGTGATTCCTGCTCCCCCTCCGCCCCCTCTTGAATCCAGGACCCCTTTTGCGAAAGAGTGCGATTGATGAGCCTGTTCGCCAGGCTCGGAGACTTTAAAGTCAATAACTTCTTTGTGTGTCTATCATATATTAAATTACAGCGCTCCCCTCCCCAAAGTTACTCGCTTTGCTTAGGTGACTGGAATTCCGGAGCGGTAAGCAGAGCCAGACAGCCCAGCTCTGCCGCACGCTGCCTGGCAGGAAGGGAAACGGGAGAGGTTTGCCCGGGAATCACACGGGCCGGGAGGGGGTTGCAGGTCACCTTTATTTACCGCTGTGCTGTTGACACGGATCCCTAATCCCAGAAGGCTATCACCAAAACTCGGCCTGACTGAGGAGCCTGTTTAGGATGGCTTTCTCAGGAAAGAAGTTTTGGCTGTAATCCTCCTGAAATTGCTCTGTGTGGAGCCACTAATCGAGTTTAGAAAATTTCCTTTTCTCCCCTAGGCTTAGTTTTGCATGAGCATTTTAAGCTCCTTTTAGAAAAGTTGATGTGGTGAAGAAATTAAATACCTATCTTACTTAGGAAGGTATTTGTTTAGGAGATAAGCTCAACCCTGACCCCTCTTCCTCCAAACAAAACACAAGCAACTATTTTTTAGCTGGAAAATGTTAATTAATTTTCCAGAAAATGATTGCATTCTACCTTCAGCTTCCAAACACTCCAATGGTTGCCACTGCTCCATGCTAAGGATAGTACAATCCACATCTTCCCTGGTTTGGCAGCTCCAAAATCTCTGGGCAGCTCTCTCCTTTCTAGGGAACTTGAAAATAAATGAGTGTCTTTTGTTATTTTGTTGTGGTCTGTGTCGGCTTTGTTCAACCCCACAAGGGATTTAAACGCTTTGTTGGGGCATCAGGAAGAAAGGATCTGCCTTGCTAGTTGCTCTGGTTTTATTTTTACTATTGGTTTACTTTTTTTCTCTATAAACCTAAGAGTTGAATTGAATCTGGTTGAAACAATGACAGCAGTATGTAAGAATAAAACAAGTTATGTGAACACATGGACTTAGTTGAGAAATATATTTTTTTCTTTCCCAAGTCCTTGTTTTTATTTTTCATGATAACTCATCTTGAAGTGGTGTGAATTTTGGCTTGAATGCAGTTGGTCATAGCTACTTGTTGTCTAGTCTGTAAGGTTACATAGGTGCCTCTGCTTCTTCCACCAATATTACTCCTGATGTTTGTTGACTTTCTGACTTGGATCAGTGTCTGTAAAAAGTCTCTGTAGTTTATTTATTTGCTTACCAAAAGGCAATAGCTTCCATGGGGATGCCTACGGGGAGGGAGGACTTACTGAGCACAGAAATATTTACTTGGTAACCTTAGTTAAATTGAGTGTTCATTACACTTACTTTGACACTAGTGGCAATAAAGTTTCTGTAGTTTTAATGTTTCTGTAAATGGATAATTACAGTGCTCTGATTTGGTAACTCTTAAGTAGGAACATTACATCCCTACTTGTCATAATTACTAACTGAATACAGCAAAGGAAAAGTGAAAATAGAGGGCAGTACATGTGCAGGCATGAGAGTTTGGCCTCTGGCTCCCCTCTTGCTTTCAGTGTGGGTTTTAGAGCAGAGAAACATCAGGAATAGAAGCTCAGGCTGAGGTGCTTGTGCTGGCCCAGGAAGCGTGGACAGCTGGAAGAATCTTGGAGTTAAACTGCTGGTGTGTGCCTGAATAAACTGCAGGGAGTGGGCTCTGGGTTTGGCAGGGCATTTTGTAGTGCTGGACAGTCAAGCAGTGCTTTCCATTTCAAGGCAGTGTATGAAGGCTTTATAAAAGTCATTTTTTCCTGTAAAATGGGGGAATAGCAGAGCCATAGAAACAGTCCATGGCTGCTGCAGGAATTCCTCTGCTCTCTGTGGCAGAAGGCTCCAAACTGAGTGTGGGGTTTTGTAGTCATGGCTCACCCAAATCGCTGCCTTGTAACTTCCTCTCTAATCCCCAAATCACTGCTATTGTGTCAGACCATGCATAGAGAAATCCCCAGGAAAGGCCAGTCCTGTGTAATCCTCAGAGAGGAGCAACAAGGTAATTCTGGCCAGTGTTAACATGACAAATTTATGTTTAATTTTCACTTTGATTGTGTATTATATTGTGACTCCCCACAATTCATTTTTCACAGACTTCCTAAGTGCTAGGAGCTGTATAAAATCTGACTATCAGCTCCTGGAGTTACATTGCTGATTAATTAAAAGAAAAGTTGTTCTGTTGAAACCAAGAGTAACCCCCACATAAAAAGAATTATGTGTTCATGGAATCAGAGCACTCTGCTAGAACCAGATAATGCTCACAAGAAAACATCTATTTATCTTAGTAGAAATGTGTAACCTAGAAAATCTAAACTTGCACATACATTTTAAACTACACATTTGCCCCAAAAATACCTGACTGATTTGCAGTATTGGGTCAGGATTATCTTTTAACTGTTAATTTGGTATTTCATTACAGCCTGGGTGTTTCAACACAGACCTTAATTGACAAACTGACTGGCTTCTATTTTATGTGCTTCAGTGAACAGGAAAAATAGGGAGCAGCTGGGACAGCATTGTCTGTCACTGGGTTTCCGGTTTGGATCTAAAATATGCATTCTCTTTCTATTTCTCTTTAGGTGATAGGGAGTTCTTTGGTGAGAAAAGGGAAATGGGGAGAGTCTGAGAAAATGTAACTGTGAGGTGCCAACACCATTGTAATTGCTTTTGGATGTTGTTCTTATTCATTTCCACAGATTTTACTTTTGAGTATGTGCAAAGAGAAGCTCTCAGAGTTCCTCTCATCTTCAGAAATAAGGATGGACTGGGAATTAAGTAAGTTACAACCAAATTTTAGTGATTAATAAATGCTTTTATAAAATAACCATTATGCTTTTATAAAATAACCATTATGCTTTCTACTTATATGTGATATTTCTTTTGATGATCTCAAAATGGATTGCAATTAGTAAGACTGTCAGCACCCTTGAGAGAAGGAATGATTATTTTCCACTTATAAACAAGCACATAATGAAGTCTATGAAAGTTAAGTGCATACAGCATGGTACTACACAGTCAAAAATATGTCAGCAATGAAAGTTAGGAATGAAATCCAAAGGTTTTTGCACCCAATCCATGCTGTAATGACAGAACAAACTCCCTTCGATTTTTGATTTCTCAATTCTTTCATTCATTGCAGGCGGAATTCTTATGATGCCTGTTGGTTTCCATTATAATTGTGTCTATTCAGAATGTTACAGCTTTGTAAATATTTAATAATGTCTAGTTAAATATGAGATTACTGGAGCCTTTTTGAGGTTGCATTTTGTTACTATCCAGTATAAAGGATTTGGTATTTTAATAAGAGAATCCTGGAACTTTGTTGTCAAAGTGACAGTGTCTAAAAAAGAAGTATTAAAAGCATTAACATTATCAGTGTTTAATCCATAGTTTAGATGAATGGTCCTTGATACTTTTGGAAATTAGGGTCATGTAACTGACTATTGCTGAAAGAAAGAAAAATAATTTTTTGAAGGCATCATTACTTTGTTTAGTTTCACCTTAGTTTCCAGCTGTGGAACACCTCCCTGTTTAGGGGACCAAGGAGTCCCAATTGTTTATTGAAAGGATTCAAGCCACCCCAGTATAACTTAAAGAGAGAAAGACAGCAGAGTTTGGGGTATTTGACAACCATGTGTCCTTTTACTGGAACAGCAAACAGGAGCTGCTGTGATGTTTCTGGTGATGTAGTGAAATAGTTTTATATGTTAAACTCTGGACAAGAAGTGCTCAGTAGGCTCTCTCTGTATGCATTGGTCTTAAATTCCTACTTCAAGGGGCAAGTGGTAAAAGCTTCAAGAATTTCTTCCTGAAGAAGCCATGAGCTGTTCAGTGAGGCTGGGGAGTGTTTAGAAGCCAGAGCAGCACCTTCCCAGCATCCAGATCCTCCTCCTGTGGTTGGGGAAGTTCACATGAAATTCCTCTCAGTTCAAGAAGAAAACTGGGAAGATGTTTCAGCTCCTGCTGCTGTGCCAACGGTACCAGTTCAGCTCGTGCTCCAGAGTGAAGATGTGTGGAAATGAGAGCTCATCCTGCAGCACAAACATTCCTAGATCATAGGAGGCTGTGAACATCCTCATGTGGTGGATTGGGTAATCCAGATCTGTAGAGTGACTTTTGAGATACAATGGTCCACAAAATACATGACATAAGATGATTTTTTGACTTTTGACGTTTTTAATATCTGTTGATACAAGCTTCCACTCCTGCTTGTGCTGAGCAGTCAGCCTGCATGTCTGTGCCTGGCAGAGGTACAGAGCTGAGCAGTTTGGTTACTGTGCTTGGAGGTACTCTGAAATGGCAAGGAATGAGAGGAATGAGGAAAAATCCTTACAATGAAACTCTGCAAATTGCTTCCCTCTGTACTTCTGACCATCGTGAACTGCTGCTTGTAGGTCTGAAAGCAGGAAAGCCCCGCTGTGATCTCTTAACAGAGGAGAAGCTGTTTTTCTTGGAGGGCTGTTTCCAAGATTGTAACTCAGGAAGAGAATGCTCTTTGGAGAGGTGTTATCTCTTATCTGAACAGCAGTCATCTTGCATTGTTTTGTAGTTAATCAGATACCTGTGCTGGCCAGAGCTCATCCCCATTAGGATTTGAATAGGTTCTCTAGCAAATCTTTAAACATTTGCAAAAATGCACCCAGTGCAGACTGAGGTGTTTGCATTTCTCTTCTGGCTGAGGAAACCAGCAACACAATTTGTTTATTACAGACTGCTGAACATCTCCTCTGTAGTCAGTCATATTTCAGAATGAAGTCACCCTTTGTACTATTCTTCAGCACCTTTTATGATATTTGAAATCTTTGGAAGCATTCATAGTGGTTTTACACAAGATGCATTTGTCTGAAGATTGCATAACATCAAGGGAAAAACATTTCTGCACAGTTCTTGCATTGCTGCTGTTCTGGATTTACAAACAGAAACCCAAATGACTGGTGACATTCAAGAAAATAGTTGGTTTTGGGATTTTTGCTATCACAGTTTTGCAGCAAACCAGCCCTAATCGCGTAAGAGGGAGCGTGGCACTTGATTTTTATTTTGATTTATATAAATATGAAAAAGATTGCCTATCTAAATGTTGGACATTTCTGACACCAAATACAAGCAAGCTGTGTCATTTGCAGACAAGCCTGGCATGTTCTTGTTGCCCACAAATGGTTCCTGTTTCCCCTATTTCTGACTTTCTAGTGCTTGGAAAGAAAAGATGAGCTCTGAATGAACCCTGAAGGTCAGTAGATTCAGGCTGTTTCATTCCAGAGAGGGAGTGAATTCCAAAGCTGTGAGGCCCTCACAGCCAAATGCAAAGATGTGAGGGTTGGCAGAGAACTAACAAAAGATACTGTCCAGCCTCTGCATCCCACCAGGGGAAGGTGATAAGGGTAAAAGAAAGTGGACAAAGAGAATTTGGCAAATACTTCTCAAGATATGTGCATGCCAGTAAATGCAGTTTTTAACTTTTCCTAATAGTAAAAATTATTGTTCTGCATGTTTGCCCATGGGCTGGATTGTTCTGTTTTCAACTAAATAATGTCAAAAGTCCAGAAGAAAATTGTTTATCTTCAACGTGGAGCAGTACAAGAGGGGCAGAGCACTGAGCTGGCATGTCCCACTGGGCTGTTTTTCATTACAATTCCTTAGTCAGCTTTTGTGCAATGTGAAGTGTGAAATATTGTCAGGAAAATGAAGTCAATCACCCTTAAAACCTCAGTACTGTTTTTGATTTCTTTTTCCATCCAGTTTCTATGCTGCAGAATTTTACTCTCTCCCTGACATGTAGAACTCACTTCTACATGTAGCTGGACCAGGCTACTCTCTAATTACATTATGCCCTAAAACATTGCCTGTGTTAGAAGTGATCCTGTAAATGCATCAACATCCCTGAACCAATTATGCCACCATTTAATTTAGCTCTGAATTAGCCCAAATTGAATTGAACTATTTCCCAACCCACCAAATACAGCCAGGATGTCTTCTGCCAGACAAGGAGGTTTGGAACAGTCATTAAAACAAAGGGGCTTTATTTTTTAAAAATTTTTAAAATATATTTTATTTCCAAGCCATGATTCTAACCTGTGATGAGGTGGCTTTGAGCAGGCTGTTTTACTGCTCTGTGCCTCAGTTTGGCAAGTGTGATAATGCTCACCTTGGGGAACAGACATGAGGCACCATGAGTTGCTTAACAAGCTATAAACATGTAGGATTTTATTGAAATCACTCCCAACCCCTTCCCTTCTCTCCCACTCTGGTGCTGATAAAAAGTGCTCAAAAAGACACCTCTTCTCTTTCATTGTGAGTAGAAAAACTGTTGTACACTTGCCAATGCAAAGATGTCATGTGTGTCATTAAAACTTGCACTGTCCACACTTCAGAGGGGCCTTGCTTGATTCCACCTCCTGCACTATGGACAAAGAGCACCATACATTTATTTCTCCTTTATTATGGTAACGAGAGTGTACCCATACTTATCTTGACAGTATTTAACTTTGCTTTCTTTGCTAATTACAGAATGCCTGACCCGGATTTCACCGTTAGAGATGTGAAGCTATTAGTGGGTGAGTTATTTTGAATGCACTGGATTAACTCCATACAGAACAGAATTGCTTTTAAATACTTGTCCAGTTGTGTTTGTAGACATTTGTGATAACTCTCAGAATCTGGGAGAAGGCATGGAGAAGCAATTTGTAAATTAAAAAGGCTGGGAGAACCCTAATTAGTAGTTGTGCTGACCAGACTCCGATCTCATGCTGGATAATTGGCCATTTGGAAGGGAGGGAATGCTTTTGCTCTTAACAGGTGTCCTACAAACACTTTTGTGATCCTGGAAAGCAGCAGCTCTATTGATCGAGTTCCTATTTTTTTTTTTTTTAATCTGCTGTAGAGCATCTGTTTGTAAAAGGTGTGACTGGAGCTGGATCACCTTTTGCCTGTATTCTCCCCACAGTATTTATCAGTGTCAGGCCAGGTTGGTGCTTTGAGGGAAGGTTGTAAAGAGAGGCTGAGCACAAAGCCTTGCAAACTGCCTGGCTTTTGATGAGACACAAACCAGACAAGTGGTGACTGTCATCAAATGTTTCCTAGCAATCTTTGCAAAATTAATGTTTTTTAACTCTCAAAAAAGCTACATCTTGACTACGAGATTATACTGTATATTTCTTTGAAATCTGTTTTTACTGAAGATGGGTGTTATTTATTATTATCTGAAATTGTTACTGAATAGTGATCCTGCACTCCATGAAGTGGTTGCTGTGGAGCAAGCTGGATGTTGGATGTGTTGGCTGCAGTTCTTGGAGATTTTTAACTGCATTCCTGCTAGTTAGAATTAACTCAGTTTGCTTACCTCTCTTGTGGCAGCAGTTTATCTTTAAAATTAGGTCAAATGCTGCATTCTGAAAGACAAGTGTTTTTAAAAATTACTCCTTGAGCTTTATAGTCAATAGGAATATCAAGTCTGGAAAAGATGTAGCTAAGAACAACAAAGGAGAGGAACTTGTGCTTCATTTCTGCTCACTTGGGGTTATCAGTGAGAGAGGGGTTATCTCTGATAACCTTCCTTCACAAACAACTCAGCAATGTTGCTTAATTTATGACCATTTATAAGCTCAGGAAAAAAGCCCCAAATAGCTGGCAGAAAATGTTTGGGAAATAGGGTGGGAAGTGTTATTTGATGGTCAATCTGCATTAAATTACAAAATAAACTCCTAAATTTTATGGATTTCCTAAATACCTGCATGTGCACATTTGCAGGTACAGAAAAAAGCCATTTTGCTGTGGAGAAGCCTTGTATAAACCCTGTAATTATCTGGACCCTGTTGCAGTTTTCTGAACTTGTTCCATGGCTGCTGAACTTCCATGGCCATTTCTGTCTCTGAGGCTGCTGGAGCTGAGGCTCTGACGTTGAGATGTTTGGAACAGTGTAGTGTTGCATAACAACAGTGTTTTTCCTGTATAACAGTCAAAGTGTGGGAGTTGCATTTCCTCAAGATTGATGTCCTTTGAAGTGTTAGGGGGTGGAGATTCCTGTGTACATGGCCAGCAAAGCGAGAGGATATTTATAAATAAAATTGCATTTATGAAACAATAGAACAGAAATAACATTTGCAATTAACTTTGACATTAAGTTTAATATAAGAGCATGCCTGCTCACAGCTGGATCAGCAATCTCTCTACCTGCTCTTGGCCAGATATCACATCATGGCTCCTTTTACATCATGTTTGGGCAAACTCCCTTTGGAGTCATTGTGCTGAGCCCATAATGTGGTCCAGAACATTGTCACTTGCCCTTTTTGTAATACAGCTGATGACTTTTGGCATCACAGGTGGAAACTTTGAATCAAAAGATCTGAAATATCTGGGAAATGGACTGTAAGTTTTACCTGAAAAATCAGAGTTCTTGTGGCAAATTGTTTTTCTCGCTGTGGAATTTGTGCTGGGTGGAACAGCCACATTGACACTGAGAGCACATGGGGGAATTCCTGTCTCCATGCCAAATTGTAAAATTATCTACTCATTATTTCTGGAAACACTAGTGAGCATCTTCCTATAGCATATCATTGCTGGTATTTTTTTCTAGTTTTATGTTACAGGTGTTACACTCACTATCTAACATTCAAATAAAGGACATAAAAAGTCTTGTTTTATTAACATCTCCTGTCACTGGAGATGTTGAGATGTCGTAGCAGATCCCTCAGATCTTCCTGAACCTCCAGGTTTGCATTTCCAATGTGTGGTATTTTGAGAACTTATTCAATCCTTTGCTGAACCTGGGGAGGGAAGGATGTTGGTGAATGTGAAATGGAATGATCATAACTCTGCATCTGATTGTGTGTGGGAGTCAATAGAGAGAGAACACAGTCTGGAAAATGTTGGCTTTTTAAATGCTCATCATCATAGTTTGCTGGTGCTTTTTAAACCTCTAATTTCTTCTCTTTTCTACTTTGAATCAGGGGAAGCACATTTATTACAGAACCCTTTAAGGACATGGTGCTGGCTTTTTCCAAAGTACATAAATTCCATGGGAAGTTAATGAGCCTTTGGTCCCAAACTCTGCTGAAATCTTACTTTCTATTTCTAACACGACTGATGTACCATCTTCACAGGGGAGAACCTAAAAGTCACAGGGAAATAACAACAAGCTTTTAAATCTCCCTTTGAAAACTCTGCTCTGTGGAAATAATGAGGAGAATAAAAAAAGGATGGGTTGATTGCTGGTTTTGTTTATTTGAGCTTAGGTGTCTCTTTTTTAGTCTTCTGTCTTTTAGACTTCCAAAGAAACATTGACATTGCTTGATGGATTTTTCTGTTTTCCTGGCTTAAAAAATGCAGCATCCAGCTGTAATTCAGTTTGGTGATGTTCATGACCTCCTGTTTCTGACACCAGTGCCTGACTGTGCACCCACATGCAATGTGTGTGTGAAGCACTGCCCTACAGTAGCTTCACTTTCCAGAGCCAGACTCCCATCTCCTTACAAACCATATCCTGGATGCTCTGTAAAACCTGAGCTGATGGATTAATTTCAGCAGTTGGAAATGTCTCATCTCTGAAATGGCTGTGAGCCAAGAATACAAATGGAGAAGTGGAAAGGAATTCCTGGCCTGCTCAGGAACTTGAGACAACTCTTGAAAGATGTAAAGCTCTGTTGTAATTTAATAACTCTTAAGCTCTGTAATTTCATTGCATAAGGTAGATTTGATTGCTAATTCTGAAGGGCAGAATGTCACTGTCATCTCTTCATAAGCTGATTTAAAATGTGATTGAGGGTCATTGGCTCTCTTAGAGTGTCCTTACACATCTGCCACACCTGCACAAAAACTTTGGTGTCATTTCTGCAGGGGTGCCTGTCATAGATGGGCAGAACAGCAAAAGTGTGTTTTCCCAGGTTGTCAGCTCCACCCTGTGCACATAAGTACCTGTGTGAGAGTTTTATGCCAGGTACTCTGCAGAACAAGGGGAATTGCTTGCCTGGGGCTGAGCAAGGAGAAAGGTGCCTGCCTTGCTCAGCAAGCTGCTGAAAGCCAGGGCTTTCCTGGTCACTGTGGACCCTCTCCAGCCTTTGCCACTCCCGAATTCAAGGACTGAATGCAGTCATTTGTTTCAGTCTTTGATGTCAGAAAACCAAAGCATTCCATTTTGTCATTTGTTTGAATTTTGTCTTTATATTGTCCTTCATGGACGTCACACAACCTGAAGCTGGCAGCCCTGAATACTTTTGGAAGCTGTGAACCATGTAAGGGAGAGAGAGAGGAAGTGCTCATGGATGTGTGCCTCAGTCTAGCACTCTGAGCTCCTTGCTCTTTCTCTGATTACTTCTTTTTATTGGGGCTTTTTTAGAAGTTTTCTTGGGTCACCACAGGTTGAATTTAGAGGAGTATCTGCTTTTCTGTGGCATCTGCAGTGCCTCCCCCTGTGACTCTGCACTGCCTTTGTCTCCCTGGGTTGTCCCAGTCTGCCCAGCAGCTCCATGGGTAGGTGTGCAGGCCCTGCACGAGCACAGTGTCTCTCTCTAAACAGTAGTGGCCAGTCTGCATGTATTTGCATTTATTTCTAATTTTTAGCTGACCTATTTTCAGTTTGCTTGCCACAGGCCCACAGTCTAAGGCTTTGGAATCCCAGATTTACACTCACACCTAAGTAAAGTAAATAAAAACCTAAATGAATGGAAGTGGTGCTGGGTCTGTGGTGTGCATCAGCTCTTCCCTCTCTGGCCTGGTGTAGCTTTGTGTGCCAGGGTAGGTATTTGTTGTGCACCCCCAAAGTGGAGCTTGCAATCCCAGCAGGTGGCAAAAGGGGAGATTTCAAACATGCTGAGGATTGTAAGAAAGAAAAGAGACTTTGGGTTATTGTGATCTCTGGGCTGAAGAGGTTAAAGTTGTGACCACAGCGGTCACTTCTGTAGGATCAGCAGCATTGTCCTGTGGAATTCACCGTGCCCAGCCAGGCATTGTATCAGTGGGAACAGTGCAAGTACAGGACTGAGACTATTCATGGGGTGGTCTAACAAGTGACATCACCTCACTGATTGATTTTATTTAACTAACTCACTACGGGTTTATTTATAGAATTAAAAAAAAAAAAAAGTGTAGGAGCAACAGAGGATGTGTCATCAGTCATGCAATTTGCTATTAAAATCTGATGCTATAGACTGGACTGGGCCCTGATGCTCATAAGTGTAGGAAATGTTTGGCTGCTGTGTTCACAAACTGCACTGAAAGACTTTGGTGAATAAAGAATCCAAGAAAAGTTGAAAGCAGCAAAGCTTTTAATTGTGATACAATTTGTGCATTGAGGAATGGCAGTGAAGAGCAAATATAAGCAAGCTCCAGTAACTGTTGCAAAGGCCAGTCTTCATCTGCCCAAGGAGATGATGCACAAGATGTGACCTAATAGATCATTTCAATATTTGATTCCTGTGATTCTGTCAAATCCCTAAAGACCTGGCAGCAGGCTTTGATCTCAAGACAAAGGGTGAAAGGAAAACCAAGGCTCTACATATCCTGTTGCTTTCTTTGGTGGGAGTAGCTGAAGAAATACTTGATTATTGCTGGGATTTGCCTTCTCATTAGAAACACCAAAAGAACAGGAGCTGAGCCAAAAATTTCAGTTGCAAATTGACTGTTTAAAGAAATATGTGTGAAGGTCTCTGCCTCAACTATGAGTTTATAATCATGGTGTCAGTGGAGCAAGATAATAGAATAAGTTACATCATTAAATCCCTGATATTTTCACGGGAAAAGTCCTATAAGTAGGGGGAGCTTGGCACTGCTAGTGCAGGTCAGCCTTCCCTCATCCTGCTGACAATTTCTGGAGGAGATGCTGTGTGCTGTTTCACATCTGCTCATGGTTTATTCACTAAGTGCATCATAGTGCACTGGAGTGAGAATCTGAGCCTTCATTAACATCAGTGGGTGAAATCAGACCTGCAAAGGAGTATTTCCCTGCTGTTTAGATTTTTTTTTTTCCCCACAGAGGAGAGCCCTAAGCAAGGTTTGTGAAGTTTGGTATTGCAACATTTTCCTCATTCTAGGAGGAACTGCAATTCTGCAGTGTGGTGGTGCACAGTAAAAAGTGTGGTCTTGTTTTCCCAGGTGGGAACCAGGTAGAAAAGTGAAATGATCTGCTAAAATCAGAATTTGGGCAGTCTCAGTTTCTAGTTTTCCTGTAAACTGTAAATGATGTAGTGAATGTAGGAAACCACGGCCTCTTTGTGCAGGGACTGTGGTGGGAGGAATGAGAAGTTCCCTGAGTGGTTAATGTCAGCAGGCTGATGTAAATAATTTAAATTCAGTTGGGACAGAAAGGATTACTGCCCACCAAATGTACCAAATGGCCATAAGCTCTGTGAGGCTCTGCATCTTTCATCCAGCCATTTTTGTTCTCTTAAATACACACACTGCTGTGGTCCCCAGGAATTCCAGTTAAAATGGGAATATGCATGCCAGGTACTTCACAGAGAGACAAGAGCCCCCCTAACCCATGCTTCTGGAAGCAGATGGTATTGAAAAAGGAATAGAAAGAGATAAAAACATTGTAGGTAATAATTACTCTGGCTCTATAAAATGTTTCATATACCTATTAAAAACTGTACACACCTTTATAGGTGTGTACACATAGACATGTATAAATTTCATTCAGTACTGAATCAAGAATCGTAAGCAGTGTTTCCATGGAAGAGAAAATTGTGCTGCTGGTGGTGACTGCAGGTCAGGTGGGTAAAGGCAGGAGGGAGGGCAGAGACCGTGTAAAACACTCCTTTTACATTAGCATACATTTCTTGTGGTGTGTCTGCACAATGGTCCCCCAGCTGGCTGTGCAAACCTTCAGCTTTTTGTTAGCAGCTACTCAAAAAAGCTGAAAGCAAATCAGAGAAGTGTCCCTGAGAAGCTGCTTCCTAGTGATTTTTTGGTTCATTCCTCCTGCGTGTTTGCTGCTCCTCTCAAATTGATCTGTTCTGAAAATTGTATCATGGTTGAATTCACATCCAACTACAAAGCAAGTCGAGAGGCTCGTAGTGTGGTCTGCAGGCAAGTAGGGGAAATTTTGTCTTAATCAATGTACAGTTCTCCATCCTGTGAAAGAAAATTAGCTGTGTAGATACAAAAGAAGGACAAAGCAGCCACACACTGCAGCTCAGAAAACTTTCCATCATTTCTGCTGAATAGGGACTCAGTGTTGCTTTTTCTATAGAGCAACGCTCCATTTGTTTCAAGGAAGTTGTGAAATTGGAGACCGAGAGGAGTTCAGGGGGAGGCTCATTAGAGAGGCTCTGTTGTAAGGAGCACTTCCCAAAATTAAACTGGCTGCTCAAAGGAAGTGCAAAAGTCTGCCCCCAGACTTGCATCTAAGTCTTGATTAAGATGTATGGTTCTCCCCTGGTGTGGGGATTTGTCCTGTGAATGGGAATGCCACGTTGGGAAGAGCAGAAGAGCTGAGTCAGGAGGCATTAACTGCTGTGTCTCCAGCAGTCTTGTGTGGAGGGACAAGGAGGAAGCAGCGAGGTCTGTGCTCTGCTCCTGGGACCCAAATAATGCATTTTTCAAAACACACTGGGCCAGGCTCTTCTAGGGGAGAGGAGTCATCACTGATCTCATGGGAGGGGAGGTACTCGGATGAAATATTTCCAATCTTTGTAAGATTTCTCCTCTTATTTCTCATGGGGTTTTTGTGCCTCACTGGGTGATCTGTGCCCGACCTGCTCTCTGGGTTCTGCTTTTTTTGCTTTTCATGTAAGTGGGACTGTTGAATATTAAGAAAACTGAGTTAAAGAAACATCCATAGTTTGGAAGGCCAGTGTCTGTGTAGTTTTATACCAACCTATGAACGTGTTCCTCAGGCTGTGAGAATTCCAGCTGAGGGTACCTCAGCCTCTGGACCCTGCAGGTCACACCCTGAATTTATCAAGGGACTCAGATCCACAAGAGACCTGTGTGTGTCTGACAGCTGAGAGGAGCAGGGATCCAAGAGCATCTTGAAGCAGGAGATAAAGATGGCTCCCTGCAGGAGGAGGCTGAACTTGGCTGTTCCTCACAAGTGACTGTAAAATAATTCCATGTCACTGCTATTCCCATTGATCTGAGGCTACAAGGCCAAACCCTGTGTTTTCAGGGAGCTGGGTTATGTACCTGCCTACAAACTTTCCAAAGGGAAAAACGGAGAATCAGAAAGCAACTTTCATCAGGGCCCCACTGATTTGTCTCAGATGTTTTTCAGAAACATGTGTTTGACATCCAGTCCATAAAAATAAATTGTTTCCTCTGTCATGTTGTTTTGTGACCAAAGCTTGTTTTAAAAACTTGCACTATTTTAAAAAAATGCTCTGTGTTTAAAATCAAGTTCCAGATTGCTCACAGTCATGCTGTCGGACCTGTCAACATGCTTCATGCTCTAAACTGGGAAATGTGCTAAGTCAGGCCTAAAATCAGCAAATAAATATTACCACTGAAAATGATAATTTCCCGGTGCCTGTAAGCTCAGATGGAGTCAAACCAATGGTCTGTCAACAAAGGGGTTTTTAAATACTATTGGTATGAACTGGACAGACTCCTAGCTGCTGCATTTATTTTTAAATTTGAGTACTGCAAAGAGGAAACATATGGACAATAAAAGTAAAATAAAATAAAATATAATGTGCTATTTCATTGAAATGATTGATCCCAATTCTGTCTAGCAGGTTTCTCTTTCCTAAGTACAGCACTGGAGGTTTATTGGCTCATCCTTTTGTCTTTGTGCTTTTTTCTTTCTTTTCCCTTGAGCGACCTCTCCTGTTTTCTCTGTATCCCTCTTTCCTTGAGGAGGCTGCTGTACTGTACAGAACTTGTTTTACCCCCTAATTCCTTAGAAGTTTGTGAGGAAGTACAGGTAAATCCTTGCAGACTCGAGCAAGTGTTCTTAGGGTACTCTTTCCAGCCATGAACCAACAGTGATAGAGAGAGCAGCACGCTTTGCTGGGAACAGGGCCAGTTGGACCTGGTAGGTGGGGTTTTTTGTTTCTCATGGAATCTATCCCTCCTTTGTGGGACACCAGCAGTCCCATATGTCAGTCAGGCAGCCTAATGTGATTTCTGACCTCCTCCAAGTTAGCCAGGGCTAGGAAGAATTACAGAGTTGTGGAGCTGCACTGTGTTCTCTCCTGGGCAGAATTAAAATTAGTAACTAGACAGCAAAGTTTCTGAACTGATTTTTTTCAAGTGAAGGTTCCATTAGTGATTTTCCTACAGTCTGAGGGCTCTAATTTGTTGAAAAGTGAAGTGGTTTGTAGCAGCTCTGAAGGAACCCTTAGGGACTTTGGCGTCCACCAGTGTTAAGGTGGAGAAGTGCATAAATAAAGTGGAAATCTCTGTCTATTAAAGTGTTGTATTGCAGACTTTCAGAGGATGTTGCTTCATTTAACACTCTCTGGTTTAGTGCCTCTTAAACAGCTCATTGTTTAAGAAGAAAAGCTGCAGTCTGTAATAGCAGGAGGGAGCTGGGCTGTGGTTGGTGTCATCGTGGGATTTCCCCCAGTGCTGTGCTGGCTGCACATCCTTCCCCTGATGTTTGTGGAACTGTGCTGGGAAGTAGGCAGGGAGCTGACCCCGCTCAAAAAAAATTATTTAAGCCTCATCAGTTTCTTGAGTATTGGTGAACAGTTTGTATCATGAAACCAGGACCTAGGGCAGACAGAGGTTAAAAGTTACCCAGTGTTCCTGATAGACTGGAAATAGAAACTTCTCCCTCTAATACCAATACCAGGCTCTGGTGCCAGACCATCTCTCTGTCATCTAAACTGGCCTCTAGCTTTGCTGCTGCTGCCTGTTATGTGACAGGGGGAAGTGTCTCTGCTCCTTGTGCTCCCTATTGCAGCCAACAATTTGCTTTTTTTGCCATACCAATTAAGCAACTCTAAATTGGCATCCTGCTCCTTCTCTTCCTTCTCTCCTCACTTCTGGCATTGCTCTCCCATCCCCTCCTGTGTGCTGGCACAGGCCTTCCTCTTTCTCATAGTGAGGTGGTTCAGGAAGTTGAACCAGCAGAAAACTCACACTGTCTTTCTCCCTTGCAGAAAGGTGGAGGAATTTATATACATTTATTATTTTTATATTATTTTGGTGCTCGTTTAGCTCTCAGCACTAACCAGTGCTGGGCTAAGCTGTAATGGACATAGCCTTCCCCCTCTGTCACAAGTTTCCACTGGGGCTCTGTGCATCAGAAGTGCCAGGTGAGTGAACTCTGAGCCATGGATTAGGCTTTCTGTGTAATAAAATAAGTTAAAAAAAGGGCATTTGATGCTCTCTCATTATGCCTTTTTTTTTTCTCCTAGAAGTAAAAATGAAATATTATAACACTCACTTGCCTATGTTTAGCACGTCCGCTGACTTGCCATTTTGGAAGAAGAACCAGTTCTATTTTTAGAGCTGAACTTCCTGTTGGAGCTCTCTTTAAGTTTGTCCTTTGCCTAACACAGGCAAACTCTTTAAAAAAATCTTAGTTAAACTGGGACAGTTTTGCTAAAAACAGTCATGTTCATGTCCAGATATAAGCAGCAATAAATCTGCTTTGAATGAACATTATGACAAAAATACAACCTCCAAGAGAATGTATTTCCATGATGTCAGGACATGAAAGTGAAATTGAAGTGATGTGTTGGTGTGGTTGGGCATCTCAATGCCTCTGTCTACAGGTGGATTTAAAGATGAATTGTCCATGTGGAAAAATCAAGCAGAACAGCTGTTTTAGAGTAACTCTCCACAGTCACACCGTGTTTCTGCAATAAGCATCCTCTTCTTTAGCTCATCCAGACTAGAAATGAGCTGTCTTATTTTGGAGTGATCCCACCCAAAATCCTAAATATTTTATGGTAGTTGTTATGCTTTACTGTAATAATGTACCTTAGTTCAAAACTACCTTCAAGTGTCGTGCCTTTACCTAAAAATATATACTAATACAAGCATGTTTGGAGGTTTGATGTAATCATAGCTATATATTTCTTCAGATGTTCTCATAAGTGTGGGTATGAGATGTGTGGGAGTGTTGCAACCCTTTGACACCTTCAGATACCCTTCTAGACCAGAGGGGAGCTGCAGGATTGCTGGTATAGTGCACAAGTTGATGGGCAATGTGAGTGTAGTTGAAGGTCTTCTTCCATTTTCCTAATTGCAAAGTATGAGGGAAATCAAGTTTTCCTCATTATGGGCTGATGATGAAGCTTCAGAGGGCTAAAAGGTTATAATTTTTATAACATTTTTCTATATTGTTACTGTTAGATATATATTTTATGTTGAGATATTTTAGGAAATGACTAATTTAAATAATTTTAGTAATTTAAATTATTTTTAATCTTAAAAGAAATTTGATAAGAGAAATAAACCATAAGATTTTCACCAAAGTTACATCCCATCCCACTTTTTCTTGGACCTTGTATTATTTTTCGTTCTATAATTGTTATTTTTGTGCTCTATGTTTTCAGCCACCTGGAGTATGCTTCTACTACAGATTAATGCATTGGGATATAAAAAATTAGAAGTAAAATGCTTCTTTGTATCAGGAATTTTTTCTATGAGCTTTTCACTGCCTGAAGCTTCTAAGAATCACTAAAAATGATGGCTTGGGTAGCCGTAAGGATACTGATTAATTCCATCTAATGCCACTAAAGCACACGATCTGCCCGAGCCCCTTTCTCCAGCCCAGTCTGCAGCGTGGAGGCTGCAGAGGTTCCCCAGGCTGTTCGTGCTCGCGTTTCGCTGTGTGCACGCAGCTCCTCCCGCCGCTTATCGCACCTCGGCATTTGCTATCGAACCGAGGAGCTGCAGAGGGGCCGGAGGGAAGGCTCGTGTCGGGCACGGCCCTTGGAGCCCTCGGTGAGGAGGAGCTGCTGTGACCCGGCTGGGAGGGCTCCTGCTGAATGCCAGACTGGCGCTGGGGACACAGAGGTGGCCGAGGGGACAGGGAAGGCCCAGCTCGGCACAGGGGGCGCCCCGTGGTTTCCTGGGGCCCGGCGGCGCTGGGCGTGGAGCTGTGGGGAGAGCCGAGTGCGATGTCCGGGCTCGCTTCCCTTTGTTCTTCTGTGCCCTCTGGTGGCACTGAGAGCGATGGGATCGGGACGCGCCTCTTAATTTGCTCCCACCCTCGCTCTGAAATGCAGGGAATGTCGGGAACAGCTCCACTTGAGTAAGGACTTTCTGCTCGGATTCACATCCCTCCCAGTTAGCTGGGGATATCATAATAGTCTCCCGTGGGCAGCAGAAGAATACGTGCTTCCAGCTCCGGGAGCTCCGGGGGGATTAACTGGGATGCAAGTCAAAGCCTCAGTCTTTAGGTACAATTAACCCGCTAGCGAGGCTGGCAGATTTCCTGAGGCTCTGCCAAAAATCCTGCTTTACAAACCAAGGATTTTTTCCTCATAAGAAGCATAAAGATTAGGCAGGACCAGCGGGGCTGGTCCCTCGGCGTTGGAGGTTGGTTTCTGGTTGTCAACACTGTATTGTACCTTCAGCACAGATCTCAATTCAGCCACAGAGGGTTAAAATAATTCCCCAAGGTAGCTTTATCCTCTTAATGGACAGGCTTGATAATCATTCTTACAGAAAGGACATTTCCTCTTTCCTCTGCTGTGGGGGAGTTGCACCTTTTCCTGCTGGTGCTGTGCTGGAGAAGAGACCACAGCCTAGAAAACTCTGGTGTCGTTTGCAGCTCTGATTCACACCTCCTGTGCATTTCTCATACTCTGCTGTGTGGTTCATGTTTGCATTGCTTCCACTGCTCCAAATATCCATGCTAAACCCACATCATGGAAAAGGATGGGCCATGCTGAAGGCTGGAGTCTGGCAGCTTGGATAACCTGAAGCTCAAGGAGGGGAAGGCAGTGCTTCACTGGTTAGAAATAAAAAATGGCACTTGCTGGACAACAGTGGATATGATTACAGTCCCAGCATTTCCCATTCCCTGTTCCCTCTCTGGAAAATTGTTAAAATATTTTATACGTGAAGGGAAGTGTGGGTGCAAACTCTGCAGGGGAGATCAACAAGAGCTTTGCTGAATGACTTCAGAGATGGAGCCCATCATTCCATCATCCCAGAAGTGTCTGGGGTGGGCTTGGTGAGCTGTGATTTGGGAAATCATTTGCTGGTGCAGGGAAGATGCCTGTGTAGCCTTCATTCCTGGAGGTCAGTTCTCTCTCTTACAAGGGGACAAGGTTTGTTTCCCTGCTGCTCTTATTTTACCAAGAAGGCCAGAAGGCCCACTCTCTGTGCCAGACCAACTTGTCCAGGGTGGGCAGTGGGAGGCAGGGACCCTGCACTAGTTGTTTTTCCTCCAGATGTTCATTTCTATGTGAAAAAAAAATTAAATTACAGCATATAGAAATGCTGTACAATTCAATCTCTGAGAATCTTTACAGTGTCTTGGTCATTAGGCCTCTAAATAAAGGGAACTGATATTATATATGCTATTGTCACCTTAATTCTAATGGGGATTTTACTAATACATGAGCTGGAGTAACTTGATATGTTTTTAAGGTTTTAAGCAAAGCATAGTTCTCCTGTAGCTCATACTGATGGATTTTTTTTTTCCAACTTACATCCCTGCAATTGATTCTTCTGTCTCCTTCTTGCTGTTGTCTGTTCTTCTTGTCAGAGATGGCACTAGCTTGTTTCTTAGTTACTGTCTTTGTCATCCTTTGGGGATTCACTTGTGCTCCATGAGCAAGCAGCAGGAGAGGAAGATGTTTCTTTAGGCTGTAAAATCCCCCAGCACCACCACTCTGCCTCTGAGTCACATCTGCTGCCAGAGAGGAAGCAGTGCCTCTCAATCCCACATTGCCCAGTCCAGAGCTCTATTGGAAAGACAGCCAGGGAAGTCAGGGGTGAAGTGGTGCCCAGCACACTGAAGCTTCCCCTGTCAGCAGAGACTCTGCCAGGCTCCAGGAGTCTGTTCATCCATGTCCAGGGGTGATGAGCTGAAGTGAGGGACAGGTGGGAAAGAGGGTGAGAGGCTGCCAGAGTCACTGAGGTCCTGCTGGGACCTGCTGGGCTGCTCCAGGCTTGGTTGAGGGGGGTCCCTTCTTTGAGAACACAGTGAGAGTGTGATAAAGGGATGCCTAGGAATTGGTTAACAGACATGGATCATGGTAAAATGTGTGTGGAGCTGCTCAGAAATCCAGCCTAACCTGAGATCTCTCAGCCTGCCATCACTTTTTAGGCCTCTGCTTCTTTCCCTTGCTCTTTACTCTCCTAGATGATATTTTTTCACCTTGTACTAGGAACAGGAGATAGAAGAAAGAGCTGAATTTTTTCAGGACAGAAGAGATAAAGCTGGCAGTGAGCCAGAGCTGCTGTGCAGTGGGCAGTGAACACCAGGATGTGAACCTGTAATTATACATCTCAAATTCTGTGAGCAGTACTCCAAGAATCATTATGTATAGGCTTGTTTGACAGTACTGTGGCTTAAGAGAAAAACATCCCCTCAAATTACTCTTTAATTTGGAAGTCAAGAGATTATCAATTCAAATCTTAAACTCTTCTGCCTGTAATTGATAATCGTGTTCATTTAACAAACCTGCTATTGAACTGCTCCTCACACTCTTAATTCATCAGGTAACTGCTGATTTTTCTTTTGGAAAGGATAATTGAGAGGCTCTACGAGGTTGCTTCCAGCAAAGCTGAGATCAGACCTAGACTAAAATATGGCAGAACCCGGGCTCAGCCACGCAGCCCTTCAAAAGCAATCTTTCAGTATCTGTGTCCTCAGCCCCTCGGGGCTGTAGCCATTGCTTTGATCCCAGGCCCTGGAAGCAGAGATCAGGATGGCTTTCATTAGGGGCCTGTTTAACAGGACTCCACTCCAAGCTCCTGACCTGTGGAATTAAAAAAAGACCATTCCCCTAGTTTAAAAAAAAAAAAAAAAAAAAACACAACAAACCCTCCAAGCCATAACTAGATTTTATGTATGCTGTTTCAAACATGCAGATGCCAAATTTAAGGACTCTTGTGCTTTTTCACACATAACTAAACTCTCCCCATCCTGCCTCAAGGTGGCAACACTCCAGACAGTCCCAAGCCCAGTCCGAGGATGGGCTCCTGTTCCTTGGCCTTGGAATGAGGAGCTTGACTGACAGGCTGGTGGGACTATTCCAGATTTACACTGTATAAATTTTTCTTTTTTGATTTCAAAGCTTTACAGTCTTGAGTTCCTTTGCAGAGTCATTATCACATCTGTCACTGTCATTGCTATCAGGGGCTAAGGATGTTTGTAATGGAGAGCAGCAATCCAAGCTATTACTCTTGCTGAAATACTGCTCCCAAGCACATGATAGACCAGGTGCTGTAATTATTAATAATTCCCTCTGATGGTGCATTGCAGCCCTACATTTTGTATTAATGCAATTTATTTTGAGTTATTTCTTTGGCTGTGAAAATTGTTTTGGAGAGATTTTTTGGAAGCATTGCGAGTTTGTTTGCTGGAATCCTCTCCTGGAAATGAGGCATGTCTCTCATGGGCTCCTGTTCACTCACACACAAATGAACTGCTAATTAGGATGATGAAATTGCTGGGAGAGGTGAAACCTTCCAGTTGGCCGAAGAGAAGATTGTGGATTAATCTGTGTAAAGCTGAAGGCTGGACTAAAACTGCTGCTCAACATTCTGGTGCTAATGAGACTTGTATGTCTGCCACTCGAGGAGCTGAAAGTAAGGCTTGAGGTTTTTGTTGAGAGATCCAAAGTGGGGACTCACTCCTCTATGGCATTTAGTGCCTTCATCCACTGGAATTGGGAATGTTCAGCAGTTTACAGTATCCAGTGATGCAAGGCAGTTTTTGCTCTTTGTGATAGTTTTTGTACATGAGTAAAAGCATCTTGAGAGACATATGGATGTTTAGAAAATTGCAGTATGATTTGGAGAGCAATTTGTCTTGCCTGCCCCCTGCTACCATATTGTATTACTTCTTCATAGTTTTTCATGTACTTCTGCTCACATCAATTCACATAAAGGAGGAAACTGCTCTCTCCATCTCTGTGAAGAACCAGGTGACCTGTTCAGTGTCACACTGGGCAAAAAAGTCTAGTTCCAAGTTAGTTCCTTGCTCACTGAGCTTCTTAGGAGCCATGGAAGGGCTGGTACTGGTCTCATCCTCTTTTCCTGCAGTTTCCCTGCAGTCACTGAGAACTGGTATATATAGAGATATCTAAAACAGCATACATACATGTATGTAAATATACATAAATGAAGGCAAGGCAGATGCTCTGAGCTTGCTGCTGTGTTTGCAGGAAGCCGCCGGATCGTGGATGTGATGGATGTGAACACGCAGAGGGGAGTAGAGATGAGCATGTCTCAGTTTGTCAGGTACTACGAGACCCCAGAGGCCCAGCGGGAGAAGCTCTACAACGTCATCAGCCTGGAGTTCAGCCACACCAAGCTGGAGAACATTGTTAAGCGCCCCAACGTGGTAAGGGAGCCCCTGGTGATGGGCTTTATTGCAGCTTCTTCCCAGAAATAAATCAGGGAGTTTAAACAAGGTGATGGGAAGTGCCCGGAACTCCTGCTCGTTTAGTGTCAGGATCTCATTTTTAGCCAAGTAGAAAGCTGGTGTCCTTGACAGTGGAAGTTAATTTACAGGAATTAGGTACCTGATGAGCTGTTAATCATGCAATTTGCACTGATACACAGTTCCTCTCAAGGTATTTAGGGGAAACTTCATCCAAAATTAAATACCTATCTAGTATTTTTCCTCCTCTAAGAAAGCTTAAACTATCAGGAACCTTGGACTCATTATAAATGAAAACTCCTTTTACCCAAAAAAAATGTTCAGGGGGTTCCAAAGCAAAAAAAGTTGGGAACACAATTGTTAAATGTAGAAATGTTTACATAATTAAATCAGCATAATCACTGCTATGTCAGAATTAGCAGTAGTGGAAGGGGGTAGATTTGTCCATACTTTTTAAACGTAGAGGGCTCTTGTGATTTTATTCCCGATGGAGTCACTGGCATGAAACTGTGACCTTCTTAGTAAAGATGATTTCATTTATCTCAGAAATGTAGCCATGTGTGCTGTGCTAGCATGTAGCTGGGGATTAAACTACAGCTCTATGATGTTTTGTTTTCAGACACTTCTTACCTGATTTCTAAGTCCTATTTTAGTTACAGCAGCAGTTTTTTCTGCTGGGGACATCTCTTACCCAAGACAATATAGACACCACTCTTCTGTCTAAACAGGTCACAAATAGATGGCAGCTCTAATTGCTGATTTGTAGAAGTAATTCTTAACTAGACTCCTTTGTTCTTTTACACACAGATCACAAATTTGAATATTAAACACGTATTTAGAAGTTCATTCAGATTTTTGCTGTCATTCAGACACTTAGCGGGCAATTTGAAGGTGCTCTGGGGAATTTCTTGTGTTCAATTGATCCCGGTTTTACCAAACACATTGTGCTCAGCGAGCTTTTAAAACATCTGTGCAAATTTCCTGGGTGCTTAGAAATGAAATACGCAGTTAGGTACCTGTTATCACGTGTAAATGGTTATTTCATAGCTGTTTTAAATAGCCTGAGTGTACCGTTGTTTGTAAAACCAGGAATATTTAGATCTTACGGGAAAGAGAGATTTGCATTCCCATGGGAGTAGAAGAGAGGGTGTTGTGGCAGTCCAGTACCTAAAGTCAGCTCCTATATATTTGTATAAGATATTCCCTTGAATCCTGCGGAGTTTTGAGCCCGTGTAAGGCAGAAATACCTGATTTAGGTTCCCTGCTGTGTAAACTCTGGGTTGCAATATCAGAATGTGGGAATTATTCCAGAATCAGGGCAGTAAGCAAGTTTTGTTTTCACATACAGTTGTGATATTGATGGAATCAGTCCTATTTCCACCTTGAAATGGAAGATATTAGCAAAGTATAATCTCTTTAATGTTTGCATTTTAATATTCATAAATGCAATTTCTAGGCTGTTGGCTACAAAAATGCCACAGACAGTACAAGACAAGGGGCTCACAGGTGCTCATGAGACAGAATTTGCACTTAGATAAACTGACTGTCAAACTCTCCTTCCCCTGTGTTTTAAGGGGTTGAATTGTGGTGATTAAATGCTGCACCTTAACAAGTTGAGTGCACAGGACTCTTTTGCTGAACAGCAAGGTTCTCCCTGTCTGTGAGCATCTGCTATTGTCACTGGAGGAGTTTCAGCCAACAAGAATATGTCCTACCATGTGTTCAGGAGCTAACAGTTGATTCTGGTGGCCTTTCAGGTGGACTTAGTCGACTGGGTGGATAATATGTGGCCACAGCACTTGAAGGAGAGACAGACGGATGCTACCAATGCTATTTCAGAGATGAAATACCCCAAAGTGAAAAAGTAAGTATTTAAAAAGCTCTGCTCTTGACTGCTTTCAGTCATTTTAACTTTGCTGCATACAGTCTTTAATCAAGCCTCTTTGAAAAGTGCATTTTTATTTTTCAGTTTTGTGTAATTCTTTTTTGAAAATGGCAGACTGACCTTAAGTAATAAATTCTCTGAAAGTGCTGCCCAAAGAGATCACATCACACAGATATGTCACACAGACATATTCAGAGTCCTGCTGTAGGCTGGGCTCAGATCCTGCCCAGGTTCTAAACTGCTAATGACAGACATTATTAGCTGAGAAATGTTTTGTGAAATGAACTTGAAGCCCATTTTTAATGGGTGTGTGTGACTTCCTAGAAACTCTGTCACTGCCCTTCCTGCCAGTTTGCCTTTCCATTCACGTTTTCAAGAGCAAGGTCAAAGATTGGACAGGGCCAGCTCAGGGCAGGTTTGAGACTGAACACAAGAGCAGTCTGTCCTGGTTCTATCTCAGCTCTCGGTTTTGGGCAAACATAGGCTCACTTTGCTTTTTCTTCTGCTTTAATGTCTTCCTTGAAACTTTTTATGTGGTGATGGGAAAAAGGAACGATTTGAGGGCCTCAAAATGTGCACTGCAAGTTTCATGGGAATGAGTACAGCTGAGACAGGGGTTCCTTTAATGATGTAATGACCTGTATGGCTGATGAGCACCAGGTAATCCTGGAAGCCCTTCACTGCTGTTTCTGTTTTATTGGCCAGACTGAATGCTGGCAGCATCCCAGGCTCTGCTGTTGAACCGACCTCTGGTGTTCTGCAAATCACTCAGAACTCTTTCCAAACTGTAAAATAGATTGGTACTAACAGATACAAAGGAGTGTGCAGTCAGGAAGTGATATGTAGCATTTACTCTTGTTCTGTAAAAATAAACATTTTGGAAGGTAAAGGTCTCCAGAAAAGAAGAAACTCTGTGATAGGCATTGGGGATTATGCTCAGCACCACCGATTTCAGTGGAAGTTAAAGATACTCCTACATTTTGAAAAGATCAAACTGCTCATTAGGGTAACTGGATGTGGATTGGAGTCTCCATGCATTTGGAAATGTCCTAAGTGACTTGCCTGAGGTCACACACTAAACCAGCAGCAGAGCAGCACTTGCTTCTCAAGTGGTTAGTCAGCTAAATAACATTATTTATAATTTGCCAGAGCTAAAAAACTGAATCATGATTCAGGGCCTAAGGATTCATGGATGGAACAAGGTAAGAAGTAAAGGAAACTGTTCCTCTCCTAAAGCAGGCACACTCCAGATGCTGAAAAAGAGGTAGCAAGTAAACAGAGCAAGGCAGAGATGGTTTGAAGGATAAGGTAGCAACATGACTAACAGAATTTAGCAGAAAAAGCAGAGTATATGCTTGCAGTTCACTACTTGCATCATGAAATGCCAGATGGTAGGTTTCAAAGGGATTTTAGAGACGTACCAAATCAACAGATTTTGACATGGAGTTTTTCCCATTTGTGGAGCGTGGCCTGTAGGAAGGCAGGAGATGCCTGATGCCGTGGAGGTTGCTGTCACTGGCAAAGGGAAGGTGGAGGTTGACAGCTTGATAAACTAGGAGATGTGATAGGTACAGGGAAGCTAAACACTGAAAGACTGTGAATGCTTGAAATGTGACAATAGAGTTTGATGTTGGGAAAAGGAGTTACCAGGCATGAGTGTTAAAGGCGAGGGTGATGCAGCTGGAGTGATGAGGATGTTGCTACTGAGTGTCATCTCACAGAAAGACTAGAGGAGGATGATTTACAGCACTGTTGGCACAAACTCCTCATCAGTCTGAAGAAGCCACAAAGACAAAACCAGTAACAAACAGTGACAGTCTGTGAGCACAAGAGAAGCTGTACCAGATCAGGATGACGATCTGTGGCTCTCAGTAACCTGTCTCCTGTTGAGTGCTGGCATTGATGTCCTGGCAGGAGTGTAAGAATGGTGTGAGCGTAAAATGATGCTGTTCCTAAAAATTACCTTCTGAACTTTGACTGTCTGCAGTCCAGGCAGGGGCTGTCCTGAGGTAGAAGTGGTTTCTGTGTGCTCAGTGACTCTCTAAGAGATTGCTCTTCCATGAGCATGTCTGGGTTTAAAGATGAACTCCTCAAGAGATTGGCTTTCTCCATCTTTGGGAATTCAACTTGACCCTTTCCTGTAGAGATACTGGTCCCAGCTACTGCTGTGAGTATCCAGAGGGTTTGAGCCCTTATTAAGGAAATCATGTTCAGTTGTGGAGTCACTTGCTTCACACTGCCCATTCTTTTATGTGAATCATCTATATTCATATGCTTTATTAATGACTGTTGCTCAGAAATGGGATCGATTCATTCCTTTCTCGTTCTGAGCATTCCCATAATTCTGAGAGTTTGCAGTATGCCATCCCCACCATTAACGTGTTCCCTACAAACAAAAAGCACTCCAGCGAGAGCGCTGCAGTTTCGCAGACACAGATGGCATTAGCAGACACAAATGTCTGTCTTGGCTCCTGCACGCCGAGTTCCGTGCTGGGAGTGAAGTTAGAGAACGCTCCATCTGCTGCTTCGGTTACCAGAGCGCCGCGCACCCTGCCCTGCGCTTGGACTTGCACCATTAACTTCTTCAAAAATTCTGGGTAATGAAGTTATTTTTCTGCCTGTAGGTAAATGGCTGCTTACCTCACAGGAGCCTTAGAGGACTGAATTAAATGGGGCAATAGTTTGTGTCCCCTCTTTCACGTCCCAGGGTGCAAGTTCCTGAGAAAAGTTCCTGCAGACATGGGGTCCTGGATGAGAGTGGGAAGATGCTGTGTAACCAAGAGACAGCAGAAAAAGGCAATGATATTTTAACATCAGCTTTTAGGGGCAGAAGCTTGTTATATCACCCACACCATTTTCAGGTAGCTCAAAACAAGCTGAGATTTGTTTTTCTGTTTAAATTCATCCAGAACTGAAGCAACCTGGATACAGCTGAGTCAGCAACAACAACAACAACAAAGTACTAATTTCATTTTTCATTTATCAAAAGAGATAGCCCTGCTGAAATTATTATCCTCTTTATTAGGTTTTGTGTTTGTAGCCTTGCAAGATTATTTGCAATGCAGTGGCAGTGAATAGCTACAGTTCAGGACATGAAACAGTACCAGGAATTTCTAAGAACTTGGTAATATTTGTGCTGTGGAACAAATGAAAATGAAAGCTTTGGTCACTGCAACATCCTTTTTACCTTCAAAATTCTTTCTATTACTTTAAATATCTGAGCACTGCTGTAATAGGTCTCTATAATGATGCTGGCCTTCAGTTAAGTATGGGGTATGTTGTGTGAAACATCTACCTGTTCAGAAAGGAATGCTGCTCTGTTAGCATGTCCTCAGCCCTATTCTCCCTCTCCCAGGCTGTTGTTCAGCCATCCGTTCCTTTCTATTCATTCCTTTACTAAGTAGGGATGGATTTAAACAGATGCTAAAATGCTCTGCTGAGCTGTGGTCTAATTAGAAGCTGAGGGTGCCTCTGGAGACAGGGAATCGAGGGAGCTCGCAGGTCCCACAAGGCAACCTGGCACTGGTTTATACATGTGAGAGACTTGTCTGCACTTTGTATGCCATTTGTGTATTGCTTTTGATACAAAACCTCTCTAAATAGAATTCAGCAAAAAAAATTTACACCAGTAAGTGCACGTTCGTTAACAATTTCCAAGCTAGCAAAGTAAATAAAATGTGATGTCAGATCAGTGTATGAGTCTCAAATCCTCCTTCAGGTAGAACTTGGAGGAGCAGCATCACACTTGTAACTCAAATAACCACCAGTGTTTACAACAGTTTGTGGTGGCCCTGGAGCTGAACAGCCTTGTCACAGGATGAAGAAATTAGTTGTGCTCTCACAGACACCAAAGTGCTGTTCCTGGGGCAGCCAGGCCTGGCTCGCAGTGGGTTGTTGGCTTTGTTCAGGTCACTGTGATGGGAATAAAGAATAAAAAATCCAAGCCCACCCCTCATACCCTTGGTGTTCCACCGGGGCTGGGACCGGGCAAGGGTGCGACGAGGGAAGTGTCGTCGCTTGCTTTGGTGCCAGTGTGGTCTGAGAATGCGATTTGCAGGCACTTCACAAACTCTCCGGTGCATGGCAGAAAACTGGCTTCTCTTATCTCGGGTGTTGTTTCTGTGTGTGACGGACTCGGACCGTAACCCCCTCGGGGCAGGAGCCGGGCCTTTCATGTGCGTTTGAAGTGCGCGGGGTGTGGTGACCACGGTGTGTGACGATTTGGTTCGTTCCCTCGGGCTGGGAGCGCTCGGTACCGCTCCCCAGGAGGGGGACAGGGCGAAGGTTGGTCCCGGCAGGGCAAGGGCACAGGGCCCGCTCCGGCCGGCTCCGAGCGGCCTTCCACGGGCAGGGCTGCTCCGGTACTGGGGTTCTGCGGAGCGCGGGGAGCTGGGGCTGGTCATCCCTGACGGGGGAGTGGGCCTCATCCTTGAGGGAAAAGCCGGGTTCATCCCCGTAGGAGCAGCCAGGGCTCACCCCTAGGGAGGTCGGGGCCCTCCGTGAGGAGATGCTGGGGCTCATCCCTCATCCCCGCGGGGCAGCCGGGCCCTCCCCGCAGCGGCGGGGCCGGTCGCTGCCCGGTGAGGCGAGGGTGGGGGCGGCAGCCGGGCCGGTGCCTCCCGGGTGACAATGGTTTCTTTTGTCTTGCGGCGCAATTCGTGGCTTCCAGTTGCAGGGCCCCAGTGTGGGAGCGCTGTCGGTGCGGGCCGAGGCGCCCCGAGGTAGCCTTTGTTCCAGCTGCCTCCTGGCAGCCCGCTCGCAGGCCCGGCAGAAGGGCCCCCGCGGTGCCGGGATGCTGCCGGGGGCCGCTCGCCCCCGACGCCCGGAGCGGCGCTCCCGCCCGGGGATGGGGAGCGAGGCCCGCGCCTTTCCCCGCGCTGGCACTTGCAGTTGGCTCATGGGTCTGTGGTATTCGGTTTCAGGCTCAGGGATTTCAACCAGCCGGCGCTGCTCCTGGGAGGAAGGAAGAGTGAGCTATACTTTTCTCATTGGCCCGAACAAAAAACAGAAGCCTCTGCTGGGGTTTGGGAGTGGTTTATGGGCTGAGCTCAGTGGCAGGGGAGCCCTCGCAATGCCAGAGGGAATAGAGCCGTATGGTGCGCGGTGCCTATTGCGGGAGAGAAGGAGCTGAGCTCAGGGTAACGCTGCTGCCTGTGCGTCCGCTCGCGTCTCGCCGGGCCCATGTGCATGAACGCTGCCGCTGCCTGCCCTGCCCCGCGCTGCCTTCGCATCCCGGCGCGGCTCTCGCTGTCTTTGTTTCTCTGTTTGCTTGCGGGTTTGTAGCGATGCGTGGCGAGTGCATTGTGGGTTTGCCTGGGAGTGTGGGCTCTGCGCTGGTTTATGGAGCGGTGTCTGTGTTGTTCCTGTGTTCCCAGCTCTCTGTATTTGCTTAGTGGTTTAGCTTCATTTCTATCACCTCCCTCTCTTTTTTTGGATCTCTGTGTTTGTTCTTCCTCGTGAGTTTGCAGGTTACTCCATATTTCTTCGCATCATTTCTCTAAGAAATTTCCCCAGATGTTTGTGGGGTTTTTTTGGTTTTGTTTTTTTTTTTTTTTTTTTCCTTTTTTTGGGGGGGGGGGGCGGAGTGGGAGGGGGAAGTTCCCCTTTTTTCCACATCATAAATCCGTCCTCCAAAATAACAATACATTAACTGGACAAATTTCAGGCTTGTGGAGAACACAAACCAAACTCTTCAGTCGTGAAGGGAAGCTCCCCCCAAACCGATTACAAGCAGCTGCGTGTTTTAAAACCCTGACTGAGGCTGTGCAGGGAGATAAAGTGGAGTGTGCAGGGGTTGGATGTAGTAGCAGTTGTGAAAATATTCAACTTGGGGCATCTTTTGGGTTGCTTGTGTTTTCAGGGTGTAACTCTGGTCAGGTTGTCTCCCCACGCCTGATGTGGGATTGTGCTCCTGGAGCCACTGTACCTGTCCTGGCCCAGAGCGCTGTGGCCACAGCACACAGTGGGATGTATTTCCTAGATTTCTTTCAACGTGGATGCTGTGTTAGTGCTTTCCCCCCCTTTTTTTTTCTTTTATTTATTTTTTCCCACCGTTGTTATGGAAAACCCTGAAAAGTTGAGTGGTTCCCCAAATTAGCAGCTGTTGGTGATGAGAAGCCGCTGGCTGGGCTGGAGCCGAGCGGTGCCTGAGATTAGCAGTGGCATGGAGTGTGCTGGGACCATGTGACTGCGGTGTACATTGGAAGAGGAAGCTGTAGAGGTCAATGCAAAGGCATTGTGCCAGACTCTGGCAACCAGGGAGAGAGCTGGATGGCGGAAGATCCTCCCGCAGGCTCCTCAGCCGGCCGGGAGCTGTTGGGCTTGGACAAAAGCAGGCCTGGGAGATTAACAGCATAAATTAAGGCATGGCTTGTTTGTGGATGGAAAGAAAACCACTTTATTTTTCCAAACGCTTTGCAGGTTTTTATTAATTGCCATAAGTGACTCTGTCACTAAAACCACCTTTATTGGAGTGGAAATTCTGTTTAGAAGAGTTTCAAGAAAACAGAGGGGAAAATGGGGAAACCAAGGAAAAGAAAGAGTTGCGTGTTCACAGTTATACCTGCTTTGGTGTTTTCTTACAAAACTAAATTTTAAGCGCTTTGATTTGACAGGATTCAATCCTGTTATTACCTCTCTGAACATAAACAGTTTGCCTGCTTCAGGTTTAGATTATTGACTACTGAGGAATAGCTAAAACCAGCTAATACCAGGCCATGTTTGCTCTTCCAGAATATCTTAATTCAGGGGGTGATTCTTGATAGGTAGCACTGTCCAGAAGATTTTTGTTGTTAGTGTGATGTGTTTTATATCTGGCCTTGTGGAAGCTGAAAATAATTGACTCCATAAGGATTTGAGTTTTTTACTTTAAAACAACGTGAACCTCTAATACTCAGCACTGCTTACAAGCTGAGAATTTCTATGCTGATTTTTTTTTTCCTAATGAGCAATAATTATTCAATCTGTGACTTTTTGCAGTTTGGCTGGAAGAAAGGCAACTTCCTTTCTGGGCTTCTTTTATTGTTTTTAAATTCTATCTGACTTGTAATCAACAACATCTTGGTAGAGAAAACATAAAAGGAGAATTTTTTAAAAAAAGTGTTTGGGAGGGAAGGACTCATATTTTGAAATGGAGCATATTGAGAGTGTAGACAGCTTCTTGGCTAGCTGTGATTTTTGAAGCATCTGAAATACCCCAGGGGCAGCAAAAGCTTCTTCCTGCTTCTGAAGGATTAAAAAAAAAATTTAAAAAATTCCAGAGTGGGCAAGAGGAGAGACGTGTAATTGCACAAGCAGAGGTTTTAATTGTGAGATGAAGGCGCAGGACCTTTTTTGAAGCCCACAAATTGACTGTCTTCATGACAGCATTGCGTATCATTCTGTCAACTCCGGCTCGGGATGTGGTTGCTAGGCAGCAGCTCTTATGGACCCAGAGTGGCTGTGATTTGCCAGCCTTCTGCAGACACATGGTAAGGTCCTTCCCAGCCTATCATCTACAGGGACTTCTGCACGCCGGCTGCATACTGCTGAGCCTCTCCTACCTGAATGTGAGCAGAAAAAGACACACTTAAATCAAACCTTTTTTATTTTTTCTTTCCCTTTTTTTTTTTTTTTTTTTTTTTTTTCTTTTAAACAAATCCCCTTCCGGTAGTGTTTCCATAACTCCCCTTAAAAACCAAACCAAACCAAACCAAAAAAAAAAAAAAAAAAAAAAAAAGCCATGAAACGGAGACCGGAACAAGGAAAAGAGGTTAGTGGGTTAAGTGGTGTGTGTTTCCTGCGTTTGCAAAGGTGCCTACAGTGAGGAGGGCGGCTGTGATTCGGCCATTAGTTACAGATGGTGGCTGCAGGCTGGAGATTCCTGCAGCCAGACCACAGCTCTTGTGTCTTTTCCAGCAATGCAGACTTTAAACTGCTCAAATCCTGTGTCAAGACGGCGTAAAAAATAGTGGATTTGATAGTTTGTGTGACTGCCAGCTGGGTCCTTTATGTATTTTGATGCAGAATGCCTAGAAATGTGAACGAAAAGGAGTTAGTTTGCCAAATGAGGTTTCTGTCCCCTAATCCTTGCAAAAATGGCATGAGTGGCAAGTAGGTAAAGAACATTCGGGAGGATTTATAAGCAAATTAGATTTTTCAAAACTTTGCAGCCATTTGTGTACAACTTCTGGTGAAGGCTGTGTCTCTGAAGTGATGAAGGAAAGCATTAAACAGATCACCCCAGGGACTGGCAGTGCCATAGGAAATATTCCTGAGCAGCCTAACTTTTAATGTTTTTCTGTTCCCTAACTCTGGAAGCTTTAATTCCTCTTGTATGAACAGCAAACTTAGACATGGAGAGACGTGTTTTTCAGCAGAAACCTTGTTACCTTCATGAGACAAATTCCTCTACTGTAAATGCTGAAACTTAATTGGTGGAAGCAGCATTGCACAGGCAGTTAACCTCTGCAAATTAAGATGTGAAAAATACTGTTTCAGACTGATTCATTTTTGTCCTTCACTCTGCTTGCAGGTACTGTTTGATGAGTGTGAAAGGATGCTTCACTGATTTTCATATTGATTTTGGTGGCACCTCAGTGTGGTATCACGTTTTCCGTGGGGGGAAGGTAGGTGAACCTTTTTTGATATTTGGTTTTATTTCTCTGTGCCTCTTACGGAATGGAGGGGTTGCTTTCTTTTCTTTTTTCCCCCTTTCTTTCTCTCTTATTTATTTTTTTTTCTCCTTGAGAGGATCAGCCAGTGATCGCACTGTTTCAGCAGCTTTGTTGATACACAGAGTTTGCTGAACTAGAAGGACACCAGTCACCGTTATGAAACAAACAAGTGATTTATTTGAAATACCAAATGTGTTATTTGCTGCTGGTGGTGCTTTTAGGCTCACTGTTGCTGTGGTCCAGAAGTATCTTGCAGGGAGATGTGGCTGTGTGTACCCTTGTTGGGTCAGAGTGCCCTCACCAGTCTCTGTAGCTAAAGCTTCTGCTCCCTTTAGAGATTCCACATTTCTTTGGTGTGTACAGCATGATAAGCCAGAACTGAAACATTAAAGGATACAGAAGCCTTAAAACACACAGCATGTGGAGCTGTGTTGCCATCTTTCCTGGTTTAGGATGTTTTGCCCAGTTGTAGTGTGGCCACTGTTTGGTGAGAACTGAAGTCAGTCAGTGGTACAGATCCTGTTCCTCTCTGTACCAACCCACTGTTCTGAGCTGCAGGTAAACCACAGGCAGCTTCTGAGTAAGATATTTCTGGAAGAGAGATGACAAGTGACAGTTACCCAGGCACTTCCAGCACGTGGGCTAATTGCTGCTGCTGTCTGTGTGTGCCTCTGTGTACAACACCTGGAAAACAAGTGTTCCATGCAGAAAGCAGCTCATTTACCTAACACACTGTAGTCTTGGTGGAGTCTCTCAGCTGTTTCTCTCTTTTAACTGTTAGTAATAATTAAATCTTCATTTTGTTTTTAGATCTTCTGGCTGATTCCACCTACTCTGCAGAATCTAGAACTTTATGAAGAATGGGTTCTCTCAGGAAAGCAAAGTGATATCTTTCTGGGAGACAGGGTGGAACGATGCCAAAGAATTGAGCTGAAACAAGGCTACACGTTCTTCATTCCTTCAGGTATCCCTGTTAACTTACCTGGAATGACTGGGATTGTGTTTTACTAACAGTTCTGTGTGAAACAATTCTTCACACCTAAACCCCATACTGACCTGTTTATTTGCTGTGGCAGAAGAAAGGCTAGGGACTAAATGTGCTTCATTTTCCAGAAATTAAGACTGATAGAAAATGTCCTGTGAGGAAGTGTGTGCAGTGATCACGTCTGTGTACTGGGAGAAAGGAGAGAGGAGCTGGGCCTCTGGAGCTGTCAGTTCACCACTTCTCATCAGAGCTCTACTGACTGCTGCTGTTAGCTTTCTGGGAAAGACAGTTTTCTCTTTTTGTGATCTCTTCTGGCAGGTTTCACCTGCAGTTCAGTAACTTGCTTCTTTGCCTCTATCTGTAGCCAGAGGTGAGTCTTGGTGGAACTCAAGAGAGATTCCAGTCCATGGGAGAGCAGGGGCTGTGCTCCCTCAGGTTGCTTCTTGGGGAAACAGCCTCATTGTTACAACTGTTCAGATGGTGCTGAATCTGGGCATCTTCCAGCAGCCCAGCCACACTCAGTTTTACTCTGCTGCCCACCTTAGTAGCTGTGTTGCATGATCCAGACTCATCTTGCAAAGCCACCAAATAGTTGTTGCTTTGAAGGCTGATGCTTCAGCCCTGTCTGCTCCTGCCTAAATTGGATTAAGGATGGTGGAATGTGTAACAGCCCTCATTTAAGATTATATCAGACTTTGCTTTTTGTGACTATTATGGGACTGTAAGTTTGTTTATAACAATAATTTAACACATTGCCTCTGTCTATTGGATCTTACCAGGGAAATAAATACAGGTAGACTTTCTACATGACAGAAAGGCAGGCTGGTAGATTTTCAGCTCTGGAATCAATTACTCTGTGGAGATAGGATTATTATTTTTTAACCCTAGAAACAGAGAGAATGCAGGTCATGCAGAGACAGGGACAACATTCTTCTCATATGGGGAGTGTTGTTAGGATCAGTTGAAGGCCACAAATGTGCACATTTGTAAGTATTTGGTAAGAATCAGCCTGGGAGATGACAGGCAAAATGACTTAGAGGGTGGAGGAGTTAATCTGTTAGAGGAATTAGATCTTCCCTTGAAACAGGTCAGAATGTGCTGTTACTGTTTGAACTGGGTGTTTGAGTGTGGCTGTGCTGTTTGCTTAGATCCCATTACTGCATCTTCTATTTATCTCCATCCTCCTGTGAAAAGCCTCCTACAAGTAAGACTTTCTGGCTGTCAGTTTAGTCATGTTCAGCAGCTGGAACACTGCAGGTTGTGGGAGCTTGGACAGGACACAGCTGTAACATGGTGGCTGACACAAAGTGATTCCAAATGGGTTTTTGACTGTGGTTTCTGTTTTCTTAGGAAAGCCCCAAGTACAGAAATGCCAATACCTCAGACATTTTAGGCTCCATGCCAGATTTGAAAGGCATTTATGAATAATTTCTCTCTTAGCACCTCATAGATTCAAGGATTTTTGCTCTGCTGTATGTTGTTTGGAAAACTTATTTGCAAATCTCTTATTTGTGTGAAAGGGCATTATTTCTGCCTTTGTTTTAAGAGTATGGAAATGCCTAATTAAAGGCTGTTCCAGGTCAGTGAATTGAGCACAGCTGTGTAAAACAGGTCAATTCCTGTGACCTCTTTGCTCTGGTTTGTGCACATATCATGTTAGTTAATGTTTGAAAGTGGTTTTTATGTGCTTTAGAAGTGTTTTTAGTGTTTAGATTCTGTTTATGGATGTCTGTAAAACCAGCGTGTCCTGTATTTTCAATTGAGCCTGATAAACCCTTGACCAGCCTCAACTCATCCATGAGGAAATACCTTCTAATTACAGGTTTGCTCACAGAAAGTGTAGAGGAATTAGTGCTCAGCTGGGTTGTGAATGGGGAACATTTCAGCAAGGGACCTTTCCCATAAAACATCCTGCTCTGCTTCTGCTTTCAAGTAATTTTTGGGAGTAGTTCTAGAAATGCTGTTATACCATAGCACTGTGAGGGAGAAGTAGGTAGGGAAGACTGTAAGAAGATAAATGAGGGAGTGAAATCACAGTCTGCTGGGAAATGGAAGGTTTGTCTGAGAATCTGGGATCAGCAGTAGATCCAGTAAATCCCCAAAAGTACAAACCACTTGGACAAGAATGGGGATCATTCTTAGGGAAGGCATAATTATAGTGCTCACCAGGGCCTCAGGGTATTTTCCTCTCCATCACTGCCATCATCCTTTCAGGATTAAGTTTAAACCAGTAGACTTCTGCTGGTGTTTGTAACCCTGCAGAGCCCTGAGAGCACCACCCCAGCTGTGGTATCAAGGAGGAACTGGGCCCAGTATCATCAGCACAGTGAGTTGTTATGGACCAAGGTGCATTTTTCAGCATTTTCTGCAGTGCTGGTTTATTCAACATTCCTGTGATCAAAATCCAGACAGGATGACCTGCTGTCAACTGGATGATGTTCCTTTCTGGTTCTTCTTCAGACTTCTCATGTTGCTGCATGCAATTTCATAACAGTTGTGTTTCACCTGGGAGCTGGCAGTGTTCCACTGAGGAGTAAGCTGTTTGTTTTACTTTATTTTTCTTATGTTCTCTGTACTGCACTTCAGGGCCTTTGGCATGGAAACGTGCTGTTAGAGTCTCTCTTAATTATTGTGGTTACCTGAGA
This sequence comes from Haemorhous mexicanus, assembly GCF_027477595.1. NCBI lineage: Eukaryota > Metazoa > Chordata > Aves > Passeriformes > Fringillidae > Haemorhous > Haemorhous mexicanus. Next base: position 11,267,116 of record NC_082359.1, read on the forward strand.
GTGCTCCAGAGTTCTTGTCTCCAGTCAAATGCAGAAATAATGACCTTTCTCAGATGAATGTTTTTGGGAAGGAGAGTGGACAGAAAGAGATGTTCTGTGTGGACTGCAGGCAACTATTTGCAGGGATTCAAAGTGTTTCAGATGCTGTCTCAGTGGTTATCAGTGGCATTTTGCCTATTAGGAGTGTGTGGTCCTAGGTCACCTCTGCTGTGCCAGTGAGAGTTTGATGGATTATTGTGTGATGGGGCCAGAAGGTGGCACATAGCCCTTCCAGCAGGAGAATGACAGGCTATTAAAATCTGCCTGGTACATTTTTTGCAGGATGTTGTGCTAGGGCTGCAGAGCTGCCTGGCTGGTTTTGGTTGCTGTTTAGCTTTTCCCATTCTGGGAGCTTCCACTGACATTAATGGAATCTCCGTGCCTGGAACCTCAGGGACCACATGAAGAAGATTGTGGAGGGGATCAAAGGGGAGAGGCTTTTTGCTCTGAGTGTCTGCTTTCAGATGGAAGGTGACAGCATGATGCTGGGTTTTTGATTCTGTACCTAATGCCAAGCTCTGCCTCATTCTTAAAAACAATTTAAGATTGAGAGTTGCTGTATTACTTGTACTACTGGGGCAGAATTAGTAAATACTTCACTTAAAAAATGTAAACATGATGTTTCTTTGATAGATTTGGTTGTGGGCACTGTTATGATGCAGTCATTCTTCTGAGATTTGATTTGCTGGCAGTGCCCTCTCTCAGGTTACCTCTTTAGTCACTTTTTATTTTTGAGACGTATATATTTCATCTTTTCCACCCCAGGTTGCTGTAGAATTGCAGGAAAATGTGTGGCAACTTCTATATCACAAGGCAAAATATCAGTTCAGTTACTAATGGAAACAGATGCACCATGGTTTTGGCTTGGAGCTTGCAGGCTGTTTGCCCCATAGCTTTATAAGTTAATATTCTTTTTCATTATTCTCAGATGGATGATTGCATCCTTGAGTAGGAATTTGCAGCCCACTAAAATCTTCTAACAAGTTTGCAATGTTTAATAATACTTGTTTTATAAAATTCAAAAGATAATGAGATCATATCTTTCTTTTAACTGTTCAGAAAAAGTGTTTGTTACTGTTAATTTTACCTTCTTGATTTACTAGAGATGATAACATCTAAATATTCAAGTGTGTCTTCGGAGTGGTGGAATAATTCATAACTGTAAATCAGCTGAGAGCATTTCTGAGTCTCCTGAAGAGAATTCCTGCTCAGTGTTGGCTTGGCTTCATGCACTAGGACTGTTTTGGGAAGGAAAAAGCACTTATTGATTGCCAGGAGCTGAAATAAAAACCATCAACTTAGAAAAACCTTAAGTGGATGGTCTTCTTATTGAGGCTTGACATGAGGGCTGTGAGCAGTGACTGCAGTGTCTGAGCTCCCAAATCCATTTATCCCATGTGGCTGAGCCTGTGCTGGGCAGGACTGGCAGTGGCTGTGCAGGAGCTGTCCCGGGGCCGGGCTGGTTCCACCTTCCTGTCACTGGCACAGGCTGCTTGGGTAATGGTCACCCAGGGGCAAGAATCTTCCTGGTTCATGGCTGGTCCTCAAAGCCACCCAGTCAATGTCCTCCTCTCATCTGTAGGATTTAATTGTAGCTTTAGGTGATATTTAGCAGGTGCTTTTGTTTGTGGCTTTCAGACCAAAATTAACAATTTCTTGTTCCACTGACTTTTGACTTTTTCAGTCCTTATTCCAGTTGTTCTGATATTATTCCGGTGCTTTTTTTAGCATTAAGGATAAAAGTAAATTTTTGGCATTTTTCTCCATTTTTGAGACAATTACCAAGAGGTGAGATGTTTCCTCCTGTCTCACATGAAGCCATGAAACACAGAGGGTTGTGCAGCAGTAGCAGGGTTTGTGTGATCAGCACGGAGCAGTCACTGAGGAGGGAACTGATGAACTCACTCCAGAGGTGTTGGGTTCTGGGGGCTGTGTGGGAAGTTTGTGCTGTGAGAGCTGGAAGTCAGACACACAGGAGCAGACATGACAGGCTGTTCAGCACAGGTGACATGATCTAAAATGTCAACAGACCTTCAATTCACCCAGCAAAACGTAACTACACAGGTGAAGGTGAGGCAGGGGTGTGGTGGATGACATTAAAGCAAATCCCTTGGCTGTCCTTTTGTCTTCACCATACTTGCAGCACCTCCTGCTCTGGGGGTTTGTCTTCCCCTTTAAAAACCGTGGTAATTGGGCAGCTGACAAGATGGGTGTTTTTGTTTGCAAATGGTCACAGTGAACATTCATCCTCCTCAGTTTATTTCTGAGTCGTGCTGTAGCTAAGCTGTGGGAATGGATTGAATGTGCCATCCAAGCTTCTCTTTCCTCAGAGCTCATTTCCACAATACATTACCCTGATGGGAACTGTTTCCTGTTTTCTGCTCATCTCTCTTTCTCCTCCTTCTACTTTTCTGGTGCTGACCTCCAGCTTTCTCCATACACAGCCTGGTTATTAGAACAAGAGATTTTCATGTTGGGATTTTTCCCTCTGTTACATCTGTGCCAGTCTTGCTGGGATTTTGTACCTTGTCAGTTTTCCCATCTTTTTTGTCTAACCTTGCCTGTTCTGTCCTGTGTCCCTGGAATCCACCTCTTGGTGCTCTGTCTCTGCAGTTCCAATTATGCACGTACGTTCCTCAGGCAAGTGGAAGCTATTTTGGGATGCAGTGTGACTGAAATGCTGCACAGCTGAGTGACCAAAATCTATTTTATGTGCAGGTGACTCCTCTGACAGAGCTGTGTCCTGCAGAGGAGCTGAGCTGGATGCTGCCTGTGGGAGCCCATGGACAGCAGGAAATCTGGGATTCCCCAGGACTGAGCTGTGTGAGGGGAGGGTACCCACAGGCATCATCTGTGCTATCTCAGAGCTATGCCTGGAAATCATCCCTGCCTTGGCAGGGGTAGGAACTTGACTTCCCAGGACTTTATATGATGACTTTGTTGCTTGGTCTCTTGGTTATTTTTCTTTTCCCAATCCTGATGGATTTTATTGCTGTGTTTTAAAGGGTTTTGCTACTGACAACTGTGTCATTAACAGCAATATTTTCAGTCTTGTTATTAGAAATACTTGCAGCTTGAAGGACCTAGTGTTCAGTTAATTCAGCAGCTGGGAGATGAAGGTACTAATTGCTTGTAAGATGTTTAGTTCTGGATTATAAATGCAAGTAGGGAATTAAAGACCTTCTCCAAAGAACCAGAGGTTGTTTCAGATACTTTACAGAAGATTTTCAGCTTGCACTGTACCAGCTGTGCAAGAATAGATGCTTGAAATGATATTTGTGTTCATTATTCTTTCTGTGCAGGGTCTGTCATGTCTGGAACACCATTTGTTAGAGCATTGGCTCGAGCCAGTGATAGATCCTTCCCCATTTTCCCCAGAAATATTGGGACTACTACCAAGAAAGTCTAGCAGTTACTAACACAAAAACCCTTGGCATCTCGTAGGGGTAAAGAAGTCAAGGAAGGTGTGTTGAGAGACCCAGAGACCAGGAAACAATGAAACCAGCTGCCCTCCAGTGTGAAATGTTCACTGAGGAAATACAGTTTGTAGGAGAAGGCTACTGTGTGGTTTCAGTGGAAGCACCCACTCAAAGAACAACTGCATTGATGGGATTTAATTTTATTGATTATTAAATGAAGGGATATCTCCTTTTAACCTTTCAAAAAGGACAAGAATCAGCTCAGTTACTCCTTTCAATCAAGTTGTAAATATTTAATAGCAAATTGTATTTTGAATGATTGTTGATAACTACCAAAATAACAGCTGCACTAAGGTTGGACATTGACACCTGTGCTGAGAGAACTGCTGTGGGAAGTGGTGCTGAGGACTCCTCAGTGTTCTGCTGGTAACTGCCTGGTTCTGAGCTGTCTTCTGCCATCACTCACTTGTAGGGCCATGAAAGTCATTTTACTATTTCGAGTTTCAGTCTGTTCATCTCTAAACCTGACAAAGTGGATTGTCACGCAAACCAACCCTGTGTTTCAGCAATGAGCTGGCTTTGGGGACCCAGATTTGCCTCAGCATTTGGATTCCACTCTTTCCCCCAACCACAGAAATCTTTGTTTAGCCAGTGGAAGCAGTGGCCCCAACTTCCTTGACCTTGGATCTGTTTTCCTTCCCAAAGACTAGGATGAGGATCATGTATTTCTGCAGTAGTTTGCTCTTAGTACAGACTGATGTATTCCATGGGAGCTGCTGAACTACTTCAGCTGTGAAGTATTTATAGTGTTGATGTGTGTAGTTGCCACCCTACCCTTACATGAAAAAAACAATCCTCTCTAGTTGATTGTTCTTGATTTAGAAGTAATAAACAGGCTGGATATCTGTAACTGAAATTATGCTGACCAGAGAAGAAAAGATGGAATAATTCTGAGAGCTGCCAGAGCCACGAGGCACCTGATGGTTTTAGATGCATCACATTAAGTGTGTGGAGTCAGACCTGTAAATTGACTGAAACCTGGAGCAGATTTCTCAGAGGGGCTATGGAGTCTTCATCCCAGGAGATACCATGGAGCCATCTGGACACAGTTCTGTGCAGCTGGCTCTAGATGGTCATGGGGGTTGGACCTCCAGAGGTCCCCTCCAGCCTCTACCATTCTGTGACTCTGAAATTCAGAAAAATGTATCCAAAATGATGGGCTTGTGTTCCCAGGGAGAAAATTCTAGTGGTGATTTCTTTTCCTTCCTATCACTCCCTTACCTACATGCCCTTAAATGAGAGCCCCAGTCCTGCCATCTGCAGTGGCTCAAGGACTTCCCAGACAGAGCTTTGTGGGCCTTTATGGTTGAAAAAGTGTTGTGGAGGAGCACTTTTGTGGCTGCTGGCTGGAAAACCCTCTAGGCTGAATGGCATTTTCCTGCTCCCTCACTGATCTGGAAGTGAGGGAAAGCTGCCACAGCTTTAATGGAAAGTACTGCACAGTCAGGAGAAAATTGACTGCCCCCCATGTTGCTTTGCTGTCTGCTGGTTTATAAATTGTAATGCTTTTCATTAAAAAGTAGAGGAAAAAAAGTGTCAGGTCTCTGTGGGTCCCAGATCATTAGCAGGATCAATTCCTTTTTCACTGCAGAGATCAGAGGCTACAGTCTTGCATAGCCAGAGCTTCAGCTCCTGACAGACCAAGCAAACAATGCAGAGGCAGAAGAGCTGGTGTGTGGCTGTCTGAATTGCTGTGCCTGGATTTTCGTTGTGATAGAAGATTCTTTGGAGCCTGTGAAATTAATTCAGTCCCTTGTAGGATTGGGTCAGAACAGTCTCATCACTCCAGTACCAGAGATGTTAAATCCCTTAATTTGAGGCTTGCAGTGAAAACGATTTCTTGGTTACTTCAGGAAGTTGATCGTAGGTGATGAAACTTTCACCCCTGGAGGAGGGCTGGTAATAATTTGAAATCTTTTACCTCTGAAGGTTGTTGTGGTGCTAGTGTGAAGGAAGTTTGGTGTGCCTCGGTCCAGTTCCACAGCCCTTGGCCCACCACCACTGCTGACATGGTTTGCAGCCATGCTGGAGGTGCCAGTCTGAGAGCCAAGTGTATGGAACAGACTGAGTTTACTTCTTAGTCATGGACGTGGTTGAGTCATAAACTTGCGTGTGTTCAGTAAACACTGTAAGTGTTGGGGGAATAAATAGAACTGATTTACAGAGGGGTGTAAGACCGCACGTCACAAGGTGCCCTTCTGCTGTGACTAGTCCTGAAGTGTGGCTGTGAGCATCCCATTTAACCTTGCACTGCTTTCACCTCTCATCCCCAGCACAGTGGGATTCAGAGGGTTGTTAAAATTTGATTTTGAATTGCTCTGTAATGCTGTGTGGCACGAGGCATTCTCAGTTCTCTGCTTTCCCTCTCTAGGGTGGATACACGCGGTTTATACTCCAGTAGATTCTCTGGTGTTTGGTGGAAATATCCTGCATAGCTTTAATGTTCCCATGCAGCTTCGCATCTATGAAATTGAGGACAGAACAAGGGTAAGGATTCTTGATTCTCTTTTTAACTGAGCAGTTCTTTGTGACTGTGATCTGTCATAGTCTCTCCCTGGTATTCCCTTCTGACAAACAACAACTGACGGGATCTCCGTGTCAGAGTGGTTGAAACAAGAGGTAAACATGAAGTAATGAGACTTTCAAATGTTGGTTATTTTTAGTGGGATTTACTCATGTGCTTCCCACAGATGTGTCCCTTCTGTGTCTTTTGTCTGCCTGTTAAACTTCCATAAAACACCTTCCCTTTTGCACAAAAACATATTGCACTTTACAGACCTTTGTACCAGTAGTTCTGGTAACCCTTTGCTTGTCACCTCTCTGTGCACACCTGGGGTGGATGTCTGATCCTGGAGAATTGATGGCACTGGGCTGGTTCTGCTGCCCACAGCTGAATTGACCAAGCTGTGCAGAAATTGTGTATGAAATGACTTCTGTAATTGGCAGTCACTACAGTGACTTGATACCATGCAAGAATTTCTTGGAACAGAGAGGCTGGGGTGGGACATGGATCTGAACATTGTGATGTTCATCTGCCTGTAGCACTACCTGAGGGAAAGGCTGGGGGAGATTACTGTGCCACCTCTTTGTTGGGGGTGACAGTTTTATTCTTGGTTAATAAACAGGCACCTGCTCATCATATCCACTGAGTTTCAAAAAGCAGCAGGATCTGAAGGAAGTGAATCTGTTTTGTTAGGCTGTTAAATAACCTGTGCAAGGCCACTGTGGCATTCAGATAGAAAACTGGACCAGAGGGATGTGCAATCCAGATGGGGACTGTTTTGGAGGCCTCACTCTGAGACAGTGCTGATGAACCACTGACACAGGTGCCAGCTCTGGTGTTAGTGGAGTATGGGCTGGCAAAATGGCAGGAAATCGCAATTCTTCTTCACTAAAAAGTCTTAAAATAGTGTGTTGTGGACATCAGTGCAGTTCACTGTTGTTGACCCCTACAAGAGGGCACACATCTTGCTCCAAGTTGGCTTTTACCCCAAATTGCTTTCTTTGCAGTGAGAATACCTAGGCCTGGAGCAAATACAAATTGTTTTGAAGTACATCTCTGACTCAGTGGGAGTGAGGTGTCCTTCCCCCAGCCTCCCTGGCTTCCCAGCTGGTCCAAGGCCTGGTAATCTTCACACTGCAAAACAGTGGTGGGAGCAGTGAGTTTCCTGGAGTGACTTTAATGAAGAGAAGCAGAAAAATGAATTCTTAGTTGAAGAGAGATGAAAGACAAAAGTTGAAATTTAGGAGGAATTAGAACAGAAGAGTATGGCAGAGACCAGAAGTAGAGACCAGAGTGGATTCAGCCTGGCTTTGAACAGTTGAGAGTGTCAAGTGACTTGAGAAAGTGCAGAGGGACTTGGACAGAAAAGTTATGGTGACAGGAGCAGAAAGGGGCTCACCTGGCAGAGGTACTGGGCACAGGAAGGTTTCCAGAGTGACTCTAAATAAGAACCAGCAATACATGCTGGGAGTTCACTGCAGGTGTGCAGGGGAGGGTGTGCTGTTGCTGGGAAGGATGTTTGCACAGGCAGCTCACTTGGAGAATGGAGAAGGGGAGACTGGGAGGGAGGATCAGTGCCAGAAATGAGTGATTTCCATTGGAGTCTTTGGGGAAGATGGGCAGGAAATGCTCATTTTTCCTTAAGTTATATAAAAATGCACATTTTGTTCACACAGGACTTGAGCTACCCAAGATCACACAACTTGGGTTGTAGCTGCTCAGTTGTGCTTCTCCTTGGGAAGCTGGGTGCAGCTTTGATTTTCTAAGCTTTTTATGCCAGCAGGCAAAACTCCTTATAACAGTCAAATATTTTGGTAACTTCTATGAACTAACCAGCCAGTTACACTGAAATGCCTCTTAAAATTTACTGGCACACTGATCCTGTGAGGAGGCTGTGGGAATTGGGTACCTGCATCTTGAAAAATGTCCTGTCACCATTAATTGGGAAAGGGATACTGCAACATTTGGAAATCCCAAACCAGACCTTTGTTCCTGTCATTTTTTGTTTAAATTTTCTTTGAAGTCTGTGTAGTTCTTTATAATTTTCCTTGCAAAAATATTGGAGTGCTTTAAAAAAGACCAGTGAAAGCCAGCAGCCCAGAACATCCACGACTTCACAGAAGCAATTTCAGCACTTGGATGTTGCTGTGTGCTGCAGTGTGTTATGCACAGGCTGTACCTGTGCTCACAAACTTGTGCTTGTGGGCAGATGTATGAAACCAGAACTGTGTGAACAGTTGAAGAATAGCAAGAATTTCTGTACAGAAACAAAATAGAAGCTGTGCAGCTAAGGCATACAGAAGTCTGATAAAAGGCAGGAAAATCAATAGTGTGATTTAGAAATAATAACACTTCCCCCCCACACTAAAAATATCGTGCAGGAATCTTGAAGGGGAAATGGTTTCAAAACAGGATTCTGGTGTGTACTACATTATTTACTTTGTCAATCAGATTTTGTCATTTCTATGTTGAAATAATTCCATTCATGCACTGGCTGGTCTGGCAGACTCAGTACAGTGTAGTTCACCCAAATTTGCCAGTGTGAGCATACTGCAAATGAGTTTCTCATCAGTATTGATCTTTCCATTGTGTATGGCACAGAAGTAAATTGCATGATGTGATTGACAAAGTAATTTGCTACACTCAAATCAAAGTGTAATACAGGTGTGCTTCCCCTCTTCATTTTGCACAGAGCAATTTTATGGAGGTTTCACTGTGTTTAAACCTGCTATGTAATGTTTAATCATCTTTGATTGCTGATATTCAAAGTCATTTTTATGCTAGGTGTAGTTGTTATTGTCTTAGCTCAGACAAGAATAAATACAGGGTTGAAATGGTAATGCTGATTTACAGCCTGATAAAATTGCCTAGTTTATATACTTGTCATGCTTATTCTAGCTTAATTCCTCATACCCCTGGGAGACTTTTTAAGAGGGTTGTAGCCATTTAAAAATAGTTTTAAGGAGTAATAAAAAACATGTCTATTGTTGGAAACAGCTCCTAATGTGCAATTGAGGTAAACAAATATTCTCCAGCCTTACAGTTCGTAGAGACTCATTTTGCAGCCTGGCTTTCCTGGAGGCCAATTAACAGCCAGTCAAACAGGCCAAGCTGTTTAGCTCTCTGCAAGCCCAGCTTGAGGAACTGCAGAGCAGGATGCCATGCAGGGATTCTTCATTTGGCACAGGGGTGATACAGCTCTCTAGTATTGAAAGGAAGAATGTGTCAAACCTAACCCCAATTAATCTAAATTTAACTGCTTTAAAATACTGGAGCATGGTGGGAACAGGGGCACTCTGAATATACACGTAAGGTGGTCACTCACAGATGATGGTGTTTGCCATTCACTTGGTTTTCTGGAATGTAAGATAACATATTAAGTGGCTAGTTTAAGTGTTTTGTAAATAGTCATAAATTGCTTTTCAATGTTGTGATTAGATTGATTAAACACAAGTGGAGTTTGTAATGATTTTAATGGGGCATTGTGGAAGAGATTATGAATTTTTTCAGGAAAATGTGTGTCTTACTTGCTTAGGGTTTTTGTTTTGTTTTTGGAGGGGTATATAAATCTCTAAAATAATTTCACTTTGAACTGAAGAAATGGATCATATTCCAGAGAGGATTTTTTCTTGCTGTACAGGAATAATTAAATTTTTTTTCAGTGGATTGTAAATTATTAATCACAGAAGTTAGAGCTGGAAATGCCTATTAGATGATCCAGTGTATTTCCCTGCTGGTGGGGAATTCAGTCCTCTGGCAGTGTCTGTCTCAGATATTACACTTCGAACTCATCACAGAACATTTTTAATTTTTTTCCTTCTTTCTCTTATTCCTCCTCCCCTGCCCTTAAGAGTTCATTTGCCTATGAGTGTACAATGGAAAGAGTATGGACATGCACATAATGCAGTTCACATCTGTTATAATTAATAAATGTTCAGGGATATCACAAAGATCATATTCCTCTATACTTATCCATAAGGCAAACTTTAAAAGTTTTTAAAGCACTGTTGGAGTCTCTTTACTGGCAGAAGGCCCTGTAGATCTCTGCACAGTATCTCTGTCTACAGATGGTGTAGAGAGCTCTTCCTTCTGAAGGTTTGTAAAAGCAAAGCCTTCTCAGGCAAACAGTGGATTACAGAGGCATGGAGGGATTTGCTGTGGGTTGGAACATTGATAGCGAGGCAATTAGGAACTCAAATTGAATATTAAAGATTGATATACATAATGGGAGCACTGCATGCATTACTGCCTTGTCTTTCACATTGAATTAACATTGGTAACAACTAAATTTGGTGAAGCTCAGAATCTGTCAACAAATGTTGAGCAATGATGTCTTTAATATTCCCAGGCATGTGGCTGAAAACCTTTTGAAGGCTGAGGGGTGGAAGGCGGCTTCCTGTTTGTAAGTCAATTCTTTGCAAATTTTGTTTCCTGCAGTGCTCTCTTGGAAAAATTTGAGTTCCTTTATTAGCATATATTTTAGCATGGATAATTTCCCCTGTGTTCCCTAATAGTCATAAGTGACTTGATCTCTTCTCTATGACAAATAACTAAAATAAAGGAAAAATTTTCTTCAATGCAAAAAGGCCCTGGGGTTAAATGTTCTCACATTTAGGGGGTTGTTGTTTGGCTGGTTGTTTTTTTTTTTCCTTTTCTTTTTTCCCTTCCTTTTTCATATGTGTTCTTTGTAACAAACCACACAGGGAAACATTTGGGAAGGTGTAGCAGTGCTGGATGCATGACCTGTAGCAACAAGCAGTTCAGATTTGCCAGCTGTATTTGTGTTGAATTTAAGGGATTTTAACTTCTGAGAATTGCCATGGAGTATTTAATCCTACACTGTGATACATCTAGTGTGACAATACCGTATATTTTGCCTTTGTTACATTTTGTTTTACTGCTAAGAGTGTTTGCATTTCCTGTGCCCTGGGAACAGAGGCAAGTTCTTTGGCTGTCCACCTTGGGGACAGGTTTCAAATCTGGGCATTCCATAAGTCACTGATCTGTTCCAGTGGATGCTTTGGTCACCATGCAGGTGTTTGGACACCTCTGCTTTGCAGAGCTGAGGCTGAGTTTGGAGGTGCTGGGTTAGTGGTTCTGTTCAGACTTTGGGCTTTTGGCTGATCTGTGGTGGGTGATGTTTTGGTTTTTTTTCTGAGGTAATGTTCCTTTCTGGTGCAGTTCAGCTTTTCACTAAAGGTGGGTGCCCACCTCTGGGCTTAGGGAGCAGTGAATATGCAGAGAATGTTTTAAAGCAGCTCCTGTAATCCCAGTGCAGTGCGTGTGAGCCTGCAAAACACAGATTTCTGTGCCACCAGGAGAAAGAGGTGTACAGTGTAAGTACAAGTGCATGCAAGATGCATGGCGTCCATTTTTAACAAATCACAACAAATACACTTATCTTCCTGCATTTTAGGAGCTTGCCAGATCCTACTATGGTGCAGTGACCTTCTAGAGGTAGAAAACTATGTTGGAAAGGAAGGAAACCCTCTTTGTTTTCTTTTGTATCTGAAATACTCTTACAAATAACTAGTGTTGGAGAATTCAGCTTTTTGTGTGAGAACAACAGGTCTGAGATGTAAGAAAAAGTACACAGCTTGACAGGATCTTTTGTCAAAATCCTGCTCTTCTATTCTTACTCTGTTTGTGGCAAAAGCTAACTTGCTACCAAAAGGTAAAACACAGAAGGGATTTTTACTTTAATGTGTAGTTATCAAGAATTTGTGTGTTCATTTCTTTAATCAAATTGTTGAGACAACCACAAATGAAAAAGATGATTTTCCTGCTTGACTCATTTTAGGTAATGTTGCCATTTTGATAAAAATCCTGTGATAGTGTTCAGGAGATGAAAACCCACTCCTTTAATTTAAGTTTTAGTGACTAACATCTGTATGTGACCACCCTATGTTTATACAGCAGGTAAATAATTCTGTAGGGGCCATCCATCAGTTTCATGATTTCACAAGAACACAAACCCTCTCCTCTCCCACCACCCCAAGAGGATACAAATTAGTGAACCAAGAAATGATGCTGTCGTGGCAGGCAGGCTGGCTCCTCATTCCGTATGCTGGAGGCATTCAGCTCCCTGCTCCCACCCTCTCCCCTCCCCCTCCTCACACTGTTTGTGCTCTTGATAACACGATGGGAATGATGACTGGCCCTTGTGCTGCAAACTTCTCTGCCTTCCCCACGGACTGACAGTGTTGATTTGTTTCCAGGTGCATGCCAAATTCCGCTATCCTTTCTACTATGAGATGTGCTGGTATGTTCTGGAGAGATACGTGTCCTGTGTGACCCAGCGCTGCCACCTCAGCAAGGAGTACCAGAGAGAATCAATGTTAATTGGTGAGTGAATCCTTTGAGTGCACATTCAGAACTGGTGCTGGCACCTCAGGCTAGCTGCTGCTTTGGTTTCTGCAAAGCAGATGATAAACTGAACTGGAGAAATTCGAATGAACTGTTTCTTGATTTTGGGGTGGGGAAGATTTTTGACTCTTAAGCGTTTCCATGAAGTACCAACCTACTTTGAATTGTATGTGTTGAACATTCCCTTAGCAAGTGGATCCCAGAAAATAATTTTGGGATGTGTTTGTTCGTTGGTTTCAGTAATGTTTGTGTTGGGATGATCTGCCAAACAGTTGAGGATTTACTGCCATGTTCAGCACAGCACCTCAGTAGCCAGAAATGTGTGTATTGCAGATGTGCTCTGGTGGGGTGGATATTTTGTTCTTTTGTAGAGCAGCTCCTGTACAGAACACGTTGTGGTCACTAAACCTACCTTCTTTCTCTTCTCTTTTCCCTAAATTCTCCTGTAATTCTCTGGTGACTGGGTTCTAGTTCTGCAGAAAAGCAAACCCAAGAAAACACTTACACAAATCTCCATGATCTGTAGCCCAGGTTCAGGGAGGTCAAAGAAACCTTTCCAACCTGAAAATGGACCAGAGGAGAGAGAGACAGATGTGCCTGAGGCATTACCTTGGCACTGGTGTGAGCTTTGCATCAGTGTGTGCCAATCCAGTTGTTGCTGTGCTGAACTGCTCTCTTTCTCTTCCTTTTGATGGAAGGTGGTGGTGGGCCATGTTCCCTCTGCTTTTAAGCACAGAATAGCTGAAAATAGCACAAGCACCAGCTAAATCTTAATTGATGCATGTTAAGTGTGGAGGAGGACTAAAGCATTTCTGTGCCTCCTGCTCCCTGAGGTGCCACTTGGAACCTGGCATGGCTGGCACTGCCCCAGGCTCTGGACAGAGAAGGGAAATGTTCACCTATGAACACAGTGCTTAGTAGAAGGGATCGAAGAAGTTACAGGCAGGTGTCACTCTCCAGTGAGTTTTACTGACCAAGAATAATTTAAGGGAGCTGATAATCTGTGTAAATAGGCCAGGGGGAATTCCTGGGGTCACTGGGCATTTGGGTGCTTCACATTTTACCTCTGAGACCCTGGTCAGAAAGGTTAGTTAAGCAGAAATTCTGTGTCCAGAGGAATTTTCTCATGGGATTATCCTAGAGGAGGAAAGGATGAATTAGCCCTTTGGATCAGCTCTTCAGAAAGCACTGACAAAACTGGTAACTGCATTCTTTGGAAAATAAGGAGCAATCTCCTGTTGTCTAAACCACTGGCACAGAAAGAGGCTGGTCCTGCAGGCAGGGCAGAGGTGCCAGATCAGCCACGTGTAATTTCAGAACAAATTAGCTGTGGAGAGTGGATGGTTCAGGATATTGAGATGGGACCTTTTCCAGCTAAATCACCAGTGTGAATTCCAGCCCAGCTCCATAATTACTGATAATAGTTTGGTGATCCCCACAAAATGTGCCTCAGTGCAGTTAGCTGGGAGATATTCCAGTCATATTAAAGCTCACTGGGAGCTAGAGATGCCCACTGTCTTGAGGGAGCAGGATTGTTTTGAAAGACCAAAGAGTGCCAGCTCCAAAGGCTTCAGGAAAAGGAGCCTGGCTAGTTGGAAAAGGGTTTGGTGGTGACTTCCTCAAGGTCTTGTGACCTGTGGTGGCTTCACTTGCTGGCAGAGAGAGATTCATGCTTTTGTTTTGTCAGAAACTTGTGGTTTTGTTTTTATTTCTTGGCAGAAACTTAACCTTAAAATAATTATTTTAGTGGGGGTTATGGTTCAGTAGACCAGGTCTGCTATACTGCTGGATCTTTCACTTTGGTATTTGCCAAATTCAAAGGAGTAAAGGTACATTATTTACCTTTACAAAGTTGTATTGCTTTGTTCTGTGGGAGTAATACTGTTTCAAATACTTGCTTTGCTTCTTTTAACTGGTCTGTGTGCAGCCTCTTGACTTGGATCTCTATGAACTGTAATCTTTGAGTTAAAACTGGTTTGTTCTGTGGAGTCTATATCTTGATATCGTTCACTTGCTGAGGGATGGGATATCCTAAAGACAATCAGTGTTCCAAACCTTACCTCTTTGTTTTTAAGCTTTTCTTCAAAGCTGAAAAAGTCTTAAATTGTCTCTTCCTTAGGGACTTCTCTATCTGCAAGCAATTTCTTGATTTCCCATGAGGGAGTATCCCTTGACAAAGAATTTCCCATTATTCTCCTTAAAGAGTAATGAAGCAAAGTACTTAACTTCTCCTCAAACCCCTCAGTAGATTTAATTGTCTTCTGTCCTTCTTGGTTTAAGAAAAAATCTTCATATCCTTGTATTCATTTTCAGAAATTTCTCTTGAATAATCTCAGTGTTTCTCCTACTTTTAAAAAACAATTTCCTTGACTGGAAATTTGTTCTAAATTTGTTCTAAATGTCTGTTTTCTGCCTTTCCTTCTGGGTGCTAGAACTGTCTATTTTTCACCCTCCAGTTGTGCTGCTTTCTTTCCTTACATAGCTTCTGGTACAATGATTGTAGTGGATGTTTGAAGTTGAGAAAGTGATTATCAGTAGAGGAGGACATTGACTAGAGATAGTGCAGGACACTGCCCACAGTCTCTGGGGTTCACAAGGGAGTAGTTCTCATAAAATTCGTGAGGAGTCTGTTCTCCTGTGTAAAGAAAAAAAAAATTACTGTCTTGATAATGAACATTGTTGAGAATACAGAAAACAGAGTTAATCAGCAGTTGGATTTTTCAGACTTTTCATACTGTGTTTTTATAACATTTTATAACATATACTGTGTTTTTATAACACAGTATTTATTTGCTTTGACATGAAGGTTGTTAAATTCAGAGTGACTTTGAAGACATTGTCTGTTCATGAAAGTGTATTTGTGTGATTGTGTTGTGATACCTCTGTCCTGATACTTGTATGCTGCTGTAGCAATATGTATTGTTCTTTGTATTTCTGTTTTCTAAGTGTCTCCACTCACAAAACTTCAGACAGGAAAAAGCCCCACCTCTGTGGGGCACAGCTGAAACCTGGAGTCTTCCCACTCCCTAAATAAAAACGTGAGTGCAGCTCTAAATGAGGTGGAAGATGATGGCGGTGCCTTCCTCCCCCATTGCTCAGGCCAGGATGAATTTCCAGGCTGTGTCCTCAAGGCAGTGTGTGAGGCTGATCTTTCTCAGATCTCTCCCAGGAGGGCAAAGACTCAGGGGATGACGACATGACAGCAATCACAGGCTGCTGTAAAAGCACACAATCTCTTTTTCTCTTTTCTTTTGCTTGTCTCTCTCAACTGGGACATTTGTCCTGCCAGCTGAAATCAGAAAGGAGCCTATTTGGGTTTCCTACTAGATTTGAATGTGTGCTGTTTTTCAGGGTGGATATGTCTTCATTATTTTTACTCTTATCATGAATGAGTCTGTACTGGATGTTTTCAACCACAGCTGACCTTCAGTGAGATATGGATGTTGAGAGTGAGCTGACAAAGAGTAATTGGGAGAAGATCCTGGGCTATCAGAGACGTGCTTTCTCTGTAGCCTGCAGCTTTGAAGATTCCCATTGCTAAAATTTTAACAGGATCGCTCTAACTGTATGTTAAGCCTGATGGATATAGAAAATATGCCCTCTGGCACAGTGAAGGAGCCATGTCTCTTTTTTTTCCCCCTCTTCCTCAGGGGATAGAATAGATTTGCTTATGATAGACAGGTACCTGAGTATATTGAGTGGTTCCTGTATGGGGTGCTCCATGCAGTGCAGCAATGGGATACATTTCCAGTATGCTCAGGGCTTTTCTGCTAATGAAAATGTCATTGCTGCCTTTAGCAGACTGATAGCAACTGCTGCTCCCAAGTCACAGTGGCAGGGTTTGGAGCTGGGAATGGCAAGGTAGACTGTTCTAAATAGTTCAGAAAGGTTTCATGATTATGCCTGACCCCCATCCCTTTCTTTTAAGTTCTGTAATACAGCAAGTTGCTTTTCAGCAAGGAAAGAAACTGTGTATAATTATTCTTGTACAAGTGGATAACTGTGAGGAAAGTTAAGTGGTCTTCCCAGAGCCACAGGGAAGTGAACTGCTATAGAAAAGATTTCTAATGCTCTGTCCTGTGGTCAAGTCTGTGCTGCTCCACCTCTTCACTGAGCTAGATCACAGACTGGTCTGTATGAGCTGGTTTTATTTTCTTTGAGAGGAGGGGTGTGAAGGTCTTTTTGCACTAAGTTATGTGGGAGGCCAGACTGGACAACCCCTCTGAAACTGGGGTTCACACCTGGGACTCACTGGGGCATTGACTCAGGAGAAGAAACAGTTGAGCTGAGCAGGTGCTGTTTCCCACAGAAACACTTAATAAGCCAAAAACCTCCAAGTCAGTGGAGCCCTGGTAATACAGTGCTAAAAATGCACTTCTCAACAAAGTAAATGCAGATTATGCTTATGTAGGGCCTCAGCTCACAGCACAGTAACTCTGTCAGACAATTTTTTCATTGATATGAATAAATAAAAATCATGGCATGTTGCATTACAACAAAACACTTGAAAACACAAAATTGAATCTCCCTCACCTTGAAGTTATCCTTCCATTATTGATTCCCTTGGTGCTTTTTTTTTTTAGATTAGCAGCAGTAGCAGACAGTTGTTGTGTTTGGAGAGCAGCCTGCTCTTAATCCGGTGGAGCAGCAGCACTGTAATCCCCTGGTGCTCCTGAACAGGCTGGTACACTCCAGGTTAGCAGCAAGCCCTGTGCCCAGGGGAAAGTTAGGCAAGGCATGAAGTGCCTGCCAGGCACGCAGAGAACAGGGCACTGCTGTGGTGGTGGTTGAGATGGGAGTTATTTTTGGGGTTAGAAGGGAGTTGGTTTTGCCTGTCCCTGCCCAGGAGGGGCTGCCTGGTGCTGCCAGCCGGTGGCAGGGATGCAGTGGCAGCTGGCAGAACAGAACCCCCTCCGTGTGCTGCCTCCTCCTGGGAACTGGCCCCCAGTATGCTCTGGTGCTCCACTCCTCTCCTGCCTTTTGTTTCCATAGATTAGGGCAAGAGACAAAAAGTGGAGATCTCTCTTGGAAGCTTTTCTCCTCACACCAGAGCGTTACTTGGAGTAAATGATTCACACCTCTATATCGTGATCTCCCTCGTTTTCTTTAGGCCTTATTTACACTTGTGCTTTGCCCAGTTCCAGCCATTAGTTCCTGTTCAGCCCAGCTACAGCATAGGAGAACAGAAACACAATTTTCTCTGTGCACTTTCTGTTAATGACCCCGTCCTGGCAGCGGAGGGATGTGGATCTGCTTCCACCCTGTCCTGTTTGATGCCAGAGCTCTGGCATTCTCTCCCATTGAGGCTGGGCTTTGTGCTTGGGTCAGTTGTAAAACAGCTCACCAAGGCTCTGTGGCTTAGAGGAGGGGGCTCCAGCCCTGGATCCAGCAGCCTGGATTCTGACTCCTGGTTTTTCCCTAGATTTGATGTGTGACAATGAGCAAATCGTGCTTTCTCCCAAGCATCTGTTTCCTCAGTTGTAAAATGGGAGAATGACATAAGCTGATTATGAAGCCTTTGAGGTGGGTACGTGTGCTTGCTACTGTGGACAAAGGAAAAACAGTGTGAAATAAAAGTTGGATAACTGAGTGGGTTTTAAATGTTCTAGTTAAGATATTTTCTAATCCTGTTTATTTTTCTAAGAGAAGCATGGGGGTGTATTAGCACAGAGCAGAGAGGAGGAGCTGCTTTGGAGTGCTGATGCCACCACCTCAGCACACAAAATAATCTATAAGGCTTTTTAAGAGGGTTGCAGGGAGGAAGTTACCCTGCCCTGTGGATGGAGCTGAACTTAGCTGCACCCTGCCTTGCTGATAGCTGGTGTTTTCTGTGGCTGCCATCTTTTCAAAGGCATTGCAGCTTAAACTTGCCTTTCAGGAGTCATTTTATGGCCATTTTGGTTTTTAGGAAAAATGTAAGCCTGTCTGAAGGAGCAGAGTGGACGGAGGTGCTGGGTTTTTGCAGACCCTGTAGCAGCAGCACACTTGTCCTGGGAAGTGTGAGGTGACCAACTCCTATCTCTGGGGCAGCAACACCCAGAGCTGAGCTGGCCCTGCAGGGCTTTTACTGGGAACTGCAGAGCTGAGCAGCCAGGCAGGCTGAGCAAGCTGCCCTCAGACACTGCCACTGCCTTTGGCACCTCTGACCAGTGTGTTTGTGACAAGATGGTGCAGACTGAGCACAGACAAGGAGTGTCTCTGTGACCAGGAGAAATTCTCCAGCTTGGAACTGGGCTCCAGCATTTGAACCTCACTGTTAAACAGCCGGATGCTGAGCTTTCTCATTAATGTCCATTTAATCCTTCCTTAAGCATGGTTCACATTGTCCTAATCCAAAGCTACTGCACTGCAAAGCATGGAAGCTGTGAAAGGAACTTTTCATTAATTGTTCTCTCACTTTTTCTGTGTGACTTCTGTTTCCTTCGCAGTGTGTTTTGTTTGCAGCTTGGTCACATACCCATTTCAGCCAGTAATAAAATTCACATTGATTTAACTGGGTGTTGCCAGTGTTAACTGTATTTTCCACAGAAATTCCTGCTGTTGCTAGCCTGCATTCAATGTTGTTCACTTAGTAAGGGAAATTGTGTCTAATAAATAAGAAAAGATGTGTGCTTGAGGGAACCATGGCCACTGGTTTCCTACATTGCTTTCACTGCTTGATTGCACGGAGTTGGGTAACAACTGGGGCTCTTAGGAGGAAATTAAGATTAACAGTTCTTTAGACTCAGAAACTTGCCTTTAAATTTTCCTGAGAAGTACCTAAAATGTATCGGGAATGGCATTAAGAAAACCAGTAGCATGTAGCTGTGACATCCCTGTGTTTCTCAGTGTGTTTTGTCTTGTTGTCGTAAAATAAGCACAGTTGAAATCCTCTGTCTCAGAAGAGCAATGAGTATTCATGCTCTAACAACTGGGGGTTCCTGTTTTATCAACAGTTTGTTGCTTGCAGAGAGGAAAAGTAGCGAGGAGTTGATTTTGTGCTGTGCAGGGTTCCTGGAAGAATGATGATGTACAGCATTTTAACGTGCTTTCTCCCATCATTTCCCCCTCCTCCTTCTGTGCTAACTCTCCTCTTAAAGCTGTAAAGCTGCCGAATCTGGTCTTTTTCGGATTTGTGGGAAAATTAATTGTGTGTGACTTAAGAGCTCTGCCTCCTCCTAATTGAAGGCATAGAGGACTGAAGCTTTGAAGAAAGCATAATTTTTCCCTAAATGTTTCCCAGTCATTTGAACTGAGTAGATGTTAATGAAAACCAGCATTAAAACAGACAAACAAGCGCCCCCCTCAAAGAAAAAAAAATTAAAAATCAGCTGAATAAAGCCCATTCCTGTCACATACTCACTAAACCATTCTCCAGTGCCCTTTGAAATAGGCAGCACCTGGCCCCAGTGGTACAGAAGTGCTTCAGCTGTGAGGTTACACCAGCTAAAAATTCAGCATTCTTTTTCTAACTTTCAGATGCAAAAAGAAAACGCAGCACAGACAGCTACTCATCAGATTCGTGGTTAGACATGGATGAAGAATCTTGTGATGCCCATCTCCAGGAGGAGAAGGATGACAGCTTGGATAAGAACTCCAAATCCTTGGTGGATGGCTCCTCCTCACCCAACAGCACACACTCAGAAGGGAAGGAGGCTGCAGGGAGGAAACAAAAAGCCACAGTAATGAGGTACCTGAAAAGAACTTTGTCTAATGAGTCAGATGACAGCATCAAATCAACGACCCCGACGGACTTTCCCAAAACACCCACGGGGTCTCCAGCTACAGAAGTTTCAACCAAATGGACTCACCTCACAGAATTTGAACTGAAGGGTTTAAAAGCCCTGGTGGAAAAGCTTGAATCCCTCCCAGAGAACAAGAAATGTGTTCCAGAAGGCATTGAAGACCCTCAGGCTCTCCTGGAGGACATGAAGGTGGGTGTGGTAACTTGGTGATCACACAAACTCTGCTCACGCAAACTCTTTTGCAGAAGGCAAAGTTCTGCTGCAGAGGGGTGGCAGAGGTGTGTGGGGTGACCAGCTCATGTCAGGCTGCTCTGCCTGACAGGGAAATGATTCCTTGAACCAAAGCTGTCTCTGGCTCCTGTTTGCAGCCAGATTTCAGTGACACAGTCCTTTCTGACTGTCACAGCAGTGGCCAAAAGTTTATATCCTCTCTTAATTCAGCACTTGTTATGTTCCACATGTAAATATTATACCTCAAAAAGTCTGTTTATATTTATAGTCTTAATCAGCCCTTTTTGGTCTCGTGTCTCCCTGGTGTACACCTCATTAGCTGACACATACAAAATGTAAATACTTGATTGCAGCTCAGAAGATAGATTGTCTAACAATTCCAGCTGCTTTTTTTTTCCTTTCACCTTTTTCATTTTCCTTTCCTCCATTGCCCTCTATAGGTTGATAATTATTCTCCACTGGTACAATATATTGGTGTTGGAGTTGGTGTGAGGAGTGAGTACTCACTAGTGACACAACTTCTCTGTGGATTTTCAGTCTGTGAACAGTATGGCTCTTCAGTTACATATTTTCTATACACAAGAGCTCTGTAAGGCACAATCTGAGGGGGAAAATACGTGTTTGTGTGGTAAATGGGGAGGGAGCCTGTACTATTTTAGTGCAAGTGGTGTAACAGCTGCTTAGAAAGGCTTCAAAGCCATTAGAGAAGGCTGAACATGTGCAGTGTGCAGTGGAACCACATTCCCTGATCTTGGAGCTTGGAAGTGTGACACACTGCTTTCGTTCTGGTAAACCACAAGAGCTCAGAAATTCTCTTCTTGCAAAATCAGCCACTTTGTACATGAAAGTGGACACACCTGCTCAAAGCTGCAGATGTAGATTCATGAGCTTGCTCTGGAATCAGTCATCTTTTAATCAGAAATCAAAATGAAGACCAGAAGTTGAATTTGTGGTGAAGCAGAAAGAATGGTCATGTTACTTCTCAAGCTTGATGCCCAGGATAATTTTCACTTAAAAATCCAGAAAAGGGTGCAGCATATAATGGCTGGTGCAGATGTTCCGAGTGGGATCCTGCTCCCTCTCTGGATGCCAGACTCCAGAGTGCTGTGAGACATCTCCCTAGAACACAGCAAGGTACCATATGTGAATCTGGCTTACAGCACTGTGTGGGAGTATCTGTTTTCCTATTCCTCTCCAGAGCAGTGGATTCACTGACTACAGAGATGGTGAACTACAAATGGACTATTAACAAAAGGCCAATATCACCTTTTTGGTGATACTGTGCTGTAACTGGTATTAAGTGAGCACCTGCCAGTTATGGTGTACAGCTTGATGCTCCATCTCCTTTGATAACTGCCTGCTTCTAAACTTTCTGTCCTTGCCAGCACATGCTGTAACCATCAGGATGTAGCCCAACATCTGGATACTGATGGTTCCCTGCTGGTTAAAGAGCCCATGACCACATCTAAACATCAGACACGCTGCAGGATTGTTTCCCCTGGAATCACCTCTGGATGTTTGGCCAGTCTGTGACTGATTAGCCAGAGTGAGATGTTTGTAAAACCATGTAAACTCAAACATCTTCTTGAACAGTGTCTAGAGAACTGCTAAAGAACTTTCTCACCCATCTTTTTTACAGTATTGACCCACATATAAACCAGCCCTGAGTCTTCAGAGAGTGGGAGTCAGTATGGCAGAGTAAATTAATTAAAGCCCATGCAGTCAGCTTCCTCCATAACTCCCTGTGGCTGCACAATTCCTCTGAAGGAATGGGGGCAGTCAGGGGCAGTTGAGTACTGCCCAGGTCAGGGGAGAGTCCAGGATTCCCAGCACAGGCCTTCTCTTTGCTCATCATCAGATTGTCACAGGCAGCCAGTGACAAGGTGTGACCCATTCCCATCTACTTCTGGGACCCTGGGTGCAGCAGCCATCCCTCCTTTCTGCCACTGTACTCGTTGATGTGGCAGAGAGCAGGGCAGTGGAGCCAAACCATCCCATCTCCTCAGAGCATGAGGTTTGTTTTATTCAGTTTATTCACTTCAAAAAAAAAAAAAAAAATCAAACCCAAGTGTGTGAGTGTGTTTAGAGCTTTTACCTTCAAAGGATGGGGCGTGCTGAGGGAGGAGTTGCCAAGTGACAGATTTTAGTCCTCTGAGCATGCTCCAGCATAATGGTCCTTGCAGGATCCAGGCTTCCTTGGTGTGAGGATGCAGCTGTTCCACCCTTGCTGTTCCATCAGGTTCTGATGTTCAGCCCTGTAGCTGGACAGGGTGAATCAATGTTCCCTTGGGGTCCCCAGGGATCCCCACCCTCTCCACACATAATGGATGAGCTGTTGTTATCACAGGGAACTGGGGTGCAAAGAGATTAAGATAAAAGGAATTTTGGGTACTGGTTTTACATGCCACAGGACAGTTAGTGTATTTAACAATGATATGTGCAAAAGATGATTTTAATTATATTGAAACTGTAGTGGCTTAACATTTCTGCAGAGCAGGAGTTCTGATCTTTAGCATGCAGATCCCAAGGCAGGCATGAGGAAGAGCAGGAGCACACAACTCATGGCACCCTGTGGAAACTTGACTTAAAAGATTTGCCCTGTACCACATAAAGACATAATGGCAGAGGAAGAAATACAGTCCATTTTCCAGAATGGTATTTATCTCCTTGACCACTGAATCATGCTCTCTCTCACTTTGCTCCTAGTTTTCCAACCTGTACAGATAATAACGGGGGGTTTGCTGATAGCATCAGCAGTGGAGTGAGCAGAGGCCTGGCCCCTTTACCTCACCCTGATGAATACCCAGAGCAGCAGTCAGCTGTGTGACTGAGTGGAGGCAGGAGTCCTGCAGGAGCTGTGCAAATGACCCGTGCTGTGACTGTACTTGGCTGTATTAACAAAGTTTATTTCATGGGCAACCCAACTTTCAGGCATGTGATGTATTAATAATGCTTCCTATTAGAAGTACCCTTTTAGTGCACCCATTTGAGAGTTATTTTTAACAAATGCATAGCAAGAACATGCTCTGACAAAGTCTGAAAGCTCTTGCTCTGCTGGGAAAGTCTTAAACAAGTTTCTTCCTGAAGCAAATAAATCAGTGTTTATTCTAGCACTTTTATTTCTTAATGAAATACACTCAGGAACTTTTTTTGTATGACATTCAAGTCTGTCTTTGTGCTTTAGGAAGATAATTAATGTTTTCAGAAAACAGGATATGGATAGTTAAACTGAAGAAAGGAAACCATTTTATTCAGTGATGTGAAGTTTCACAGAACTAATCGGGGTAGCTCACAAAGAATCCATGCTTTCCCAGCTGAGCAGAGCACAGTCAAGGATGGGTGACTGGATTACTGCTCTTAGTGGTAAACACAGCTACAGCTATTTACAGCTATTTAATGTCAAGCAGGTGAGACTTTCTGAAGTAAAGTAATTTATTTTCCTTACCAGAAGGGAGACTGAAAACTAAACTAAGCCTGTGTAAATTCCTTACACATCATCTGAGCTCCAAACTAAGTGTGCCTGTCTGGTGGGGACACAGCAATCCAGCAGTGCCAACTGCTGCCTCTGCAGATTGAGCACCCATTTATCACCGTGATCGATGGAGTGCAGCAGCACAAGGGAGGCTTATTTGCAGAGTGGAGCAGGCCTCACTTGGAGAGCAGGTCAGTTCTTTCCTCAGCCCAAACAGGGAATTAAATCCCTGGTGGTTGCAGCAGTGCTGGGGTGGGCTTATGCATGAAGAAGAGGTCACCATTGTCCTCCTTGGTGTAGTTTGCACTCCACGTCACAGCACAGGTAAAGCTGAGCAGGCCTTGGATTGTGGCACTGCAGCCCACACACATGAAACCCACTGCCAGGGATTCCCAGCTGTGTGCAGCCTCTGATTCCTGCACATAACATTTCTGTGTGGTAGCAGAGGATGGTAATTCCTCTGCTGCTGTTGGGGAACAGGATTGGGAGATCTGCCTCTTACTAATGCCCCAGACCTTGCCCAGTTCAGAGCAAAAGCACTGCTGTTCTAGGGAAGGGCCTGTGGAAGTCCATTAGAGCAGGAGAAACTCGGTTTGAAGAACAGAGGTTGTCAAATATCTGCAACTCCTTGGCAGCAGGAGAAGATTCTTGTGCAAGACAGATGATATCTACTGAAATATGTTCTTACTTTTTCTTGCCAAGAAATCTTACCCCCTTCCCATTCTGATGACAGAAAAAAACCTCCCTCTACTGAATGCATTTCAGGGGAGTCATTCCTTGCTGTGCTTTTGAAATTAATGGCTAAGCTGAATTCTTATACAGTTAATCAGCTTCTTCCCTTCATACCTGCTGTTGTCACCACAGCCCTCAAGTGTAATGAATCGAGCCACCTTGTGCTGGAAGAGCATCATGTTGTTCCTCTAACTGGAGCCCCATGGCTTTTCTTTATCTTCTTTTTTCTTGTTTTTAAGCAGGTGAACAAAACCCTGCCTCCCCCAGCCTGTTGTGAGCTGACACTTGACGCTGCAGTCAGCACAAGTGTGGCTGTGCTGTGCTCTGTGCAGACAGCCCTTGTTTTCAGCTGCCTCAGATGAGAAGCTGCCATCGTTTTGCATTTCTCCTTGGATAATATTTTCACGTGATACATATGATAACAAGAAACCTTCATTACCTTGCCAAGTTCTTGGAATATACTGTGCTTTCCATTGAACTCCGAGTCTGTGACAGTCGTTAGTGGAAATGTTAAGATTTTCTGTCTTACAGGCTTTCAAACCTAAGAGTAGCAAAGCAAAAAGGGATTAATTTGTCCTTTGTTTATGGCTCTCAAGCTGCCTCCTTGTTCTGAAGAATTTTGGCTTTGCAATGAGAATACAAAAGAGCTCTCAGTTTTAGGATTGAACTTTCAGAATGTGGTCACAGCTCAGTTAATGCAGTGATCTCTCTCCAAATAAAAAGGACATGAGAAAAGAGGTTCTCACTTCACCTCAGCTCAGCCGAGAGTTAATTTGCCAGTGATTAAAAGTTGGGTGTTGCACTGGAAGAGCAGGTACAATACAGACTCTGCATCACAACCAGGTTGGGGCAAGCTGGGTTTTACTCCTCAGCTTTGCAAACCCCTGAGTGCAGCCACAGCACCAGGCTGATGAAACTGGGCTTGTTCTGGTATCGCTTCTTTTGGTCCCCGGTGCTGCTTTCAGCCTAACCAGCATCACCAACAGCCTTGCTGGGTGCTCCTGTCTGCAGGAGCAGCTCTGTGCTGGGGCTCTGCTGTCTGCTGGTAACACAGCTCTCATTTAAGCACAGGCTGGGGAATTGGGCTGAGTGTGACAGGTTGTCTGAGCTCCAGGGAGAGAGTGAGCCCCAGGGACACTCATCCAAACTCGGGCTCCTGGGGACTGGAACATGCCATCACACTCCAGGCTTTAGTTGGATGATTACAGATGAATTCCAAGTGCACTCCCTATTAAAACAATTACTGTATTTTAAGCTCTTTTTGTATAGTGTGTGAAATTACTAATTACTAGAGTGCTGCACTGGGGACTGACAGAGCCTGCTGCCTGTTGTTGGCTAATTAAGCTTTTTTCATATACTTGGGAACAGCACCGCTGAACTTCTTGTCTGGGGTCATCTCCTAAATATTCTGTTGAAGTAATTTCCAACCTGCACTTCTCATTTGTTCTGTTGGAGCTTTTTTTTTTGGTCTTTAACCTGTTGGTGCTGATTTGGCCTTCAGTTTTCAGCAGCACGGCAGAATCCTCCTTCTGACTCCTTTTTTTTGGTTTTCATTTCTTCCTTTTCAGCCACCTGAACTCCAAAATGAAGAGCTCTGTAGCTAAATTAGTGAGCATGTAGGGAGTCACGGGAGGCGAGCGTGGACTGTTCCCAGCTGCACCACGGAGTGTTTTACCACCTCTGTGTTGAGTTACTGGTCATGGGAGTGATTCACAGTGGTGGAAGCTGTGTCAGCCTGTGCAACCCACTCACGAAATTTCTAGAACACTGCATCAAAGAAAAGGGTTTGGTGGGGGTGGAAGGGAGGGGAGACCAATCTTTTTCCCTTAATGCTGTCCAGAGTCAGATCCTTTCCTGGTGAGCTGAATGCCTCAGCTGGTCACATAAAGAGAACTGGATTCCAGCAGCTCTGTCCTGCCCATCATGGGGGAAGGAAGGGCAGTGGGAATGATGGTGCTCTTGGATTGCCATGTGCAAAAAGATGAAAGGCTCCAGAGTACGTTTTTATTCTTGGCTTACCTGAATGATCAGGCGTCTGAGGATTGCTCCACGCTACACACCTGATGATGCCCTGTGATGGCTGAAATAACAGGGGCAGAGCCTCACTGCTTCTCAGGCCTTCTGTAGCCTTGATTAGGAGAGAAGGGGTCAGAGGTGGGGTCACTTGGGATTTAATGACCTGGATTTGAGGGAGAGAGGGGACAGTGGTAAGACACCGGTCTTGGACGTACCAATATTAAAGAATTCTGTAACATTTGAGGTGATTGATGGCTGATCTTGCTGCCTGTTTTGCAAGAAGTTTCACATTTGGATGTTAATGACAGGTGCTAGAGTTTCAATGGGAATTGGAAGTTTGGAAGCAAAAGTGACTTGCAAAGATCTTGTCCTCTGCCATGAGAGCAGAGGTCTCTGCACTCTTGAGTTGGAGAAATGTTTCTCTGGTTAATAAAGGCCTTTTCATTTACAACAGAACATTCTAAAGGAGCATGCTGATGATGACCAAAATCTTGCCATTTCGGGTGTCCCTGTGGTCAGCTGGCCCAAGAAGACCACAAAGGTAATGAGACACAATTACTTACTAACCATTGTTGTGCCTGGTCTGGTGTTTATTTATCTATAATCTGACAAAAGTGCTGTGTATTATCTGTTGGCAGCTGCTAGCATTTTTAACACAAAATGTTTCTTTTAATGGTTTTATGATTAAGACTTGAAGCAAAACAAGAAAGTGCCTTAGCAGGGAGAAATCAGAGTTTCCATCTAAAAAGAATTTGAGCCTTACTTACCAGTATAAAACTTGGATATGTCTTGATCGTTTACTAATTATGGTTAAATCTAAAAATTTTGATGTATTTGTGTAAAATTAAATGATGTGTAAATGCTACAAATCAGTCACTTAGGGAACACCCTCATCTGAACGAGAAGATGGTTTTACTCTTACGCTGTGAGGCTGCCTGAGTGCTCTGTCCATGTGCCACTGTAGCTTTGAAGCATTGTTTTCTGTCCTTATATCCTAATTTTTCCTCCTATACATGGGAGTAATTCTTTTCACTTTGCAGGAGAACCATGAGGTTTGCTTCGTTAAGGCTGATAGAGAATTTGAAATAATTACCGAAAGAACAATGTCAAAAGGCTGGTTGTTATTTATAACAGAGGCATGTTTACCACACTGCAGTTATTCAGCATGCTGTAAAAGCAGCTTTGCTTATTTAGAAGATGTCTCATCGCTTCTATTTTTACTTTCATTTTTCACTGAATTAGTTTTATAATCCATTATTTCTTTAGAAATGCTGAAGGGGTCGGTCAGCTTAAATCAGGCTTCAATCTGAAAATCTGTCATTGTCCCTGTAGATACCTTTCCAGTAATTATCAGGGAAGAGAATTCACTCCCTTCTCACTTTTTGTGCTGGTGAACTTGGTATGGCACGTGTAGCCATGAGAATTTGCTGTTTGCAGGTGGGAAGTAGGAGACCATAAACATGGAACTGCCAGAGGAGAGTGGGGCAGGATGAGCACATCATGTTCCTTCTTGATCCCTTTTTGGGTTTTAGCTCAGCACATTTCAGAGGAGTTGGGTCTTGTTAAATACATATTTCCCATTTAGCTTGTAATAAATCCATGGGAATATGCTCTGTGTTTAAGCATTGGTTTAGAAACAACAGTGGAAAACCTTGAGAAGCAGGTGTGGGATTCTCCACTCCTCTGGTTTTATGGCTGCTGCTCATTCCATGGTCAAGTATATTTTAGGCATTGGATAAAGCAAAATTTCTGCGACCAGAGAAAAGGTGGTGTGGGAAACATGTAAGATAAAACTGAGGAACAACTGACTCC
The DNA here is from genome assembly GCF_027477595.1 of Haemorhous mexicanus. Lineage (NCBI taxonomy): Eukaryota > Metazoa > Chordata > Aves > Passeriformes > Fringillidae > Haemorhous > Haemorhous mexicanus. The sequence continues at coordinate 11,295,490 of NC_082359.1, forward strand.
CTTTTGAGCTTGTGAGAGAAGGGAGGATCTGAGTGCTTTGAGGCTTTTATAAGCTTTGGCATTTGTTAATGTTCTTGTTCACTTTCTTTTGGAACCTTGATAAATGCTTCATTTCTTTTATTTTATTTCTGTGTATTGGCAATGTAACTGCAACTCTAAAGGATTTGTAATTTTTGTGACTTAAATCTTACCCTTTTTTTGCAAAATCCATTTTGCTGGCTGCAAGGGATTTTTTTTTTCAGGTGTTTATTTTCCTTCTGCCTTTCTGAAGCAAAAACATTCAGGAGGTATCATTCCCACTGGTATGACAATATCAGACATACCAGTTAATAACAAATACAAGGAAAACTTTCATAGGAAGTCAGACTTTAGGTTGAAGTTTGGAAATAAACAAAAATTGATAGCAGAAAAAATGCTTTCACCATTCTCTTAATATTTGCTTTGCTTAATCAGTGATCAGTTTCTGTTATGTCTTATGTTTTAGTTCAAAGGTACACTTGCAGATAGGGCTGCACATTTCCCAAGAGAAATTTGTGGTGGTGTTTCTAATTGGCAAATGTCCTTGTCACCTTCCATGCTGCAGCTATTTCCCTTCCTGGGAACAGAGGCCAAGTGAACAGGCTGGGAAGAGGCATCTTAGAGCTGAGCCTTTGAGTTCCAAATTAAAATCTGTGGGAAAGACAATATAGGGGAGATTTGTCTAAAAGCAGTTTTAGTAGTTAAGCTTGGTTATTTCTCCTTTGTTCCCTGTAAGCCCTGATAATGAAATAGAAGATTTTAGAGAGAAGAAAAAGCCTTAGGGAGGGGGAAACTCCCTTGGAAAATGGATTGTAGCTGGTGGAGCAAGTCTCCATGGCCAGAAGATCCCACAAATGTTGAGCACAAGGCAGGGGAGTAAAATCTACCAGTAATTTTGCTTTCTGCAGTCTTGTGGTATTTACAGGAGAAATGGCAGCCATTTCCCAGTGCTCTCCTGAGGTCCTTGTGTTCAGAGAGAGCAGGAGATCCAGTACAGCACAGTACCTGCTAATGTGGGGCTGCAAGGAGACATTTTAGTTGGTATCAGCTTCCAGGGACAGGAGGATTGTCTGATTCCAAGCCATGAAGGAAAAGAAGGGAACTGAAATCCAGAAAGATGAAGCAGTACATGGAACAGAGTACATCTCTCTTGCCTTCTCCCGAGAGAAGGCTCCAGAAGAGATTTAGAAAGACAAGAGCAGCAGATGGAGAAGGAAGAATAAAGCCAGCATTAAATGCCAAAACATTTCAAAGAAAATGGAAATTACTGTAAAGAAAGGAGGGGAAGAGACTAGAAATGGCAAGAGAGCAGGATTAGGAGAGAAGCAAGTACTGAAAAGGGATGGAGTGGGAAAAGCAAAGAGCAGAGGGAGAGAACCCTGACTAAAGTCAGGGAATAGGGACAGGGAGTGCCTGTGTAAGTAACCCAGGTTGGAGAAGGTCGAGCTTGGTTACATTGACTTGTTTTGAAGGAATGTGCCTTTGGTAACCTGAATGATTTTCGAAGCAGCAAATAACATTTCCCTTTAAAACCAAGCCAGTTTCTTTCACGTGTTGTGAGTGTGATGTGAGCAGCATGCACAGAGCTGCAGAAAGGCTCTTGAAGCCTGTGACATGCTGGGGTTTAAGGAAGAAATGTGTTCATTCACCTCAGATCCCACTTCAGAGGGCAGGAGGTGTCGTGGGCAGGACATTTCACCAGTACAGGGATGCTGGCCCCGCAGTGGTGCCTCGCTCTGTTCACCTTTTCCAAACCATTTGGGGCTGCCAGTCACTGCAGCTCCCTGACAGAGAGAGTGGTTCTCTGGGAAAAGAAACAGCAGCAATGATCAGCAATGGTTTAGTGAGTAGATGGAATAACTGGGTGACATTTGATGATGTTGTGGTTAATGCACAAAATGGGAGGCCGGGGTCTGCGCCTGTTCCCAGCTCTGCTGCAGCACCTTGTGTCGTGTGAGGTGAATGGCACATTCCTGCTCCCTGAGCTCTTCCTGGTGGAGATGGGGCTTCCCAGCTGGGAGGCTGGGAGGTGAAATTAATGGTTATAAAGATCTCTTGCATCTTCAGTGAAAAGTTCTGTAGTAAAATGTAAGAACCATTATTGTTTTGTGGTAATAAGAGAGATGGAGTGTGATTCATAGACACCTCTTCAGATCATATTTACTCATCTTTATGGAGCTATTTTGAGTTGCTTGTACTTCTTATAATTTATTGATAATTATTTAGCACAATAATTACTCTCCTTTAGGCACCTTTTTTCCCCCCTTTGGAAACTCTATTTCAGAAGAAGCAAGAACCTGTCTTTTTCTATTAGCTGTACAGAAAGAGACAACAGTCCAGTGCCAGTGGTCTTAGGATATGTACAATAGTCCTAATTTAGGCCTGTTGAAGGAATCAGCAATGTGGGACTGAGTGGATATGTGAAACCTGCTTGTCCTGCTGGCTGACAGTTCATGTACCTTCAGGCAGGACATTTCCCCCTGGCTGCCGGCGCGGATGCAGCTGTGGATGTGCAGCCCCCATCCTGTTCCTGTGCTGGGGGCTGTGCAGCACTGGCCTCTCCTCACTTGGTGCAGGGCTCAGTGTTAGCTGGGGGGTTGCAGTCATGGATCATTAAGGCTGCAAAAACCTCCAGGACCATCAAGTCCACCCTTTGTCCAAATCCTGCTGTGCCATGCAGTCCGAAGGGAAGAGCTCCATAGGGCACACTGCTGTCAAGTGCTGGCTTCTTCAGCAGCTAAAGAGGAGCAAGGAATCATCCCAGCTAACTTCCACCCCATCCCTGGGACATGAACTTTTGGGTGGTGTGAACAGAGCCTAAACCTGATTTTCCACTGTGGCAACTCACAGCTGGTCACTGGAGCAGGAAGCTGCTGCCTGCCAAGCCCAGCCTCAAAACCCATTCCCATGAGTTACTCAGCCCTGCAGTACCAGAGTTCCCATTTATCTGCACAGGAATTAGGGATAGTATTTCATTTAAGGAACTCAGAATATGGCTTAAGCAGAAACCACGTTTTTCAAACCATTTCCTATTTCTGGAAGAAAACAGTCAATTCCAGCAGCATGTAATTGCACTCTGTGGCAGTGCCTTCTGTTTTTATCGTGATAAAGATCTTTAGTTGTCTATGAAGAGCAGCTATAAAGAACTAAAATATGTTTGGACTCTCCTGTTCTGTGAAGAGTTAGAAATGCAGACTGGGAGCTGGATTCTCATCTCTCTTACCTGGCACAAAACTAAAGCCACTGCATTTGCAATGAGAGTGAGTGTCCAAATATATTTAGGACTGGCTGTGAGCAGGAGATGGAGCTGTAATTTTCAGGAGCTGGCTAACAGTGCTGCAATATGTGGCTGTTTCTCTGATGCCTGTTCATACTCTTTCTCCATGTAATTTTTACCTGTTGATTTTAAAAGAAGATAGCTGAGAAGTCTAATAAGGAAATGGCAATATTCCTATTTAATGGAGTACTTTTAATTAGTAAAGGCCACAAACTGAAACATTGATTGGATTATTGGTTTTTTTAAACACCAGTTTCCCTGCAATTGGCAGTGCAAATAATGTTCATAGCTCTGTATCAGGGCATGAGAACCAGGAAGAAAAGTGATCATTGGAAAAATAAAAAGGAAGGCATCTCTCAGGCTGGTTTTTTTGGGTTGGGGTGGTCACAGGAGGGCATCACATTGAAAGGGGCCCTCTGGGATGGCAGCATCTGATTCTGTCATTAGTGAGTTCTGTCCTGCAGCAGTTCAGTCTGTACCCCCTTATTTTTACTAGAAATCTCTTTGGAGAATTCTACAGACATGCACGGATCTGAAAAAGAAGGATTAACTCATAGGAACTAATCTGTGAGAGGCAGAGCAAAAGGCTGATTCCTGAGGCTGAGGAAAGTCATGTTGCAGCAGCCCAGAGTCCTTGTGGCACTGTCCTGTTCCTGATGCTGCTGTCAGTGCTGCTAAAGGAGTCCTAGGAACAAAGCAGAAATACAGATTCCCTTTGCTTATCTTCCCTGTTAGGATGGAAGATTATATCTTCATCTTTTCTGCTTAGTTTTCCCTAGTAGAATTTTTTTCTCTGTGAATTTACCTAATAATTTGTGGAACCTGTTGATCTTTTTGATCTCCTCAGCATCCTGTGCTAGTGTCCCCTGCAGTTTAATAAAGCTCTGTGTAGATAAGTACTTCCTTATGTTGTTTCAGATCTGTCCTTTAATATCATAAATACACTTAATGCCCTCTGTGTCATGCATTCTGAGAAATTTGAATGAGCTCTGTGTTCATCTCTGTGCTGTCAAGGATTTTTTTATGCCCCATTACTGTGTTTCAGTATTTTTTCCTCTATTTCCAAGCTGAAAATCACAAGTCAGTTCAGTCTTTTATGGTATAGAAACCATACATTTGAACTTTTCTTTTTTTTTTTCTACTCTATTCTAGTTCCATTATAGGTGAGGGTGAATGTGGGACTCCACAACCACATATATACAAGATGTGATGTTGGAGAGCAGAGACTGGCAGGACATGCCTGGTTCAGCATGGCCCAGCAGAGTTGAAGGGGGAGATGATTGTTGTGTAAGGACTTCAGGGAGTGTAATCATCAGGGCAGGAAAAGAGTTATTGAAGCTAATGGACAATGTTGGCATGGGAAGAAGTGAATATAAACATACCATAAATAGATTTAGGCTGGAAGTAAGATTTCAGATCATTGTTCTGAACCAAAGAGCACACAAGAAGAATAGTGGACAGCTGTGATGAAAGGGGAGGGAGATTTTTAGAATGAAGCTGTATTTTAAATAATAAAATTCAGCAGGATTAGGCACCATCTCCAGATCTGGACCCCATAGATTTCCCAATGTACTTGCATATGTCTGCCACCTATTTCCAGCAAGGAAACTTTTTCCCTCTTTTTGGTGTTTCACCTTAAAAGTGCTGGGAAGATAAGAAAATCTACCAGTTTTTAATAACAGAGCTCCTTTATTTATGGATTCAATTTTGTGTGACATTATGCATTGGATCAAAGCTAAGAAATAGTAAGGAAATGGACTAAGAATCAGTGGACACAATAAATTCAATTAAATGAAAAATTAGGGGGTAGAGTGTAAAATTGAGTGTTTTGATTAAATTGAAACCAGTGTGATTTTCCAGAAGTGCTGAGCATTGTTTTATATCAGGTTTTCTTTCAGTTCAGGGAGAGAGGTGTGAGGTGCACAAAGAACATTCCTGAAAACCTTTGAATAAGTGCTTCCAGTTTTTACTTGCTTGCTTACTAAGAATTCCTGCCATAGCTATCTTTGGGCCAGCTCCACCCAGAGAAGCAGGAGCAGTGAGGGACTCGTTACAGCAATTAGTGTTTTAACCAGAGTGGTGTCTGAAACAGATCTGAGCACGTAGAAATGGCACAACATCAAACCAGCATCAGCTTCAGGAGCCTGCCCGGGGCTACCACCAGGAAAGCAACATTCCATGTAGCAGCAGTGGGAAAACTCTGCCAGATTCCCTAAGACAGGCCAGTTCCATGGAGATCTACTCAGGGAACTTCCTGTGGGAATACAAATGTATTAGAAAGCACATACTGATAATTAAAAACAGTCACTTAAGAATTAAAGTAAAAATCAAGTCTATCTGGTGTTAGAAAAAGCTTGGAAAAGATAAAAAAGATAGAGGTAGATAAGACAGCAAAACAATCCTGTGTAAATTGTTGTATGATGTATTTGCTGGTTGAGATTCTGGGTAAGTTGTATGGTGTATTTTTCTGGTTGAGATTCAAATAAGTTTTCCATCAGTCATTCCAAGGGGTGCAGGAGCAAAAAGAAGATTTAAACTGTCACATTTCATTCTTGCCAGGCACCAGCTTAAAGGTGTTTGAAATGATCCCACACAGCAGAGCCTGAACTCTGTTTGGTGTCAACAACAATTTTAAATGCCAGTAGTCTACAAGGAGATTTGCATATACAAATATGTGTGTATTGTGAATCCTTTTTGTTGATAAAAAGTCCTGATTATAAAGTTCATAATCTACTGCAAATCAGGCATTTCTTCATAGTTATCAGATGCTAATAATTACTTTTCTCCCAGAAAATAACACAAGTACAAAAGAAAACGAGGATTTAAATCAATTTAAATTTGTTTTTCTCTTTACTGATTTAAATTGTGATTGGAACCAGTGATTTAAATAATTTTGAATAATTCGTGTTCTTTTACACTGTAGGATAGTAGATGCCATGTGGTAGGAGAGAGCTGAAATATATTCAAGAAAAATACCCCAGTTCTGGCTCCTGACAAATCTATTAAGACACAAAACCACATAGTTGATGTTTGGGGGATATTTTTTTAGGGGACTTCCCACAGTAGCTGTACACATATGAAACGAAGGCCTTCCCCTGCTAAGTACACTTGGAGGCAGGAAAAAAACCTGATGCACCAGAACCAAAGGTTTCTCCAGGTACAGTGCAAAGGAGTGAAAGCTGTTGGAGCTACTGGGAGTTCCTGCCAAGCCTCTGCTTTCCCAGGGATGCACTGCCCAGGAAGGCAGCTCCTTGCCTGACCTGTTTATTTCTCTGAGCACTGTTTCAGTCTCTTACACACATTAGTCCTCCAGACAAATTCATTTGTGCAGTCACTCGGGGCAGACCCGAGCAGTTCCAGGGTCTGGTGGATGTGGATCCTACCTACTGTGCCATGGGGTGGAGCAAGATGGTCTTGAAGGTCGCTCCCAACCCACTGCACTCTGTGACTCTACAAAAGAGCTTCACTGCCTATTGCCTCAGTATTTTTCTAACACCTTTGCCTGGTGACTTGACAGATTATTTCTCACCTCAAGAGGCTGTACTTGAAATATTGTGTCCCTTCAGGGAGTAATTATAAATAGCAAGGACTTGAATGAGCACCTTCTTAATCTTCCATCTTTGACTTAATATTTTCACTTCTTATCAACTCTCAGCCACTTGCTTTGAAATCTGACCAATGCCTTTATGTGATTAATACATCAAACAGGTAAATTAGAGCCATTTTGACTCTGACTAGAAATCTAAATGGATTGGGAAAAAAAAATGAACAGACATCTCTGTTTTCCAACTGTTGTGCTCCAGGTATCATACAAGAAGATTTATGTATTCCTCCCCATTGTCATCCTTCTACCACAGACAGGAATATTCAGTAATATGAATTTTTCCCAACTATGCCTTGACTACCATTTTTCAAGACAGAAGCTTTCTCTTTATTTCATGACAGCATAAGTGCTGATGAAAACTACTGTAGTGTTAAGACCTTTTCCTTAGACAGTCTGTGTGAAATGAGTTGACAGATCTCAGATTTTATCACCAGGAGCCTGGCCTACGTTTATGGCTGAGCTGGCCAACAGAGGCTAAAGTTTGAACCTGGTTTAAGACTTCCAACCTCCTTTTGCTCTCCACCACCTCGACATCAAAGCAATCCAAGCTTTGAGTACATATCTGAAAGTGAATAGTTTTGTTTCTGGATCAAGCACATTGGCAGAGCAGTGGGAAAGGCGTTTGTCATTCCACAGTACAGGCCGTGCAATTATGGACATTAATCCTGTGTGCACTTTTCAGAATAAAATTGAATTGTATGTTCTGTCCCCAAGAAGATGGCTTCCTCTTAGTTCCACAGCACATTAAAATTAAAGTCTGCTGAGAATATAAATGAGGGCTTGTTTCAACTTCAAGACTTTCTGCAGGCACCAGTGGACCAGACAGAAGAGGGGCAGCAACGCTCTCCTTTTTGAAAATAACAAATACAACAAAATGTATGGGTACATTGCAATAAAAGCAAAGCAGCTGTGAGTCTTAGCCTGGTGGGGTTTAGTTGTTAGTCCTGGATGTTACCCCACAAATCCAAGTCAAGTTTGTAGGTGAGAACAATGAGTAATAAGCCCTCATAGGCAAACTGCCCTTGAGCTTTTCCTTTGCTCGCCATGTGTTTGGGTTTGGTCTCTGGATTTTCAGGCTGCTGCCCACACGTTGGACACAGCTGACTCTCCCAGCGTTCTGTGCTGTGTGTCAGAGCACACTGAGCCTCTTGCAGGAAAGCAGGTTTCCTATTCCGGTTAATCCACTCTTTCACATCTATTTGCATGTTCCTCCAGAGCATGGCAGTCACTGCTTATCTTCTTAGGAACCTCCTTCATGAGTTTTTGCATTTGCTGACAGAACATGGCTCTTAGAGACACAAACTGTGCTGTGGAAATGCTTTGTGCCATAAGGCTCTGTGGAAGAAGGAGGCATGGCAGGATTTCCCTCATTTCCTAGTGGATAGTCCCAATCATGTCATGGCACTTCCTTCAGAGAAGAGTCTGCTTTGTGTGATCGATGAAGTCCATGTTTCACCATTCTGCAGTCTTACTTATTACTTTTTTAAGAGGACAGGGTGTTGGGGAGGGTTGTTTGGGGAGGGTTTTAAGGCTTATGAGTGAGGAGTTCCTGTCAGCAAGGTTTGCTGGGCTCTTGTTTGGGTGCTGCTCCTCTGCTGCAGTGGCTCAGGCTGTGTCCTCCAGGAGGTGTTTGTACAGCCCCTGCTGCCTTTGGCTCTCCTGGAACAGTGCTGGACCCTGGTTAGGGAAGTATGAGCAGTAGCATTGCATGGAGGGAGCAGTCAATAGTATTTCATTTTGCTTTACTTTATTTGATTTAAAGTTGATCAATCAGACTCTGTTGAAAAGATTGTGACAGATACTCAGTGCGTCTGATGACAACTCTTATGTCATAGTTCAGATGAAGTAGATGGGAAGTAGTAAGATTGTGGATATTTAGGCTGTCAGACTGTCACTGCTAGTGTTGAGAATACAACTGAAATATCGGTTAAAACTCTTGAGAAAAGTGTCATGAAATTTGCCCAGGCCCAACAGTTAAGATCGTATTTCATGTGAATGGACACTTACACCAAAACAATGAACCTTAGAAAGCTACTAGGTAACTCTCTTATTCTGATACAGGTCAATAATTGTGATTCATAAACATCTCAGTGGGTTTCCTTTTCAAAAATGTATGTGCTGGCCTACAGAAAGCAGCAGCAGCAGCTCAAATCACATCTTTTTTCAAGGACTTGCATATCAACCAACTTAAGATCTAATTGTTTCTGTGTAAATATTTTTTTCTAATACCAGCTAAATATAATATCCTGTAAAGGTGCATAAAAAGTTTCAAGGGAAGGTTAAATCAAAAGTGTGTTTGTGCCACATAAAAAACTTTATTTCACTTCATTACTGAGCATCATAAACTCTAGTGTGTAATAGGAAAACACAGATCCTGTTCAGCGCTGGCAGCAGCAGCTGCAATCTGTTGGTACAGGAGATGCTCAGGAGTGAGTGAGTACAGCACAGGGGTTGTAGTCGTCCTCCCCCAGCTTGGTTTTACTACTTAAGGATATTTGCATGAGAATAAAATCTGGTTCTTTGGCACTCATCTGCTCCTGCTGTTTATTCTTCGCTTGAGGTTATTGTCTCAGTTTGTGACAACATAATTGGTTTCTGTGGAGAAGATTATGATATTGATGAGACTTATATATGACTTCAGGTGAGGTGCAATCAAAGCAACAGTTCAAAATAGAAGGTGCTGTCTGTTTTCATGCAGTTTTCACTATGGCTCATTCAGCAGCGTAATTAAGGATGTTATTTATTACTGAACTGCATCACACTAAGCTGAAGTAGGGACACAGTTCTGCCACTGCAGGCAGGACTGGGGTCACTGCTGCTTATTTTGTGTACTAAACTGTTGTAAACTCCACTAGGCTGGGCAACTAGATGCTGTTCACACAAGGGTTGCTCACTATTTGTTGTAATTTAGTGTTCTCTAGTGCAGACGAGCCGAAAGAATTGAGCTGGAAAATGCTCTCTTAATAGTTCCTTCTGTGTATTAAATACTCCTTTGAATGGTTAGCTGCTCTTACACAGGATAAGTTTTTTTGAGAGCAATTATAATCAGAAACAATTATTTTATTGTGTTGTTTCCCCCTTGCTGATTCCCAATTTGCTATTTTATACCATCCCCTATCCCTTTTTTTTAAACACCATCTCGGCAAAGTTTACCTAGCGTTTGGAAATCATTCCAAGATCTTGGCATGTGTGAGCTGTCTGTCCTGACTCGGGCTCTGTAATGAGAGCTCACTTGTCACTTGTGGTGCTGTTGCAAGGGCAGCGTGGCCATGCTGTGCGTTACATTGGGAAGGAACCTGCTGCAGCCAATGCCAACATCAGGAGTGCTGGAATGTGTTGCAGATTGAGAGGAGTAGGATGATCTCTGTCATGATTTAATTTGCTGTGAATGACATTTCGCCGTGGTGTGACTGGTGGATTGTCCTTGGGGGATGTCACAAGTTATTTTTTTTCTCCCGTCTGGATTACGGAGCCAAAAGGCCGGAGGGACAGACAAGTGTGAGCCAGGTTACAGGGAGCCTTGCAGGGAACTGGGCTAGTGGAGACTTGGTCTGCCCACGGGCAGGTGTGGGACCAGGCATTTTCCTTCCGGATGTCATCTGTCCTCCTGCTGCTGCTGCTGCTGCTGCTGCAGGCCAGGTGTGTTATGGCACCACGAACACGGCTGTAGCCACGTTCCTGCTCGTGCTTGAAAACATTATAGGCCTGTCATGAGATGCATCCCCCCCTTCCTCTCTCCTCCAGAAAACATTGGATTCTGATATTACCTTGTGATTCTGAAAGCCAAGGCCTTAGGCACATGCCTTTCGTGCCTCAGCTTTCGTCTGCTCCTGCTCCCGGTTGTGTAGGAGCACAATGGGGGAAGAGAGAAACCTGAGGAGACAGGCTGAGCACATCCCAGGGCCTTCTGGGAGCCTCTTCATGTGTTGTGAGTAAATGCTTTGCTCCCAGCATGGTGGATGAGCAGGATGGGGAGAACACCATCACCTACCCATCATTTGAGTTGGAGCTGGCAAGAGGACAGCGGTACAGCACTCAATGGATATTTAATGTACTGAAAATAAGGAAGGGGCATAATTACACGATTCACGTGGCTTTATCAGCAGTTGCCTGTAAATATGTGTTTAAAGTTTGACTGTGTTTTGTTACTTAAACTTGAGGGACCAGGCTCGGTGTGGATCCTGGTGTCACAAGGGCTGTGTTGCTGCTTGCTCCCATGCCAGCTCTTGCCTGTTGCTGCCTCTTCTGAACTACCCAAAGTGGTTGTGCCATGTGGTAATTCAGACCAGGGAACCGAGCTGAAACTAGTTTGGCAAAAATCCTGATGCAAGGACCATTAGATGTGCTTCTTTATGGCTTCTTGGTTGCTCAGCACATGCAAATATTTAATCTCATGTTTAATTCTGTGTTGTGGGCGTAGGAGCCGGAGGCAAAATCCTAACAACTTGAGTGGAATCGGGATTTCCCCTGAAAGCAGGCCCATAAATCCAATGGGAAATTTAAATCTCCAGCACTCAAATACAGGCCTGTGACCCTCCAGTTCTGGAGGGCAAAGGCAGTGTCCATGTGGAGGTGCTGGCCCTGGGACCTTTGGATCCAGAACAGGTCCCCAGCTGACCGATGTGTAACATGTCACACTGCGGGGAGGGTATTTCATTGTGAAACCCCAGCAGCGGGCCAGGATGATCAGAGCACGGCTAGAAATGGTTCCTTGGAGCAAGTCAAAGAGGGGGTGCCTGCACAAGGAGCAGCGTGAGGCCAGATGCGAGCAGCTCCACCAGCCGGGTCGCCTCATCTTATCCCAGCGCTGGTTCTGCCGCTTGCAATCTGGAAGTTTGCTCGGTGCCTTCCTCCTGCCGAGGGATGGAGGTTCCCCGCCGCCGGCCCGCCCCGCGCCGCGGGAGGGGAGCGGGCAGGTAGCGCGGTGCAGGGTGTGAGTGTGTGTGTGTGTGTCTGTGCGCGTCTCCTTTGTCTGAGCAGCCCGAGCAGCGCCGAGCGCCCCGCGGGCGGCCGCGCATCCTCCCCGCCCAGCGCCGCTCGGCACACCCGAGCCTCGGCCCGCCCCCGCCGGCCCTCGGCACATCGCGGGGCTCGTTACCGGCGGGGGACTAATTGCCGGCCGGGCCGCCGAGCCCCCCGTCCCCGGCCGCGCCGTGTGCGGGGGGCGGCCGCGGTGCCCCGGCCGCGCGGTGCCCGCTGTCCCCGCAGGCCGGCGGTGTGGAAGCGGCCCGCGATTGGCCGTGCCGGCAGGGCCAGCCCCTTCCTGGCTGCCTGGCATGAATATGCACGGCCCCCCTTCCTCCTCCTCCTCCTCCTGCATGTGTGTGTGTGTGTGCGGGGAGCGGGGCTCCGCCAGCAGCGCCGCTCCAGCCATGTCAGCTCGGCTCCGCCTGGGCCCACCATGAGCCATGGCCATGTCTGCGAGCGCCGACGAGGAGGACTACGAGTCGGAGCCGGAGCCCGAGCCGGGGCCGGGGCCCGAGCTGGGGCCGGAGCAGGTCCGGGGCGGGCGGCGAAGTTTGCAGCGGGAAGGGAGGGGAGGAGGCCGGGCCGGGCAGCGCCGCGCCGGCCGCGGGGACGGGAACAATGTGGGGTCGGGAGCGGCCCCGGGGCAGCGCCGCCCGCCGAGGGACCGCGCCGGGCGGGGCCGCGGAGCCTCCGCGGGGCCGGCCCGGGGCGCTCGGCCTCGCCCGCCGCGGGCGCCCCGGGCACTGCGAGTTCGGCACCTCCCAGGGCCCCGAACGCGCCGCGAGCGGGTGGTTGTTGCCTCTCGGGGGCTGCCCTGTCCGCGGCAGAATTGTTATTTTTTTTCCTATTAAGATTCCTCAAATAGCTGCGAGGGCTGCGGGACTTGGGGGAGAGTCTGATGCTGAGCCTGGCTACCTTGTCTTCGTTTGATTTATAGCCAAAGCCTCCTTTCCATTCCCAGGGACGAGGGATGTAGAAGAAAGAGAAGGATGTGTGCCGGAATGAAAAGAGAACTTTTATTAATACTTGCAGGGTTTATTCTCTGAAGGCTTTTTTTTTTTTTTTTTTTCCTGTGGGGGAAGGAGAATAAACTTCTTGAATTTATGAAGTAATCTGTGAAAAATAATCCAGAACATATGTTCTAGATTGCGTATTTTACTCTCTAAGAACTGCCTAAGCAATTAAAAATGCACCAGGAATAGTATTAAACATGTGTATGTAATTTAAACATAAACTTGATAGTTTTGTTCCTAACTCGAGGTGTTTCGCTCTTTAAAATAGCCTGATATTTTCTTTTTAGAGACAAGTTTCTATGTAGTCCAGGTGTTGAGACTATCTTCCAAAACCCATCTTGTTTTGAACAACTTTACCTTGTTTTGGTTCAGAAATGTGCGTAGAAAACAGGGTCGAGAAAGAGTTTGGGGTGGTGGGGAGCCTTGGGTGCTCCCCAGGGATGGCAGATCTGATGCAGAAACCTTGGGGGACCCAGCGTGCTGCCCTGGCCTGGTCAGTGTCAGCCCAAGAACCTAAGCTGAGGTTTGCATGAGTAACTTTATTAAGCCTTTATCTTATTCTGAGGGTTGTGTGAATGTGCAGGCCTGTGCTGCTTTTGAGTTCACTGCTGTGCTCCCAGACATAGTTAGTTAAATGTCCTAGTCCTTTTCTTAAAATTTTTTTCTCCTGCCAGGCCTTTTCCATTTGTGTCTGTGTCTTGGTGCAATCACTGCACACTTTTTAAAAAGAGCTAATGGTTGGGAGAGCAGATTGGTCTCAGCTGTATTGTACCAGCTGTGAAATTGTTGCTTGGAGGTGCTGGTTCTTGCTGGATGAATCTGGAAAGTTGGTTATGTTCTGGGATTCTTCTCTTCTAAAACCTGAGGCTTTCATAGCGTTTTTGTGTCTTAGAAGTTTAAAACAAAAATTAATGCAAGACAGGGGAAATCTTTCTTTTGGAGTTTCTTAAGAAACTTGGTCTGGTCTTAAACTATAACGCAGTGACCTATGTACCAAAGAGCTGTGGAATGTTTTCCTTTCTGTTCAGAACTGTTCCAGTGGTAAAACACCTCATGTAGTTCCAGCTGTATTTTCATACAGGCCTGCTTTAATGTCTGCTTACCCTATTTTTCTACACAGGACATGTCCAATCAATATTATGTTGCTTTTTCTACTGCGATAGCCCTTATGTGTAACAGGTGCTTCACATCTAAGGGTGCAGTTGAACAGCACAATTTCAATGCTCCAGTAGAAGCCACAGGTTTTGAAAGTGAGTTTTTAAGCTGACTTTCATTCCTCTTTCCCTGGTCTGTGTCTCACCTAAGAAGGCAAAAAGTCTGTGGAGTTTTATATCACAGAGCACCCAGGATTTACTGCACTTGTGGTAGTTGCCAGCAGTGCTGGGGGCTTGGAAGCGTGTGGGTTGTGTCCTTTGTCATGGGCAGCACCTGCCCCAGCCCACCAGGTTGCTGTGTTGCTCCTGGTGTGAAGAAATTTGATTTCTGACTGTGTGTAAACATAGAAAACTGTGCCTGCTTGGGGTAGGGGGATTTGTCCCAAAGCAGCAGTAAAAAAAGCTGTGTTGTGCCCCAGTCTGGACCTTACTGGGGTCTTTTTTTAAGAGCTCCTGCTTTTGCTGAAGCTTATCTCCCAAAGCATGTTTTTGCCAATGTATCTTATTCCACCCTCCAGGCCTAACTTCTGCCTCCTCACCACCAGAGGAAAATAAACAGGGGCACTGACATTGGCACTGATGTGCCAGTTTATCACACCCTAAACAACATTACTATGTTGGCAGAAAAGCTGCTGGAGTGTCATTAACACCCAGATGAACCTGCAAAATATAAACTTTTATTTTCTTTCTGTTTTCTTGTGGGAAATTAGTCTGATTCAGTAGTGGAGTTCTGTGTGGTCACCTGGAAGGGTCACTAGGAGCTACTTTGGTTGTGGTAGAAGAGGATTTTGTAGGTATGAAGTGGAGGAGATGGTGGCAGTAAACATCTGGAGAGGATTAATGCTGATTTGGGATAGCTGGGATTGAAAAAGTTCCAGTGCCTTCCCTTTCCCTTCAGTGCTGCTGTTTAATGAGGGACCTTGGACTTGAAGGACACCTCCACCCCAGCAGGAGTGTATTCTGAAGGAGGGTGATGTAACTATAAACACTCACTGTGAGAGGAAAACAGCTCTCCTGGAGTTGGCATGTGCAGATTTTTGGGTAGATAGGCTTTAGTCAGACATGGTCCGTGGTGTTGGCATGTGCTCTTCAGTTAATACAGCTTTTAAGGATGTTATTGGCATCAGTGGGATTTTTTTGCTCTCTTAATCTTAGCTTCTTCCTTGGCCCCACTGCATTCCTGCAGTTACATCATCCTGTCCTTCCTTCTTCCTCTGAGTTCTTCCTTTGAGAAGGGTTTCTGTTAATTGCTAAACAGATGTGAGGGTTTAATACAGAAGAACTGTTGATTTGGTTGTGATTATTCCCAGGCTCCTGAGGGAAGTGGTGGAATCTATGGAAGTGTTAAAAATACGTGTGGATGTGGCACTTGGGGACGTGGTTTCGTGGTGATCATGGCAGTGCTGTGTTAATGGTTGCACTCGATGATCTCTGAGGTCTTTCCAACCTTAACAGTTCTGTGATTGTGCAGTGCCTGGCAGTGTGAGTGTCACAGGCTGACCCTGCCAGGCAGCCAAGGCCAGCACCCAGATTTTGGGTAAAGTTACCTGGTCTGCACCACTGCTGGGAATTGTCAGTTTGGGTTTCCAGTGGGAATGCCAGAACTGCCTGCTTAAGGAGGCTGGGAGAGGAGTGTGGCACTGGAGCAGGAGGGGACACAGCAGCACACAGAGTCTTGTCCTCCAGAACTTGCACTCTGTTTGGATGGAAAAATGCACCTCTGGTGCAGTGGGAAAGGATGGAGACCTAACAGACCAGAAGTCTTTGCTGTGCCTGTGGTGTTGCAGTGCCCAGTGTTGCCCATGACCCAGCCCCTTTAGGGGGTGGTGTTTTAGGTGACAGCAGTTATGAATTGTGGGTTAATGCGTGTAGCTTCTGTAAAAATGTTTTCCCCCTAATGTTTATTTATCAGACCTTCTAAAGAAACAAGTGGTTGTTAGATTTGGCTATCCTAATTCTGTTAAAGCAATTACATTGGGATGCAATGCCACATAAAGCTCTAAGCTCAGGACTGGCACCTGGCAAGGCCTGGATTCTCATCTTTGGGTGCTGTTGTCGTTGTGTGGATGTGGTCAAACTACAGTAAATGAGAAGAATCAGAATTTGTCTGTGTTACAGAAGGAAATCACTGCTGTCTTGCAAATGCAAGGGATGTATTTGTGTGGCACAGCACCTTGAAGCAGTGAACACTGCGCACATAAAAGTGTTGTCTAGGGGAGATGTACACTGGATACTACATGAGCTGTTCAGGTTGTACTTGGTTGAAGTGAAGTGTTTCAGGGTCTCGCTGACCTGCCCCCTGAGAAGCCCTTCAGAACAGCCCCACACGTCTCTGGGGTTTTGTTGAGTCTGAAATAATGGTTTGGTGCTGCTGGCAGCAGTTCAGAGCAGGTCACTGAAGCTGAGTGGTGGAATAAGAGCTGTGCCCAGGTAAAGGCCACTTGCAGAAGAGCTTGTTTCTAGGCTGCAGACTTAGTCATCCTTGCTTTGAGAACCAGGACCTCCCTCCTTCTGGACTTGGTCACAGGGTCAGCTGATCTTCCACTCTAGGGTGGAGGAGTTTGTGTGTGAAGTTGCCTGGTGACATTTCTGGCAGATCCCAGTTGGTGTTGGGACAGCAGCTGGGGAACATCAGCACCTATTTTATGATGCATTTAATGGCTGATAGCTCTTGCAGTGTTTTCTCCAAAGCTTGGTGTTCACGGTATTTTTTGTTTGCCCGAGGTCTTTTGAGTTGTTCTTTGTAATTGTGAAGGTTAGAAATTTGCTGCTGTAAACATCAGGGTTATGTCCTGTTGCAGAAAGGGTTGTGCTCAGGGCAGAGGCCATTCCTTAGTGCCTCTGGTCCTTCTGACCTTGGTTGGTGGTTTTGTAGTGACAGCTGGGCAGGGCTGGGACATGTGGAAGTGTGCTGAGGTACCTGTAAGTAGGCAGTGGAAACTGCCCAGCAGCCAAATGTTTGTCCATAACCAGGATAAACTCATGTTCTGAGGAGAGGCTTCCAGGTAGCTCATTTCCCAGGGCTGGGTTAGAATTGTGAGTGTTGCACCTGAGTGTGTGCCCAGATCTGCACAGCCCTGTTGAGAGACTTCAATTACTGGTCACCACCCCACCAAGTCCCCTAATTGTGTTGAATTTGGTGGGGTCTGTAGGAGGCCAGCACTTCAGAAAATCGCTGCATTTCCTGTTGGAGGGGTGGGCATGTTTAAGCACTGTGGTGTGGGAGGGTGAGCCCAACTTCATGACTTGTAAATGGTTTTGTAGTGCATAGGACAGTACCTGTAGTGGCCCACGTTCACCCCCAGCTGCTGTGTCTGCTTTGGGAACAGGAGCAAGTTACCTTTGTGTGTCATAGCACTAATACAAAGAGCACCAAAAAAATCCCACAAAAGAAAAAAAAAAACAAAACCAAAACCCAAGCAAAGCAAACAACCCAGCATCGTGTCCTGTGCAAATCCACCAGCTTCCTAGGTTTCAGTGTAATAGAGATGTGAATTTCACATATTAATCCTAATACATTTCAGCAGCTGCTTGCTCTGCCTTTGTTGAGAGCTTGGCAGAGTGGCAGTCACCACTCCAGCATCCCCCTGCCTCTCTTTTGAAGGCTTGCTGTGGCCATAGAAGTTGGGAGCACAGTTCTTGTGGAGATGTTGGAGAACATGGTGGCTGGTGATGGTATTCCAGGCAGGCTCTGTCACAGCTTCCTGGCTTCTCTTGTAAGGTTTAAGGGTGGAAGAATCTTCAAGTTTGGTACAGTCTTTGTTTCCTTGACAGTTCTCAGAGACAGCTGTGCGGGGCTACAGAGTCGTCAGGTCTAGGCTGTGCTTGAGAGTTGCATCTCCTTGGGAAAGGAGATGGTGGGGTCCCCTCCACAGGAGTGAGATTGTGTCACCCCGATGGGTGTGACACCCAGTCCTGAGCCTCAGGCCGTGGAGCTGCTGTTTGCTGGCCACCCAGCACAAGGAGTGCTGCCATCCCCTACCATGTGCTCATTATTTGCAAGACAAATCCATGGAGTTGTGCTGGGAGGGAGATGGGGACAGGAGCTTTGAAGGAGATTTTAGCCAGTCTCATTACCAGGCCTGATATGTTGTAAAACTGCAGTCTGAGCTGGAAATCCTGCAGCATCTCCTCACTAACATCGACCTGGAATTTATCTGGCTGTCTGCCATGTGCTAAATAAACCCCAAGCCATGTTGGAGGCTCCTTCTACCCCCTTGAATCCCAGGCCAGATTTTCTTCTGTGGAGGTTTTTAAGCGACCACTTTTGGAGCCCCTTGAAACTAGATACGAATGGGAATTCCTGCAAGGCCTCTCCAGCCTTGCTGGCTGCGACATCCTGGAGTGAAAACGTGGCTTGGATTGAGGATTGGTTGGTTGGTAAATTAGTACAAACCCAGCTAGTACAATTTGCTAATGAGCAGTGAAGAGGTTTGAGTAGGCAAGAATGTTCCATACAGTGAGATGGAGGTCTGCACCTCTGCTGTGTTCTGGTGATGTCTGGAAGAAAATCTGAGTTGTGTGGTGTGACTTCAGACTTGTTCTTGTACTTTCACCTTCCTGCTTTTGTGGGTTTTTTAGGATTCTCAAATTCTGTGTTCAAGCAATGCCTTTTATCATTTGTGTCTTTGCAGTGTCCTGGCACTTAAACTGTTGTCCTCAGAATTAGGACTTGGCTCGTATCACTGTGGCAGAAGCAGGAGTTGTCTTTCAGCTGGAAAAGTACAGAGTTTGATTTTTCCTTGAAAGCATTTAAAAACAGCATTCTCACGGTGTCATAGCTGTTGTTTGCCTCAAACTTAATCATGTTGCTTCCCAGTAGGAAGGAGTCAGGTGCTCACACAGAATCTTCCATGTGCTGTTGTCCAAGGTTGTTGTTCATGTTTTGGTTTAACTTGTTCCCGCTGCTATCCAGCCTTTGGTTCGTGTCTCGCCTCCCTTCCTAGCTGAAGGAGACTCTAATAGAATGGAGGAGTGATTCATGCTGAGGAAGAAAATTATCTCTTATCTAGGTTGCCTCTAAGCCAGTCCTGCCAGAGCCGACTTTATCCTTGAGAGGCTGGAAAGTTGGTCTAGAAGGTAAATATTTATTCTTTAGAGTGTCTGACATTGATCTGCAATCCAGGCGGCTGCTGCGGTTGCCGATGGGAAGGAAGCTCTGCTCGTCCGTGTTCACACAGCGCTGTGAGGTTCAGCCTGCACACGGAACAAAATCTGTTCTGGAGGAGTGAAATTAAAAACTTTGCAGAAATTTCTGCAACCTCATGGACTAAGTAGTGTTTTTTCCCACCTCAGTAATGATAGTCTGTAGGAGAGAATACTTAAGGGGTCTAGCTCCTGACTTCTTTGCTCTTCCAGCACTGAGATTCTTGGGATGGAGGCTGTTAAAATATCAGCACTTCTCTGCAGCTTAGAGAAAGTCACTGGAGCTTTGCTAAGTCAGCTGGGAGGAAGATCAAATACACTGCAGTGTGGCTTCTCTTCAGGGTTGTACAGCAGGACACTTGGGGTAGCTTTTGTACAACCAAGTGCAATGTTTGCACATCTCTTCTTTTTAAAACTCTGGTGGAATTTCTGCGTGGCTCCTCACAGCCAAGCTGCCCCTGCCTTGGTGATTGCCCAGAATTCAACAGAAACAGAAAGTGAAACTGGGGGGTCTGTTGGTCATATGCTGAGATGTGCAGAAAATGGAAGACTTGTATAAATGCTAAACCAAATGAACTTTGCAGTCCTGTTATTATCATCTTTATGGAGAAAGCTGTCAGGGGTCAGTATGAGCCAAGCCAATTCTTGCATAATTAGCTCCATACAATTACATGGTATTTAGTGATGTCTGGCTTGAGCTGTAAGTTCTTGTGTATAACAGGGAGTTTCTGATGAGAACACGAAATTTGGATGTCCAGAGTGAATATGTTGCAGTTAACCTAATCATTTCAAATCTTTTCATGCTCCTGTAGTTTCTGTCTTAAAGGTCATTGAAATCTAGACCTGGGATGCCCTTTTTAGCCTTTGCACATCATCAGTTGGTGTTCTATTTTTGAGCACTTGCTGGTGTTGGATAGGAGGGGAGCTACCTTGGAAGGGTTTTGTAGCATTTGTGTTTTATTTCCTACTTTTTTGCTTGGCAGTAGTTCATACTCTGCTGATTTTTTTAGGGATACGATTGGAGGCTTGAGCCAGTGGCTGAGTGGTTTTCTGCTGTACATAACCACCAAATCACTTTTGCTCCTCCTTGGACTCAGCAGAGGAAGTCCTTCTGGCTTAACCTGAGCACAAATCTAAGATACCTCTAGCCCAGAGCTGAGCACTGGCACAGATCATCTATTGACCTAAGCCAGGCATCTCACTTGGGACTTGATCTTGTGTTGAGCTGTGCCTGAATGTCTTTCCCCTGCCCTCCTATTGAAATGGGCTTGCTCTGGCTTTGGGATATCTCATTTGTGTCATGGCTTCTGTGTCATTTTACAAACCATCCTTTCTTGGAAAGGCCACGGAGCTCCTTTATGTCTCAGAGTGACCGACTGCTGAGCATTACCTGTGTGTGTAATTCACTAACAGGGGGCAGTTTTGCACTGAGCTCAGCAGGGAGCTGGATGTGCAGCTGACCCTGTGTGTGTGTGTCTCTTGCAGCTGACCCTGTGTGTGTGTGTCTCTTGCAGCTGACCCTGTGTGTGTGTCTCTTCCAGAACAGGGCAGTCGGGCGGCCCAAGGGGAAGCTGGGCGCTGCCTCTGCGGTGAAGCTCGCGGCCAACCGGAGCACGGCGGGCGCGCGGCGGCGGAGGACGCGATGCCGCAAGTGCGAGGCGTGCCTGCGGACAGAGTGCGGCGAGTGCCACTTCTGCAAGGACATGAAGAAGTTCGGGGGGCCCGGCAGGATGAAGCAGTCCTGCATCATGAGGCAGTGCATAGCTGTAAGTGTGCCTGGGCCTGCAGCTCGCCCGCAGAGTCCTTTCCTCCTGCTGTGTCTCCTGGCTGACCAGGTGTGGGGCTGGGAGCTCTGCTCTGAGAAGTTTCTAAAGTGCACCAGACGAATCGTGTGATTCCCTGCCCTCCCAGCTCAGGTCTCTTCTTTCCCAGTGCTTCTCATCCTCACCAAATCCTAAACCAGAATGCTACTAAAACTTAACAGGATAGCTTTCCTTTTAGCAGTATAGGGCTGGAGATTGTCAGTACATCAAAAATCAGTGCTCAAGTCACTCTCAAACTCTGGGATATGGGGGAAAAGGGGAAGAGTGGGAAGTGCTGATTCTAAGGATGAAGAGATGTGTTTGGTTTGGATGTTGGAATTTCCTGAGAAGCTGCCCTGCAATCATCTATGCTGTGTTATCCACACAAATTAGGATGAGAGAAATCCTTGACTGACAGCCTCCAAGATTTGGTGTTGATGACCCCAACCCTGGACTCCCAGAGGTCTGAATTTCAGTTTGTTTGCTGTTACTTAGGCATAGAGCAGAGGGTCTGAGCTGGATGAGGCAGAGAGCCATCAGTCCGGGGTCTTGTCTTCCTCAGAGACTGGAAATGGCTGTCAGGGAAAGAGCATCAGAACAGGGCAGGCAGGCAGGCAGTTTCCTGGGCTCCTGTGATACATTACTGAGGAGCTTCTTGAGTCACAAGTGGTAGCTTTCTGTTTAACAAATATTGACAGATTAATCTTCCATTAAGTTGTTCAAGCAGCTTTTGAATCTGTAGCTGCCATGCTGACTTGTGGAGCTTCTTCTCAGGTCTCATGTCTGCAGTGACTCTGTTCAAGGCTAAAAATCAGCTTTAGTTTTTTACTTTAATTCTTTAGAAGGTCTTGTTTATGCTGTTGTTATGGGTTTGGTTTTCTTTTGTTGTTGTTTTTTAAGGAAAGGAATGTTGTTTATTCATAACTGAAATATCACCCTATCTATACTGATTTCTCTCATTACAGTTCACTTCACTTAGTGTTTGGGGGTTTTTCTTGTAACTCTTAGGAGATGACCAAAGTGGAGGGATTAAATGACTTCACCTACCAGTGATAAAAAAACTGATAAGCACTTAGGGTTTCCAGTAGTTGCTCCTGGTAGCTCACTCCATGTTCTGTGCCAAGCTCTGCTCTGTTCCTGACACAGAGGATTGGGTTCAGCACTGCTGGATCTTTCAGTAAAGTACACAGAATATCCACCTTTCTGCAGAGTACTTTTGCAGCTCAAGTGTCTTTTCTTTGAACACTTGATTTCCTGGAGTGTGGCATGAATTGAACAGCATGGATGAAGAATTTATTATTCTCCAGGGGCAAGAAATAGTGAAATCATGCTGCCTTTTTAGTGGAAGGATTAAATTAGGGCTGCAGTGTGCTTTCTCATCCTCACTGATGAAGGAAACTTTCATACTAAGCTGTGACACTCTCAGTAAC
Organism: Haemorhous mexicanus; assembly: GCF_027477595.1. Classification (NCBI taxonomy): domain Eukaryota; kingdom Metazoa; phylum Chordata; class Aves; order Passeriformes; family Fringillidae; genus Haemorhous; species Haemorhous mexicanus. Next base: position 11,317,901 of record NC_082359.1, read on the forward strand.
GCAGGCTGAGCCTTTTGGAGATGATCTGGGCTCTCTTCTAGCTGAGTGTAGTCATCTTCTCTCTTCCAATGAGGATTTATTTCTCTTCTTGTGCCTAGAGTTTTACTTTCAGTTAGGACAGAGGTAGCCAGGGGTCTCTCTTTACTTGTCCCACCCTCACATGCACTAACAGTGACTTCTCTGCACCTTCTAGGTTGGTGCAAATATCAGGGAGATTATTACAAATTCTTAAAGCAGCAAAGGCCCAGAAAATTAAGGAATCGAAGTGTTGTGCATTTCAAGGTGCTTTACATTTCTGTAGCAATCCTGTTGGCTTTGCTCTTGTTCTCTAACAATTCAGCAGTAATAATATCCAGCAGCTTCCAGCCAGAAGGACCCTGCAAGATGCTGAAGCTGTATGGAAGTAATGATCCCTACAGTTCTGGAATTGTGCTTGCCTTGGTTAATAACACTGACAATATTAACTAGACAGACTTTCATTAAGCTCAGAAGCCTTCAGAGAGCCTGTGGCACTGCTGTTCAGAGAGCAGGAACCTCCTCTGCATCACCAGTTCCATCAGGAAGGGAAGCAGGAGTGCCTGGGACACTGCTGCATGGAATGGGGCTGGCAGGACACGTTGTGACAGCCCAGCTGCTGTTCCAGCCCCTCAGTGGGACAGAGGCAGTGGTGGCACAGAGGAGATTGCCTGGACACCCTTGCTCCCAGCAAGAAAAATTGTACTGCTGTTTGCAAAATGCTCTGTGCTCTAATGGCTCACTACTGCTGGGCTTCCCCCTGCCTGAAACTTGCTGAAGGATGCTCTGTTGATGCTGAAATTGGGGTTGGTGTGCAGGTATTCTCTCAGGGATTGATTCACTCCATCCCCAAGAGATCCTTGCTGGGAAAAGCCCCATCTCTGCTCCTGCCTGTGTGGTAGTTAAGGACTGGCAGCCTCATCAATTGCACTTCCCTTTGTGGGCAGCTTAGCTTCTTCCTTTTCTTTTCTGTAGTGAGGTTTATACCTTATTGCTGCAGACCAGAATTTTGTTAATCATTAGCCAAAAGGTGCCTTTTTAATTAGAGTGCCATTCAGTGCTTTGACATGGGTGACAGGTATGTGAGATGCTGCAGTTCCCTTTCTGCCTCAAAGAAAGAAAAATCTGTGTGATCCTACTTGTGACACTTGCAGGAGAGAATCCTCTTTCTAAGTGAGCAGAGCTTTTTGCAGTGCTCAGGTTGGGAGCAGGGCCCTGGATAATGGACTGCCAGTCAGGAAAAGGGCTGTTCTTGGTTCTGTTGTGGGCTTGCTGTGAGACCTGGATCAGGTCCCATAACATCTGTCTGCCCTGCCTGTAAAATACGGGAGCTGCCAAATTGCTCCTCGGATTGTGAAACCTAATGGATGTGAATAGTGCTGTTCTAGGGTGATTCTTTCCCCTCCCATTGAACACTGGTGCAGTGACTTGCATGCCAATGTCTGTGTCAGCTCACAAATTCAAGGAACCCACCAAAAATGCATTTTCATCCATCCCAGTAATGTTCCTTGAACCTGCACTGCTACAGGGTGAAACGTGTCTTGTGGAGCTTGATCTGGTACCCAGCCCTAATTTGTTACAATTTTTTTTTCCTTCCTGTCAGTTTGCACAATAATTTCTCCTCTTTGCAATGAGGATACTGTAAATGCACATTGAGCTCTTGTGTTTCCATGTCTGCCACATCTTGATCAGTTCTTTCTGATACGTGAACAGCCGGTGCTGCCTCATACTGCTGTGTGTCTGGTGTGTGGAGAAGCTGGGAAAGAGGACACTGTGGAAGAGGAGGAGAGCAAGTTTAATCTCATGCTAATGGAATGCTCCATTTGTAATGAAATCATACACCCAGGATGCCTTAAGGTGAGTACAAGGATGTGATACATGTTGGAAACAAAAGCTGAATTAGTTATCACCTTAATGTAAAAGTGATGCACAGAAATTGGGAAGCTTTTAGGTTTTTGTCTTTGGACAGATGAGTAAGTGAGCAGAGAGCTGGTGTGAGGAGCAGGGTGAGCTCTGTGGCATCATGCACAGCCCAGACCAGCAATGTAACAGCATTCCCTGGGAGCAGGGACCCTGGCTTTGGACATGCCCTGAGTGTGTGAAGATCTTGTGGGTTTGTTTCTTTCTTTTTGCCCCTTGTTTAAGGAAGTGAGGTGTTTGAGTTGGGATGGGGAAGGCAGAGCAATCTGCCTGTACTTCAGGGTGAGATATTCCCAAGTCCATGTCAGTAGCTTCTTCCTGAGTCCCACAAAGTACAGATGAACAATTGGCTGCTCGTGTAGGTCCAGGCACAGATGTGCCTTAGGGTGGCAGCTGGCTCTGAAGATGTTAGGAGCAACTGTTGGAGCAGAAGTGCAGCTCTGGAGAGCAGCCTGAGTGAGTGGCAGGCTGCAGGAGTGCTCACCCTTGGCTGACTTGAGTCCTGTGAGCAGCTGTATTCTTTGCTGGTAACAAAAGTGTCATTTTTGGGCACATCTTCCTGCATTAGCATTGAGAAGCTGCCTTTCTCCAGAGCTGGTTTCTTTCAGCTGATCAGCCATTTCCTGCTGCTGATTTGTTTATGGTTAAAGTGATTTGCCAAAGCAAATGTGTTCTGTCACACCGTGCCCAGAACACAGCGTTTGGGCCCTTCTGGGCTGTCTGGGAGCAGAGGTGTGTGTGTTCCTGTGCAGGCCTGGGGTGAAGCTTCCCTGGCCTTTTATTTCTCCTGAGCTCTGCGTGGTGCTGCTCCAGGCTCTGTGCTGTCATTTATTAGAGCAGAATGTGGGGAGCTGGCAAACCCAGAGCTGTGCCTTCTCCCTGATTCATGGAGCTGGTGCTCAGTTCCTGCCACAGATGGGCTCTGGAAAGGAGCTTTGCTTGTTTGGCTCTGCTTAAAACAAAACTTTGGGGGCTGATGAAGCAGAGGAAGGAGCTGCTCATTTTCAGAGGTACCTTAATTTTGCTTTGCTGTTCCAAGCCTTGCTAGAAGTGCCCTGTGCACCCCCATCTCTGCCTGGCAGTGTCAGTGGCACCTCAGGGCTGAGTTCAGAGGACAGTTGTTGTCTAGTGGCAGCTCAGGTATGACTTCCTCTCCCCATACTACATGTGGGACTAGTACAGGATGTGGGTCAGATCTGTGAAGTCAGGCAAGTGCTGTTTGTTGTCTTACACATGTGTGGTGTTCTGAGTGTTCTTTTGGTAACTAGGAACAGCGTTGCTTTGGCTGTTCCTGACAATTAAGCACTGGGAGATTTACTGTGTGCCTTGTGTGCCTTTTATTTTGATTTCTCATTGCTTCTGCTGAGCTGAAATGGTGGGTAACTGGTGCTGTTTATTTCCTGAGGCAAAAGAGCACTGGTAGAATTTCAGAATCAGCTTGGAAGGTGAGATGAGACTGCTCAGGAGAACAGCAAAAGGAAAATGGAGCCTCTTCCTTAGATCCTTCCTTGCTCTTTATTCGCAGGTTCCATGATTTCCTGCAAGACAGAAATCTCTAGCCATGTTTACATGTTGCTCCAGCCCTGGAGCCCTGAGGATGGAGCCCATAAATAGCCTTTGAGCAGCCCCAGCCCCAGGGCAGCTGCCTTCCTGTCCCACTTGGGAAATAGCACCATGGGAACTGCTGGTCATCTCCAGCTAAATGTCTGGCAAATGTGCTACTGGGGGAGACTGGAATAAGCTGGATCAGTGCAGATGTCCTTTCCTGGCTTCTTCCCATGTGGAGTGAGTTCCCTCCAAGATGCATCTCCCAGAGCTTGTGGAGTAGTTTGGTGCATGCAGGGGGTGATTGATTCTCTAGGGCAGGTTGGCTGTGGTTTGAAGTCCATCTTCTTCCAACTCCCTGATTAGGCTGTTCATGTTCTGGAGGTTTTGCTCCATGAAACAGCAGTGCCAGAGGACCTCTCTGAGGAGGTAAATTAAGGGTGGCTTGGGTGTATCTGCCCTGGCACACTGAGCCTTGAGGGGCTTTTGTGGGGGCCCTGGGTAGCAGAGCACCTGCAGTGCTGGTGTTGGAGCTGTGCTGGGGACAGCAGGATGCTCCATGTCCTCAGAAGTGTCACAGCAGCTTCCTGACATCCTTCTTTCCTTAAAAATACCACACCAACACAAATGCTTGTTTTGCTGAACGGGTTTCTTATGAAAATGATCTTGGTGAGAGTTTCGCAAGCACAGCGCTGCTTCCAGAGGGAGCTCGTGAGATTTTGGGATGAACACTGCCTTGCATTGTTCCACAGTGTTTGAGTTGAACCAAGAGTGGTGAATTTCTCTTGCTTCATCTCAAATTGCTGGCATTGCTGGCTAGCATGTCTGAGTGCAGCATCTGATGCTGTTTCCTTAGGGTGAAGGGGTTCCTTTCTCCACTAGGAGCCTGTTCTTTTCCATCTCAGCTGAATGTGCTGATAACAATGGAAGTGAATATTCAGGAGCAGCAGGGGTACAAAGGCCAGAATTCATGGCTCTCCCTCAGGGATGCCAGATCAGCATCCTGGGGTCTCCATATCCCTACCAAGTGCAGTCCCCAGCACGAGGTCTCGTGCTCAGATCTGAGCTGCTGACCTCGTGCTGCAGGTTGGTTTCTGTGACGCCTCACGCTGTGCCTCAGACACCCACCTGCTGTTTGCAGCAAACACTCAGAACTGGCTCCCACCCAGCCTGAAAGGCTTGGGACAGATTCAGTGGCAGGTTTGTGTGTGTCTAATTAGTTTGCTTACAGTTCCTCACATCTGTTCAGTTCCTTAAACTTCACAGAAGGGACAGAGCTGTAATGCTTTCCCTTCAGCAGCACTTGTTCTATATTCAGTGCGGGAAATAACTTGTTCCCAACTTGGGCTTGGGCCAGGAATTGTTCCCCTGAGGCAGAGATGTATACAACAACTCCTGGAGTATCTTACACCTACCATGGGAAAGAAGGTTCAAAGGCACACAGTTGTGATAAAACCAGTATTTAAATCCTGCCCACTTCATTTACTTATTTATTAACTCCAGGAGTCTTGCTGAGAGACTGACATGTCATCACTCTCACTGGATGGTGAAACTAGAATGGCTGCTGTCTGGCTCAGGGACTGGAGGAAGCAGTTCCTAAATCCAAGGGCTTGCTCCTGCACAGCCAGTTCCTTTTCCCTGCGCTGGGGGGAGAGGAGGAAATGTTTCAGAAACATGAAAAATCTGCAGATCCCTGCCCGTGCTTGTTCCTGTCTCCTGCAGCCACACTGTTGCTGCCAGTGCCCAGCTGTTAGTCTGGACAGCGGCATGTTTTTGTTGTCTACAATAGTAATAAATCAATTTTTTTTTTCCCCCCAAGTTATTTATTTCTGAGTATGTAATGAAACCCTTAAGTGGGAATGTGCCATCAGTGAGTGTGTGTGTGTGTGGAGGGTGTATCTTAGCTCTGCTTTTCATTCACAGAAAAGTCTTTTCTGAAATGTTTGTTCCCTGTTTGGAAAGCACTCCAGGCTCCTGTGTGAAAATCCAGACAAGAGGAGCATTCCAGCTGTGTAGGGCAGGATTGTGCTTTTGCTGGAGTGTAACAACACTAAACATAAGTTTGTTTCAGACAGCAAAATGTCAGTGTTGGAGGTAGTGAAGTTGTCAGCCTCTCTCTCCCTTAGCCTGAGTGAGGATCTGGGGTGTGGCAAGGCCTGGGAGGGCTCTGTCCAGTCTGGATGAACGTGCCTGTTCCGAGCTGCCTTGGCAGCCACCAACCCCACTGGCACAGGGGCTGGAGGGCTGCAGCCTGGCACTGCTAGTTCTGAGCCTGAAAGAAAAGTATTTGAAGGAACACTTGATTACAGTGCAGGGTGCTGTGCTGCTAAAAATGCCCCTGGGATTAATGGATGGGAGAGCATGGCTGGGAGAACCCTGCCTGTGCAGGGATCAGGCTGTGCCTCTCCAGGGGGACACAGGGCTGGGCTTTGCAAACCCGAGGTGTGGCAGGGCATTTGGAGATGGTGCAATCACAGCCCTGGCTTTGGGGGTTTGCTTGGGCTCACGGGGAGTTCTCTGTTGTTGCTCCAAGAGCAGAGTGTGTGGATTGGGATTGTCACTGATCTTATGGAAAGCCCAGAGCTGAGCCCTTTGTCAGATGTGTTTGGCCAGCGTCCCTCCCTCCTGCATCGCCAAGGGGTGGCTGTGCAGCACCTGGGGCTTGCTCAGCACCAGCAGGATGGTGCCTCCGCTCCCTGGGAGGGCTGCAGTCCCTCCCAGAAAACAAGGAGCTGTACAGTGTTCCTTGGGATGATCATCACCTTCCTGCAGGCTTGTGCAGCACAGCTGTGAAGGGTTGTGTCTCCCACAGGTGAAGGAATCGGATGGTGTGGTTAACGATGAGCTGCCGAACTGCTGGGAGTGTCCAAAGTGCAACCACGCAGGGAAAACTGGAAAAGTGAGTTTAATGGGAATAAGTGGTGCTGGAATGAGATACAAAATCTTAAGCATTCCCTCTGGCTGATAGATAGACAGACTTTAGCCCAATACAGCTTTTGATTTTGTGCTTAATTCAGGTTTTGTTCTTAATGGTGGGGGGGTTGGAATGAGGTGATCTTTAGGGTCCCTACCAGCCCAAACCATTGCAGGGTTATGTGGTTCATTCCATGACGATTCTGTGAGTTGAAGGAGACAAGCTCGCAGCTTTCTGTTCTTCAGTAATTTTTGTATACTTGCACCAACACTTCACCCAGCACCTGGGGAATATTTAGGTTAGTTCTGTGCTCTGCTACATGTTAATTTTGACAAGGATAATTCCTGAAATTAAAAATTCACAAGCAATTATGCAAAACCTGGAGTGTCTGTTGGAATTAGTGAAACACTATTTCTTTGCAGACAGAGACAGACACTTGCAAGTGTGTAGTTAGAAAAATAACCTCAGGAAAATTAAAACTTCTAACTCCTTACTAATAATTTTGAGTTAAAAAGTGACCAGCGCAGCAGTTTTGGAGTGCTGGTGGCAGAGCTGGGAGATGCATAAGGTATAAAGTTGGGTTTGTGTTTTGTGTCTCTCTGGCGTACAAGCAAAAGCGCGGACCAGGATTTAAATACGCGTCAAATCTCCCGGGCTCGCTGCTGAAGGAGCAGAAAATTAACAGAGACAACAAGGAGGTGCCAGATGCTGCCAAACGGAAAGGGGACTGCGAGGAGACCCCCAGGAGGAAATCAGAGGAACATTCCAAGAAGGCTCCAGTTGACTCCATCCTGAGGAGAAAGTCTGACGAGGTGCATCTGTGGAGGAAACGGAAATTCGAGAAGTCCCAGGAACCCACGATGAGGAAGCGGGTAAGGCACAGCCCCTGCTGATGGCTCTGCACAGGGCCTGGCCTGCCTGGGGCTGCTGGCTCTGCTCTCCTGGTTTAGAGCTCGTCTCAGATCCCAGACTGTTCCCAGAGGAATTGGGATTTTTTACTGTTCTGGTAAAAGCTGCTGGTCTGACAGGACAGTGGGTTGAACAGGGCCACTCAGGTTGATGTTCAGGGGCCGAAAGCACTGAGCTATGGCTGTTGTTTTATTCAAGATACTGGAAAACCCACTTTAACTGAAAAGTCTTTACAAGGTGCTCAGAGTAGGAACAAAGTGAAAATCAATTTTTCATGGAAGCCTTTTCAGGTCTCTCCACATGGTGGCGCCTGGCAGCTGTTTTGGGGCTGCTTTGGGGCTGTGCCACCCTGGGAAACCTCTGGAAAGGACACCTTGGGGTGCCTGCAGAGAGCAGGAGCTGCTCCCAGCAGTTGTGTAGGCAACTTGGCCCTGAACATGACAGTCAGAACTCTCAGGCCAGGCTGGGGCACTGAATTTTCATGTAGATTCCAGAATGTGGTACTTGGGATCTGCAGAAGTGCTGGTTTGCAGAGGCAGAAATGAGGGCTCCAGTTTACTGTGTCTCATGACTAAAGTGGCTGATGGCTGTAAAATCAGAATCAGTGACTGGTATTGCCTGTCAAACTCCCAGGGGTGGGAGTCAGTCCTGCAAGGCTGGACACTGGGAATGCTGCAGGATGGCAGATGTAGGGATTTGGGCTGCTTTGGTGGAGAGAGAGCAAAATTCACAGTAGCAGTTCCTGCATAGCGGCTTGCTGGCCATGCTTTCCTTTTCCCATCCCTTTGGATTCCCCCACATTACCACACAACACAACAAATGTGTTTGGGCTTTTTACTTTCTTCCAACAGCTAAAAATTGGAGAAAAAAACTTTATCCCATTTACATCTTGAAATTAGAGAGTGTCTTTCTCTTATGGAAACATTTAACTCCAGAATAGTTCAGCTGCACCATCTGGGTTTATAGTTTCTCTTCTGGTGTCCTGTATTAAAATACAGCAGCCAGTTGTGTTTTTATGACCCAGGGAATAAAAATCTGTTCCTGTACTGGTGTTTGGCCCTCCCTGTGTGGCTGAACATTGCCCCAGTCACACAGCCCCTCAGCAGGCTGTACTGCAGCACATCCTGGAGTCCCTGCTCCCCCCAGGGAGCCAGGGATGTCCTGGCACACTGCTGCCCTCACAGCCTGGCACGATCACAGAATTCCAGTGCCTGTAAGCAGAGCACCCACCAGTGCCCTGTGTGAGGGGTGCTGGGAGCTGCACTGGCCTGGTGCAGTAATGTTTTATTCTAACCTGTCATTACCTTACTGGGACTGCTGCCTTCATAATATGTTAATTTAAAGGCAGGGTGATCAGCTTTCTCCACCATGCACCGTGGCCTGAAACTTGGGAACACAGCCACTGCCCTGATCCAATTAGTTTATTGGGAAAGCGAAAGCAGGAGCCCTCTGACACAACAAGTGTGCTCACAGCAGTTCCCTCTCCTTGCCAGTCCAACTCTCCTTATTAGAGCTGTTTCATTTTAACAGCTGCTGACTTCTTTCTTGCTTGTGGTGATCAGATTAGGCTTGAAGCCTTTCCCGGGCCTCGGTTTGTGTGTCTCACACAGCCTGGTGAATTGGAGGGGGTGCATGGAGGGGGAAGAGTGCAGAGCAGTGTGTTGGGAGCAGGAACTGGTGCAGGAGGAAGGTCCTGTCACATTCCCTGTTCTGCAGGGATTGGAGGAGATGGCCAGGGTTTGGTTGGGTGTAAAGGAGCATCTAAAGTCTCTAAAGGAGGCTGTGGGTGTCCAGCAGCTGGGATGGCAACTTGTGATCCCAGAGGTTTTGGGAATGGCCTTCCGACCATGGCCTGAGGGCACTTGGGCAGTGTTTGATGTGGGTGCCCAGTGGATGTGGCCCAAGCCTGGGTTCTTGTGGCCTGCTGGGGACAGGATTGTCCATGGTGTGCTGCTGATCTTCTGTGTGTAAATGATCCACTTGGAGATAGGCAAGGCCCTGGAGTGTGCAGGAATCTGCCGGCTGAATCAGTACATTTGTCACTCCTGGAGTCCAGCGAGCCAATAGCTGGACTCCTCATCCCTGCTGCCTCTTGAACCCGATACCTTTGGCCGGTGCTGGGATGGGGCTGGGCTGGGTGGGGCCCAGTGCTGGCAGGGGGCCCGGCCCCGGGCAGGGCTCCTGTGCAGAGCATCCGCATGGAAGCGCTGCTGGAGCCCTGCGGAGCTCCCGCAGTCAGCCCTTGTCTCTCCTTCCAGCGGCGATCGTGGAAGGCCCCGGATGACCGAACTGCCATGATCAAACCCCTGCGGCGCCTCAAGCAGGAGCCCGAGGACGAGCTGCCAGAAGCCCCCCCCAGGTCCAAGGATAGCGACCAGTCTCGGTCCAGCTCGCCCACGGCAGGGCCCAGCACGGAGGGCGCCGAGCCCAGGGACAAGAAGAAGTTCAAGATGAGGAGGAAAAGGCGGCTTCCCAATAAGGAACTGAGCAAGGAGCTCAGCAAAGAGCTTAACCAGGAGATCCAAAAAACCGAGAACAGCCTTGCCAATGAAAACCACCAACCCATCAAATCTGAACCGGAGAGCGAGAACGAGGAACCCAAGCGTGCGTTGAACAACAGCGAGAGACTCCATAGGTTCAGCAAAGGGTTGAACGGGACTCCCCGGGAGCTGAGGCACCACCAGCTCATGCCCGGCCTGCGCAGCACCCCCCGGGGAATCGCCCGGCCCCCGCCCTCGCTGTCGCCCCCCAAGTGCATCCAGATGGAGCGGCACGTTATCCGGCCTCCTCCCATCAGCCCCCCTCCGGACTCGCTCCCCCTGGATGACGGGGCAGCCCACGTGATGCAGAGGGAAGTCTGGATGGCTGTCTTTAGCTACCTCAGTCATAGAGACTTGTGCATCTGTATGAGAGTTTGCAAGACCTGGAACAGATGGTAAGGAGGGCGGGACACCAGGTGTGGTGGGATGGGCACGGAAGGACAGTGGGTGATGGAGGCACCGGTGTCTCCTGGGGAAGGCTGTGGGCTGTCTCTGGAGCTCTGGGGAGCCCAGGCAGAAGGGGTGACCAGCAGAAGTGGCAGGTCTCTTGTTGCTTTCTTAGAAACAGCAGTTCCCAGCATTTCTGGTGGAGCTGTGTGTGTCAGACTCGGCGTCAGCCTGCCAGGCTCCAGAGCAGCCGTGCTGGAGTCAGACACCGCAGTGTTCCTGCTGCTGGAACAGCCAGGCTGGCTCAGTCTTGGTGTCATTCTGCCCCAGGACTTCCTGACTGCCAGCATTTGTGCAGTTCATTTATTAAATACCTACTGAGATAGTGAGGATCCCACCGTGTGCTCCTCACAAGGGCTGGGCTGATTGTCTCCCTGTGGAGGGTACGTGGAGAGCCAGCCTGTTCCCTGTGCCAGCAGAGCACGTTCTGCAGGAATCCTTTGTTGATGGTGTTTGCTCACAGCGTGTCCCTTGTGCTCGGGCACTGTGTGGCCCTGACACAGCTGTGGCTGCAGAGCAGCAGCAGAAGCTTTAGTGCAGATTTACAGGTTTCAGTGACCCCTCAGAGAAGCCTTGTGGCTCTGGTGACTCCTGTCCCACGTTCCTGCTGTGTGCAAGGACAGACAGACTGGAACAGGCTCCTTTCCAGCACAGCCTGCTAACAGAACACACAAAGTAGAGGGGCTGATAATTCAGTGTGAGGTGATGTGTGTGGAGTGTCTTCTCTGTGGGCTGCTTGGTGTCACTGAAACCTGCCAAATATATTTTCTACTTAAATCCAGATTTGCTAATTAAAAAAATGAAGAAAATGCAGATCCTGCACACTCATCAGGACTTGGTGTTGCCCTTAGAAACCCATAAAGAGCAAAAAGACAAATAATCTACATGGACAGGAAAAACACAAACACACAACAGGAGAGGGAGGATCTGTTTTCCCAAATCTACTCATTTTAAGTAAGGAAAACACAGAGGAAATGGGGATATTATTTAAAGCAGACTTCATAGTCAAAACATAAGGAAAAAGTGGTGACTTGTCTTCAGGCTATAAAATGGATTTTAGTAAGTTCTGGGATGACTTAAAATGGGATCCAAAGTTGTTGACACTTGTAATTCTGTGGAGATAATTCCATGCTTTATTGCAGGATATATTTGATGGAGAAACTTGAAACTTATGTAACATTGTGTGGGGTTGTGTTTATCTTTGCAATACTTGGCCTTACTTTTGCAATTTTCAGTTAAACGCTGTAGTTTTTCCTACTGTTTAATGACGCCTTTTAAAGCCTTACCAAAATCCAAACAAGTGCCAAATTAAGTGCTGTTTTTCAAATTAAGGGCTTTTTTTCTTTTTGGGTAGGTGCTGTGACAAAAGATTATGGACCAAAATAGATTTAAACCATTGTAAATCCATCACTCCACTTATGCTTAGTGGCATTATTAGGAGACAGCCTGTAACCCTTGATCTTAGCTGGACAAATATATCTAAAAAGCAGCTGAGTTGGCTTATCAACAGACTGCCAGGTAAGTGATGTGTTTTCATCACCAAATCACAAACCACTTTGTATAACAAACCAGTCTGTATCTAAACTGCAACCTCTGGAGAAAGTCTCCGGGGACTGCGGTGGCCTAGGAGAGGAGTAGACTCCTCTAGGAGGGCTGGAAATGTGAAAAATGAAGCATCCGTGGGTTAAAATGAGCCAAAAATATTTTTTTCTGACTACTTGACATGGTCAGTTAAAATAATTTGAGGCAGGTCTTGCCCAGCAGGTAATGCATGCTGCTGTGGAAAGGGCTGAGGGGGCTGGGGGAAGGAGTGAAGTTCCAAGTGGGGGGACAGATGGAGAGCTGGGCAGGAAGAGGGAACTGGGGGGGTGCCAGTGGAGGTCGCTGGGATGTGCCTGGGAAGGTCCCAGTGCTCCAACCTGTTCTGTGTCTGCAGGTCTGCGGGACCTGCTGTTATCAGGGTGCTCATGGATAGCAGTGTCGGCACTTTGTAGCTCCAGCTGTCCCTTGCTGCGAACTCTGGACGTGCAGTGGGCAGAAGGACTGAAAGACGCACAAATGAGAGACCTCCTGTCCCCGCCCACGGACAACCGGCCAGGTAAGGGCGGGAGGAGCCCGGGAGCCCCGTCCCCCCCGGGGCCTGTTCTGTGCTTAGTTCCCCTTGGAGCAAACGGGCAGGAGCCCCCACAGCCGAGCCTGGCGGGGCTGGGGCCGTGCTGCCCCTCGGGGAGTTTGAGGTAATGACTTGCAGCACTCCTGGATGGAGCCCTGGGGTGACAGGGATGTTCTGTGGCTGCTGAACCATCATCTGAGCCACTGTGCTGGTTTTCTGTCTGACTTTCTTCTCTTCAGGCTGCAACGGGTGTACTTTAGAGAGTATGGAAACACTTTCTTCCAGTTCAGGGAAGGAGCAGTTCTGTGGGTCATGCCACATTCGCCCGGATTTCAGCTCAGGTGAAATTTTGAGCAAATCAGATCTGCTTTCTGGCATGCACTGCACAGCCTACTGCTTAATCCCGACTTGTAATTCCGCTGGGTCCCTGCAGTTACTTTCATCCCTTTTGTTTTGAAATCAGGAGGTGGCTTCGTCCACATGCCTGTTCCAAAAATAGACGAGTGTTCCTGCTGATGTTCCCTCCAAAGCTCCAGACAGGCAAAAGCGTCTGAAATTGACCCAGGGCAGCAGTGTTGTGTGTCACGGTGCATTTCATAGAGGCCTGCGGATGTTGGCAGCACAGGGTGGGGCTCGTGGGAGTGACCGGCTGCCTCTGCTCCGCAGGTCAGATCGACAACCGGAGCAAGCTACGGAACATCGTGGAGCTGCGCCTGGCCGGGCTGGACATCACGGACGCTTCGCTGCGGCTGATCATCAGGCACATGCCCCTGCTCTCCAAACTCAATCTCAGTTACTGTAACCACGTGACAGATCAGTCTATTAACCTGCTGACCGCCGTCGGAACCACCACGCGGGATTCGTTAACGGAAATTAATTTATCAGGTAAGGGATGTGGGGGAGGGAACTGCCAGGGCATCCCAACTGTGAGGGGGGTTTGACCCAGCCCTGCTCCTGCTGTAACTCCCTGGCAGCAGCTGCTGCCACGATGTGCTGCTGGTGGAAACGGCCCCGCAGCTGCCAGGAGCTGTTTTATCCACGCTCATCCTCCCGGGGGATTTCCTGCACATCTGGGCTGCCTGGCTTGATCCCATGGGTTACACAACAGCTGGGGGATGGGGATGGAGCTGGTGGGGATTCCTCGTGCTGGAGGAAAAAAATCAGTGCTGAATTCCTCCCCTCTGCTCTCCCCAGACTGCAATAAGGTCACTGACCAGTGCCTGTCTTACTTCAAACGTTGTGGGAACATCTGCCAGATCGACCTGAGGTACTGCAAGCAGGTGACGAAGGAGGGCTGTGAGCAGTTCATAGCAGAGATGTCTGTGAGCGTCCAGTTCGGGCAGGTGGAAGAAAAACTTCTGCAAAAACTGAGTTAGTTAAAGGACTCGTGTAAATACTGGGGCGAGGGGGGGAAGGGACTAAGAACACGTAGGGATTTTATTTTCAATTGGGAACTTGGAATATCAGAAAATGCCGCAATTGGATTTTACAACTCTTGTTGAGGAGAGAACAACGTGAAACTACCCATGTTAAGAATTTCAACTTGTGCCACTAATTCAGTCCACCTGGGATGACCTGCACTGGCTCTTATGCAAATTCATAAGGCGACTGTTACCGATGATAATTGTTCACACCTGGAAGAAGACTGAGCTCCAAGAAATACTGTTATTTAAAGTACCACAGCATGTGCTTGGTAGTGTAAATTTGATTTCTGCTTTTCATTTCTTAAAACAAGAAAAAAAAAAAGTTGGTGTCATTTAAGTGGACCACGCACTGCATTTCTGCCTTCTTAACACATTTTGTTTTGTTACATCTTACATTATGCAGAACTATTTTTGTACAAAAATTGTTTAAAAATTATTTATGCAATGTTTGAATGCATTACCAGTGTTTCGGTTTTGATTGCCAATTTTTATCTTTACTTATGGTAGGCGAGAACTTAACCTATACTTCGTAGGCAGTATCTATCTACAAACGTGCCCAGGTCAGGAAAAGTAGGTTCATACTTTCAACTTAAAGCATGTTTTAATGGAAGTTTATATCCTGCTTTGTATACTTCAGAAGTGACATAAGCATGTTGTGGAAATAAGGTGTAAATTATAGTTGAAGTAAAACACTTTTATCTGTATAGAAATCACCTTTTTCTCAAAATTTTAAAAAAATTCCAATTTCAGCTTTTGCACATAGGAGGGTTTCACTCTGTAGCATGAGCTCTTGTACTCAATATAAAATTAATTTATACAGTGAGTCCAGCAGTAGAATAAATGGTCAAACGTAGTCTCTCTTTCTTTGAAGTGTGAGTTGAGTTCTCATTTAAGGTTTATAACATGGTTATTTCCTGATTGTAAAATTCTGCATTCATAAGTGCCATTGTTGTACGGTGTTGTTTTCGTAGACCTTCCTGATGCAGTTTTACCTTTGTTGAATTTGTATAAACAATTGTACAAAAACAGGCGCTGGCTCTGTGCGTTTCTGTCGGGGAGGGGGGGATGGCTGCAGGGTGCCCAGGAGCACTGACAGCTTGAGAACATTAAAACTGGAGCTGAGTAAGAAAAGAGACAGAGGCTGAGAGAGCCCATCACCCATCTTTATTGAGTTCGAGTGGCTGATGAGCAGCATGGAAATAACACAGAGGGCATGTCTGTCTTCATTAGCCTCCCCTCTGGACAGACTCCAGGAATTAAGTACCTTTAAAAAGTTACTTCTAAAAAATAAAGCCATTGAGAGGTTTGCTCCCTTCTGAAAAATACCCAGTTGAGCTTGGAGCTGTTTTTTTGTGAAGAGGAGCTATTTTCTCTCTTCCAAGCCAGCTTAAGGAGTCACAAAAATAAGAGCAGGTGCCAGTGCAGCACAGGTCCAGTTCTCAGGTCCTGTACCCTCAGCCAGCACAGCCTTGGCTCTGGAACTTTGTTGCCACGTGGGAAATCAAAGAAACTGTAAACTTTTTAACCAACTCTACTTAAAGAATAACTGGACACACATGGTCCTTCCTCACCTCTTTTTTTATGGTGAACTTCACCAATCCCAGTCGTGGCCATGCTTGGTCACAGGTGTCCTTGTTCTCACCTCCAGCACGAGCTCCTCTTGCTGCTCCCTACCCCAGGTCCTTGCTCACAGACATCCTACAGGGACCCTTGCAATTCCTGCTCCAAGAGGACCTGGACCCCAGCTCATGGCACAAAGCTCAGCCTGACCCTGGGCCGGGGGCTGGCAGCAATATGGGAAGCTGGTTTGGGTGACTTGGCTTTGGGTGAAAGTCTGTGAACATGAGATTTTAAACAAAAACTGTCCCTGTTCCTGCCTCCCCCTCCCCAGTTAAGGTTAGTAACGCTGTACATTCCACGTTAGCAGCAAGGAGCTGGTGCCCCTGGTCAGGATTCACAGTAACATCAGGCTGTCGGCACATGGAGTACAATCATCACAGATTAATAGTTACAACAGGCATGAGCGGATTAAGAACCACGCTAACATGGTTTACTATAGTACCCCTTCTTAAAAAAATAGTTTATTCCTAAACTAAAAACCACTTAGTAACTGGTTTTTGGAACCCACCAGGCAGAGCCCAGTGCGGCCCCTGGGCCCTGCAGAGTGATGGAGTGTTTTGTACACTGACAGAGAACAGCCAAGACAGCACGTGTCATGACAGACATTCAGAGGGAGCAATCAGCATAAAGCAAGATTGCTTAAGGGCTTCTGTGCGGGAACAGTTCATGGCAGTGCTTCCTAAGCTGTGTCCGACACCAGCAGGCAGCCAGGCTGTCGGAACAGATACATTCTATCGTTAGGGAAAAGCTGAATAATCAACTGATATATTCATCGCTTCTAATGCACTAGACAACACCACAGGCTAACAGGCTCAAGCAGAGGTGTTTATTGACCACTTGCCGAGTGCTGAATGCGTAAGGACAGGTGAGATTCTTCAGAAGAGAGCAAGAACTGCTGTAAACAGTTTGACTCCAACAATCTGTGGGGCTGTAAGGTCAGTGGGGCAGCACCTGGGCCTGCCCAGCCCTGCGCTGCAGGAGCTGATTGAAAAACCTTTCACCAACTTCTACATCATGATGTTGAAAAGGCCGAGTTTAACCAAAACGACAAAGCTGCCCCAAGGCCCAGCACTCCTGCCCACAGGAATCCTGCCCCCAGGAATCCTGCCCGGGGCACTGGGGCAGGGCTGGGTTAGGATTTGAAGACGTGCACGGCCCGCACGACGTACTGTCGGCAGATGGGGCACTCGCTCATCCTCTTGCCGCACTTGGTGCAGGTGACCATGTGGCCGCACTCCAGCAGCACGCAGTCGATCACGGCGTCCATGCAGATCCGGCACAGGCTGTCGTCGTCCTCGTTCAGCTGCATCCTCTCCCCCTCTGCAAACCAACAGAGAGGGAGGTCACGGCTCTGGGCCCTGCAGAGCCTGGGCAGTTCCAGCCCAGCCATGCTCCATCCCCTCACATGAACTTTTTTAACCCCCAGTATGAATTAATCTATATTCCTCCACCAAGAAACAAAGAAAGAAGAACTAGAAAGCCCCTCAAGTGAACATCCAATATTTGGCTTCCTTCTTTAAACTCAAGAAACTGCTCTCAATTCAGAATGTAATGACCGTGAAATAATAAGCTGGATTAAAATTCAGAGCATGTTGGTTTTCCATGTCGGAGCTCACTGTTTTGCAGAACACTTTCCTCAGAAGATTAAACACAATAATAATAAAGCAGACTACGAAGTAGAAGCCTTAAGTAGGCCATAAAGGTGGCAGAAGTGAGTAAAACCTGTCAAGTTTCATTGCATATAGTCACCACCCCCATCAATAACTGAACATTCCATCAGATCATGGCGAAAAAAGTAAACTTTAAGTTTCTAGTTCTTTTCTCAACTTTTGTGTAAGCAAGAATTGGTCTGAGGACAAATTACATGAGTCAAAGACTCCAACTGCTATGTGGAGCAGAGGGCAGAACAGCAGCCACTGAGCTGCAGCCACTGAACAACCTTATGAAAATGTGGACTGAGACCAAAGCACTTGGACTTTTGTTACTGTACGTTTTAATTCTGCAGTAACAGACCTAAAGTGTCCTGATCTGCACAGCTACAGAGCAGCTCTGACTAATGCCCTGTGAAACCCAGCAAAGCACAGGAGGGTGCCAAGTTCCAGTTCTCTGAGGAACCAGTTCTCAGTTGTGCAATTTTACCTTCACTGTGAAAGCTGAGCTCTCCAAGCTTTGGAATAAAGTCTCAAAAAAACAGCACAATCGTGGAAAGCTTTGTTTAATCACTACAGGCATGTTCAGCTACTCTAGGGGCACCCTGCATTGTTAAAACACATTTTCCAGGTGTTCCAGCAGAGCAGACAGAGGTCAGATACCAAGTCCTTCCACTGGCAGAACAACACCAGAAACTGGAAACCAGAAACTCAGCGGTCTTAAGAAAGCAGAATTAAAGTATAAACCTACGTGTCTTGTGGTTCTCCTCACTCTCTCTGTATAGTCTGCTCACTTTTTCCACAAGTTCCCATTTTTCACAGCATCCTGAGTAGTTGACAAAATTGCAGGCGAGGATTTCCTTCAGCTGCCGAACGCTCATCCCTTCGATGTCCTCCAGCCTGGAGATGTCGGACAGGGAGGCCCTGGCTCTCTTCCTGCCCAGCCCCGGGGTCTGAAACACAGCAGTTGGGTGGTTTTAACTGCCCTGGCTACTTCAGGGCATGTGAAGCTGCAGCAGCTTGGCTAAAGTTTGATTCTTTCTGAAGCCAGTGTGTGCAGACATTCATTGCTAGACACAGCAAACTCTGGAAGAACCAGAGCAAGAGGCCAAATGTTGGCAGAGATATAAAACACTTTATGGTGTCACATGCCAAAAATCTATTCTTTGGATATCTCACCTGCTCTTCTGCACTTTCTTCTTCTTCATTATTTACAGATGTTTCAGTTTGTCCCTGTGTGCAAAATGAAACTCATCAGGATAAAAACCCATGTTATTCCCCTATAAAACACTTTCCTTCCTTCCAAGGTGATCTCAGGTGACAATGAAATGATATTTTGAAGTTCCAGTTGCTACTAATCATTCCAGGTTTAAGTTGCTTCTGACATGAACTACAAAACTTTTGTGCCCTGCTTCTGAAAGCTCGAGATAATTACCCAAGGCATTGTTCCTGCCCCTCCAAACTTTATCAATTGCTGTTTTACTTTAAATTGATACATAACTATTAAAGAAAATAAATCAAATAAAGCAATGCTATTGCATAAAACATGCTAACCACTGTACCCGAGAAGGTGTTCCACTTCCCGTGCTCCCCCTTCTGCTGGCAAGTTCTCCTGGGTTTGACATGGATACAGAGGTGGAAAAGGGATGGGTGAAAAAGGCCGAGCTCTGTGACCGTGACGAGCGCAAGCTGCCAGCGTCCATGTCCTGCTCTGTCCCCAAGCCATGGTGGCACAGCACCAGGTCCACCAGGTCTTCCTTCTCCCTGCAGGTGTCCGTGGGGATGTTCCTGAGGATCAGGTACTGGCGCAGATCCTTCACTTTCAATCTCATTAGCTGAGGGCGCTGGAAGGCCGTTTCTTGCAGCAAGTGACAAGTGGAACATCTTCTGAGATTCTCTTGTAGGACTGAACAAACTGAGCAAAAATCCTTTTTGCAGTCACAACACACATGCTGAGGGGAAAGGAGAGAACCATTCAGTTCTGGGTCACAGGAAACAACTCAAGGCCCTGCTCTCTGCTTCTCCAGGCTACAGAATTTCCTATTAGCTCTTGCACTGTCAGTTGTGACAGACATAATTTTTAAGATTTAAATACAGACACAACTGCCCTGTCAGTTTTGCAAGTGTTCCAAGGGAGTCCCTCGCTCTTCTGGCACTACTGAAGCTGACTTGAGGTTTCAGTGAAAAATATTATGAATAAACTAATAAAGTACTCAAGTTGTAGTTTAGACGACAAACAAAACTAAACCCAATCTTACGGTGTGTTAAAACACTCCTGAATATACTGTCACTGTTCCTTTCGTGTGTGTAAAAGAACAGTAAAACCCCAAACTTTAGAGAACCTACTGCTTCCTCAACTGATTGCAAGAAGTCAAAGCAGGCTTCACATGTGATGAATCACATGGGAGGGAAATACTCCCAAAAGCCCAGTTGTCACTTCTGAAGAGAGCTTTGCTCAAAGGACTCACAATACACAAAAGCTGGAATAGACAAGACTGTCAGCTTCCAGCTGCTGTGAACAAACCCAAACTCCTCAAGGTTTTCAGGATTATAAATTACCAGTGGCTTCAGAAACGTCCCCACACAACGCTTCATTCAATGAAGCCTTGCCATGTGAACAGAACACATAAGGGGAAAAGAACACACAAACTGAGGGAAGAGGCTTCATCTGAAAGAGCTGCAGAGGATTAGGTCACTGAGGGGGCAAAATAACAATCCTGGACAGTTGTGATACACTGAAATAATAAAATATTTTATTATCTCAGTTTTATTTATCTGCATTAACCCACCAACCTGCCTCCCAAAGAACGAAGAGGCTGCTGGAGCACAACAGCCTTGAGCAGAACTAAAGCTGGTCAGGAAACAACCAGAACTGCATGAGAACTTCCAGAAAGAAACTCTAATACTGTATTGTGAGTTTTTAACTTTTCCATCATCCAGTTTGTTCACTCCAGTACTCAACCACTGTCTGGAGCCATCTTCAAAACCAGATTTGCTTTACTGTTCAAGATTCCGAAGCTAACACAAGTGTCTTACAAATCAGGGCCCATTAATTTCCAGGCCAGCCCAGATCCAACGTGTCACTGATTAATGAACATCAGATTTACTAACTCCTAATCCTGGTTGACAATAATTTCTTGTGACCTCAGAATAAGGCACTTCCTCCCTCCCTGAGGCCTGTATCTGCCTCAGGTTTCTGAGAAAAACACTCATCTCGCAGTATGGAACAGATGAGTTCAGAGGTGTAAAAATCCAGTGCAATAGGAAATATACTCACTTTTTTCCTGAAAACTGAGAAGGAAAGTCCACAGGCCTTGCAGACGATGTTGGTGCTGGCTGCAGCAGGAGCTGGATATGCTGAGAAGCCTGTGCTTGGTGTGAACCTGAAGGGGCCAGCTCCTCCCCCAAAGCCAGCCTGCTGGCCACGCACTGCTCCCGTGCCCATGACTTCATTCAGCAACCCACAGCAGGAAGCCCACATGGAAGTAGCTCCCGCCTGAAAACATCACAGAGCAAACAGAGAAGATCAGGATCTGGAAGCCCACATCAGATGGGACCTGCTGCTGAGGAGCTGCTTCGCTCCATCTGTCACCCTCCCAGGAGCACGTGCTGCCAGACCCGGAGCTCCGGGAGCCCAGCACGCGCCGGCTGTGCCAGACCAGCTCGGCTCCCAGCTGAAATCCAGAGTGGGAAAGCTTTGCCTTTGCAGGCACAGGGAGCTCACACTCACCACTCCTCTTCTGGGGAATTCCCCACAGAGAGAGGCAGCAGTTTGAGGAGTGATGCAACAGCAGAGCAAAGGAGGAGTGGCCGACAGCCCATTGCAGGTGAGGGGCAAACCCCGAACGGGGACAGGCAGAAACAGCAACTTCTCATGATTAATGCACAACTGTCCCTGCAGGATCTGCTCCACAACCCACCCAGCTCCTGCATGACTCACAACAAAACTCTAAAATAACATTCCTGGCTTTCAAACTTGAAAACCAACCTTTGGCAGAAGATAATTATGGTCTGGTTACACTGAGAAGGAAACATTTTTCAAGATCTCCCTGAACCTCATTTTGTTGCCTTACAGAATGTCTCACAAAAGTTAAAATAAATCTAAATAAATTTATTTTCTACTGATTGTATTTCAGTTTTGAGTCATATCATCTTAAAACAGTGGAAATTCTGAACACATAAACAAAGTGCTGCTTTTTATCCCTGGAAGTCTTGGGCACTTGATTCTCTTTCAAAAGCTCATATTCTACTGAAAGGTGGAACTTGGACTCCAAGTTGGGCAGGTCACAAGTTTAATCACTGTCAGGTGGCTCCCTGAGACCTGCTAGAAAAAACACGAGGGGCAAACAGAATCCCATCAGGTTCGCCCTGAAAGGAAACTGAGGGGTACAACTTCCTTTACAAACAATTATTTTTTCATACTTTTTTCTTAAACAGCTGTTCTCTTTTTCATTCCAGGCCACCAAGACAGAAAACAAATGCTTTGGAGACTTTTAAATCTTGCTGTAAAAACCCCAACCAACCAGAACACACACTTCAGCTCTGTAATGTGGTGCTTTAATTCCTGGTGTAACTACACTAATTTCTAGATGAAGCTGCACATTTGCCCTGAACTGAACACAATCCTCTTACATTTGTGGAAACTTAATGCCAGAATAATGGGGATGGGCCAGAACATCTCCTTTCAAACCACAGAGCACAAAAAGTAAGAACAGGAGCTTCAGTTACAAGATCAAATATACATTCTAATTAAAATCCTCTCATCTGTTAAATCCACTCATCATTATGGGTATTTCAACTGCAGAATTCATCCTGGTGATGCAAGAATCCTCTGTGCCCTGGGCACCCCAGGAGAGCTTCCTCAGCTTCCTCCAGGAGATGAACTCCAGTAGCCCTTCCCTGACCTCCAGGGAGCTCACACAGCTCACTCCAGCCTGGAGTGATACATCCCAGACTCAAACTAAAGCTTGTTTTATAGTTCTCCATTACAAGCACTGTGGAAAGGCATTAATATTCATTTTCCCTGGACAAAACATAATTATCCTGGTTTATTAGGCAAGAGGAATTCACTTTCCAGAAATACATCCTGAAAACCAATGGCAGTTCAGTAGAGCTCTGAGTTTTAAAACATGGAACTTCTGAAAAATACCTCCTCTCATCTTAAGGGAAAGCTGCAACACAACCATTCCTCTCATTCATCACCTCTTCAAAACTGAGGAGCTAAATATGTATCTAAAACATTTTAAAGCAGCCACATATAAATAATGAACCAAAAGGATGTGTCAAAATTCAACGTCTATTTTACACAACTATGGCCTGCTCAGGGAGTCACAGCAGCAGCAGGACACACAATGACTGAAAGGACATGAGACATTTGATACCACAACCCTGGCCTGAGTTTACACCTGCTTCTTAGATTTATTTTATTCCAGAGCCTGTAACAACTGTTCAGACATCACTGTCAACACCAAACACAGATATTTTTAGGAACTTTTCGTTACCCATTTTGGACACACCAAAGTTGTTGGTATGAACAGAAAATCTCTTTATCTTGCTGCCAACCACTCACTTAAGGCAGGGCTCCGTGGGCATTAATTTTCTCCTTAGCCCACGTCACCTGCAGATTCCTTCTGTGCCCTCAGGTCATTAAGTGATAATTGAATTACGGTGTCTAGACTCTCCATATTGCTCTGTAGAAGAAATGGCACCGTGCTGAAAAGCACCAACACAACACAAATTAAACACGCCAAAACAACAACAACAAAAAAAACCCCTTGAGAGTTAATCAAAACATTCCCAATTTCTGCACCAAAACCATCAGTCTCCACTTCCATGGACGAGCTGCCTTCGGTATCGTCCCTCTCCATATCTTATGTGCATTTGCACAGGATTTGCACAGGAGCAAAATCCTGCGTTCCAACTTCTCTGCTGTTGTTTTCAGCTTTTAGGATGTTTAGTTACCTGATAAGGATTTCACCTGCTGCTCCTGACACACCTGTGCAACCTGGGTGTGCTACCAAAGCCGCAGAACGACACGACAGCGGTGGGAGGGATTTATTTTTAATCATTTTAACTGAAACTTCCTCTTTGCACCCCCCTTTGGACCACGCAGAGCTCTTCCGGGACGGCCCAACAGCCCCGGGAGCGACGCGGCGCCTCAGGGGAGCGACCGGGGCTCCGGGAGCCACCGCTGTGCCCCTCACAGGCCCGGCCCGGGCCCTGCCCGGCTGCTGACTCAGCGCGGGCCCCTCGGCTCGGCGCTCCGGCCCGGGCTCCCCTCACAGCGGGGCGGGACGGCGGCCGCGGCCTGAGGCGAGCCGGGAGGGGCGGCCCGGCCCGGACATCCCGCCGGGCTCCCGGTCCCGTTACCCTCCCCGCTTCGCCCCCTCCTCCTTCCTCCCTTGCTGGCAGAGGGAGAGGCGCTTTCCCGGCTGGCCGCACCCCTCATCTTCACGGACCCCCCCTCACCTTCATGGCCGCTCCCGCCGCTCCAGCGCAGCGTCGCCCCCGCCCCGCGCCGACCCCGCCGGGCCGCCGCTCGGAGGGCGGGCTCTGCCGCCGCGCCGCACGCCATTGGCTGCCGCGCCGCCGCGCCGCGCGCCTATTGGCTGCTGCGCCCCAACGGCGAGAGGGAGCGACCAATGGGAGCAGAGGACACGGCGGGGCCGAGGGGGCGCGGAAATGCCCCGAGCGGGGCCGGGACACGCGGGGGCACCGAGGGTGGCACTGGTGGGACCCGAGGGTGGCACCCATGCAGTCACTGATAGTGGCACCGATGGTGGCTCCGAGGTGCTGCTGCCCCTCCACTCTGCCCGGGCACATCTGGAGCGCTGTGTGCAGCTCTCAGGACAGGAGGGAAGGGGCTCCAGGACAGAGCCCAGCGGAAGGCACGGACACAGTGACGGCTCTGGAGCATCTCTCCTACAAGGAGAGGCTGTGGGAGCTGTGTGCAGGAGAGGAGACTGAGAGGGGATCTCATCAGTACATGCCAACACCTCCAAGGGGTGCCAGCGGGATGGTGCCAGGCTCTTTTTGGTGGTGCCCAGTGACAGGATGAAGAGGAATGGCCATAAATGAAAACACAAGAAGTTCCATCTCAGCATGAGGAAGAGCTGCTTTCCATGGAGGGTGGCAGAGCACTGGAGCTGCCCAGAGAGGCCGTGGATTCTCACTCTGTGGAGCCCTCCAGTGCCACCCCTGCCATGGCAGGGACACCTCCCACTGTCCCAGGCTGTCCCAAGCCCTGTCCTGCCCTTGGGCACCGCCAGGGATCCAGGGACAGCCACAGCTTCACTGGGTACCCTGTGCCTACTTTCTGAGTAAAGACTTTCCCCCTAACACCGAATCCAAATCCACCCTCTTTCAGTTTTATTCTACCAAACCCTTTGGCGAGAACCATTAAACTTGAGAAAAGATTTATTATTTAAAAATCCACTTCCAGCGAGCTCCTAGATGCCATTATTATTTTCTCTAGGCTGTGAGTGGGATATATATATATATATATATATATATATATATATATATATATATATATATATATATATATATATATATATAAAAAATCACAGAATGCAAGAACTGAAAGCTTTTAACCAGAAGATTACATTAAAGAAAACCCAGCAGTACAAACCTGACCAAGGCTTCAGGAAAGCTTTATGTAAGAGCACACAGGGCCAAGAACCAGGCAGGGCTTTGCCAAAAAGAGGAACAGACAAAAGTGGCTGAAAATAAACACAGAGCACAAATCAAATTTACCCCTACAAAGGGTTGGATGAAATCTGCTAATTTCTGCAGGAAGGATCTATTTTTGGAGAAAATGAGATACAAGAAGTGGGTAAAAAAGAGAAAAATATTGTTTGTAATTGCCATGTGAATGGCACAGTCCTGGCAGCTTCAGGAGTAAGAGCAGATAGTGCACAATGCCCAAATTCTGGATTTGCCCTGACACTCTATTTTAATTCAAAACCAGGTCACCTTTTTTCAGAAATGCTTATGCTCCTTGACAAGCTTTAGATATGCTCTGAACTTGTACACATGACTTAACAAAAAATGTCATTTCCCCCCCCAGTAATAGCTTGCCATTTTAGTCAAAGTGACAGAAAAAATAGAAAAGCCTTGTGAATACAACATTGGAGCTTGCAATGGCACATTCCTCACATTTCTCATGCAAGGGACTGCTTTAAGACACCTTAAAAATATCAGTACAGTTTGGTTTTTAAGAAGTTCTATGTCATTTAAACTCAGTCAACTCAGTGTCACTCTTGAAGCACCAAGTTATACACATATTTTTGTTAATGATATTACATTAAAACATGAGAAATCCCCATGCAGTCACTGTAATGGGGTAAAAGCTGTCCCAAACCAAGCAAAACCCAACATTTTCCCTTTTTCTCTGT
The DNA here is from genome assembly GCF_027477595.1 of Haemorhous mexicanus. Classification (NCBI taxonomy): domain Eukaryota; kingdom Metazoa; phylum Chordata; class Aves; order Passeriformes; family Fringillidae; genus Haemorhous; species Haemorhous mexicanus. The sequence continues at coordinate 11,343,393 of NC_082359.1, forward strand.
TAAGGATTTGCTAACAAGAAATCCTCCCAAACACAGATGTTTTAGGAGTAACGTGGGCCTGACAGAGCTGAGATCTGGTGACAGTGCTGGCAGCTGCACTTGCCACTCCTGCCTTAATTTGGGCAGATCTGGATGAATCATGTCCTTAACATGTGATTGGAGATGACTTTTCCTGCATCAGTGTGCCCAGACTGTAACCACGCTGAGGGTTTGAAAGGAGCCTCTTGAACTGTGCCAGCTACTCCGTGGGCGAAAAGGAGCATTGCAAGAGGTTCTATTAATAAAAGCCTTGCCCTCGCTGAGCCTCCAGGACTGTGCCAAAGCAGCATTAAAAGATTTAAATCTATTACTGAGAGATGTCCCATTTCCTTCTGCCACCAAATAACAAGTGACAACGACTGGCTGCAGCTCTGTAATCCCCCAAGGTTTTACGCAGCACCAGAGCCAGAGGGAGGGAAGGGATTCTTCCCAGGAATATTAATTTGGTTTTAATTTAACAATTTGCAAAATTTAATTGTAAAGTTAAAAAAGCACAAATTTAATCGCTGGGCTTTATCTGGGGATTCCAGGTTGGATATTAATGGCTGTGGGAAGGATCAGGGAATCACAGAATTGGAATGGTTTGGGCTGGAAGGGACCCTAAAAATCATTTATGTCCAATCCCCTGCCACTGCCAGGGACAATTTCCCCTATCCCAGATTACTCCAAGCCCTGTCCAGCCTGGCCTTGGACACTTCCAGGTGCCACAGCTGCTCTGGGCACCGTGTGCCAGGGCCTCACCTCCCTCACAGGGAAGAATTTCTTACCAAAATCCCATCCAACCCTGCCCTCTGCCAGTGGAAGCCATTCCCAGTGTCCTGTCACTCCAGGCCCTCGTGAACAGTCTCTCTCCATCCTTCTTGTTGGCCCCTTCAGGCACTGGAAGGCCACAATGAGGTCACCCCAAAACTTCTCTTTTCCAGGCTGCACCACCCCAGTTCTCTCAGCCCTTCCTCATGGGATGCTCCATCCCCCAGATCATCCTGCTGCCCCCTTTGGCCTCACTGCTGGGCACAGCCTATTGCAGGGGAGATAAAAGATGACTTTTTCAACTGGGTTACCTAATCTTGGATTTAATACAATCAAAGCTCTCACTGCTGGGTTTCAGGCATGAGAGCTGATTTAAATATCCTTTACAAGTGCATTCTAAATGTTCTCTCTGCACCACGCACTGAAGAATTGTCAGCAGAGCTCGCACTCTGGCTCCAGAGTTGCACAGAAACATCAGAACCAGCTGTTTGTCATTTCCTCTTCCCTCCCAGCCCTTGCACAGCCCGGCCTTTATCTCGACCCCTCCCCTCCCTGCCCTGCCACGCCACCAGCTCCTGTTTCCGCCCAGGCCACCAGGCTTTATTTTCAGGAAATGTCAGCAAATTGACCTTTAAAACATAATAGCTGCTGTCACTGCCTGGGATCTGCCTTCAGACACAGCTCAATGAGTTCATTGAAGGCGAGGAAACGATCATTAATTACGCCAGCAGCAGCAGCAAGCTACAATGTTAAGTTTCTTAAATGCAAATGTATCCTAGAAAATTACCCCCCCACTTGATTTGCCTCCTCCTCCTCCTCTCACCACCCCCAGGCATGAATCAGGAGCAGCGCAATGGAAACCCCCAGGGACATGCAGATGTATAATAATATTGAGTTTTGTTTTGCTCTCACTTACAAAAATGAGAACTATTATAATAATTGGAGTATTTTCTTTGGGAATATGATGCCTTAATGAAGTACTTTAACGAGTTATTGAGAAAATAAAAACTTACACGTGGAAACACCTTTATGCCATCACAATTAACTTGCAGGAAATCCAGAGGGAAGTGAATTCACTCTGTGGTGGTCTCTGTAACATGGAAATGCTTGTGTCAGAGCACAGAGAAAATGTATTAGATAGGTGGATTCAACTAAATTTTACAGTATAAAAGATGAAACTTCTTACCCCTTGGGCTGCTTGACTTGTGGAAACCTCCACCTTGCAGCCTGTGCAGAATAAACAACATCTCCTTTTAAAAACAGACTCTATGTCTGTTTAGAGAGCTCCCAAAATCAGTAACCCCACCAAGCCACTGCCCCTGGCCACCTGTACCTCACCTGGTACAAGTGTGGCCAGCTCTGTTAGTCACAGAATCATTAAAATTAGAAAAGACTTCCAAGATCATCAAGTCCAACCTGTGACCAGTCACCAAACCCCATTGCAAAGAGCCACGTCTACTTGTTTTTTGGACACTTCCAGGCATGATGACTCCACCACTTCCCTGGTCAGCCCCTTCCAATGCTTCACCACTCTTTCAGTGAAGAGATTTGTCCTGATGTCAGCCCTGCCCTTGTCCTGGCCCAGCCTGTGGCCGTTCCCCCTCCTGTCCCTGTTCCCTGGAGCAGAGCCCGATCCCCCCGGCTGTCCCCTCCTGGCAGGAGTTGTGCAGAGCCAAAGGCCCCCCTGATCTTCCTTTTCTCCAGGCTCAGCCCCTTTCCAGCTCCCTCAGCCCCTCCTGGGGCTCCAGGCCCTTCCCCAGCTCCGTTCCCTGCCCTGGACCCGCTCCAGCCCCTCAGGTTCTTGCTCGGCATGAGGGGCCCAGAACTGACCCCAGGGTTTGCGGTGCCTCAGCAGTGTCAGCACAGAGAGAAAATGTCTGTTCCCTTATCTAGCAGATAACTCCTCCGGGCTGCAGCGGCCCAAGCCCAGACCATCCCCTCGCTGTCTGCAGCCGCGGCCTGGCTGCCCTGCAGGACAGCTCGGGGGAGTAGCCCCGCCACAGCGCGGACCCTTCTCTCCCCGGAACGTCTCTCTCGCGCCCGTCTCGTCGCGGCGGCCCGGCCGTGGCGGCGCACATCCCCTCCTCCGATTGGCTACGGCGCGGCGCGCGCGCCGGCGGCGGGGACGGCGATTGGCCGGCGGGGCGGGGGCGCGCGCGGTTTCCCGGGCGACGGGCGGACCCCGGCGCCGCCATGGCGAGCGTGCACGAGAGCCTGTACTTCAACCCGATGCTGACGAACGGCGTCGTGCACGCGAACGTGTTCGGCGTCCGCGACTGGGTCACCCCGCACAAGATGGCCCTGCTCGTGCTGCTCAGCGAGCTGGGCCGCGCCGGCGCGCAGCTCGGCCTGCTGGAGCGGCGCCGGCTCAACCGGCTGCTGCTGCCGCTGCTGCAGGTCGGGGCCCGGGCTGGGGCTCGGGTTGGGCCGGGGGGAAGGGCGGCCCCGTTGTGTCGCGGCCTGTCGCGACATGTCGCTGTCCTCCGCAGGGTCCGGATATGGCGCTGTCGCGGCTGCGCAAGGCCATCGAGGAGTGCTGCCCGCACCTGGCCGGCTCCGTCCACATCAGGTGCGGGGACCGTGCGGGCGGGGCGGGGGAGGAGCCGCCGAGGGATCCCCTGCGCTGTTCGTGTCCGCTCCAGAGCGGGAAAGTGCCCTGAAAGCTGCAAATGTCAGGCTCTAAAAGCCACGTTTGGGCCAAAACTCTACTTGGACGGGTTTCATACTTGTTCTAAAAGGCACCAACACCGAAGTCATCAGATTGAAAGTTTCTGTGGGACAGAAGATCTGTTGTCATATCAAATAACTCACTACACAGCAAACTCCCAATTCCAAAAATGTGAGCAGTACAAAAATTTTAAATTTTTGAAAACATTTTTACAATAGTAAAATTTTTAAACTTCCAAAATAAAAAGAAAGAAAAGAGTTCTTATTTGTTTTAAGAATAAACATCTCATCCAATTATTGTCTTAATGAAGACCTATTTAAAAAGAAATAAAGCCCAAACCTGATTATGATGATGATGATGATGATTATTATTATTATTAATATTATTATTATTAGGGTTACCACTATTTAATATGATCTTATTTATCTCAGTATGAAACCTCCTGGGGTCCAAGAAATTAGTTATCACTTGTTTGTGTTTACTCATTTATACAGGAAGCAGGGGAATATTTTATTTGATGTCTGTATTAATACCCTAAATCATGTCATTTTTCACTTGTTGTCTGTATTAATACCCTAAAAAAGACATTTTCTTCTCCTGTTTAGGCTAAAACTTATGGCAGAAGGAGAACTGAAAGACATGGAACAATTTTTTGATGACCTTTCAGATTCATTCTCAGGGACAGAGCCAGAAGTTCATAAAACAAGTGTAGTAGGTAAATAATTGTTATCCACAAGCTGGTTTTGTTGTGATATCTGTCATTGATGTCATTCCCTCAGGACACAGCTTTGTCTTTCTGGGGAGGTTTCAAATTGCAGAATGTCATTCCTCTTGCTCAGATGTTGCATTTTAACTGATAGTTTTGCACATTGTGAGGCTGTTACTGATTTTAACAATTTATCACTTATCTTTAGTGAGACTTGCAGGGTGATTTACACCCTGCAACGCTGAGTTGTATCATCGAGATGAGACTCAGTAATTTCTATTTAATTTCTCATTGGTTTCTGTTTCATGAGGAACTAAATGATGCCGTGGAAGCTGCTGGCCATGGTTTTGGTCTCCTGTCTGCAGCAGCATCTGCCAGCCCCTGCTCACTGCAGGCCTTTCCCTCTCCAGGTCTGTTCCTGCGCCACATGATCCTGGCATACAACAAACTTTCCTTCAGCCAGGTCTACAAACTTTACACAGCACTCCAGCAGTACTTCCAGAAGGATGAGAAAAAGGATGGAGCTGATGAGAATGAGATGGAGCTGACAAATCCAGAGGAGCTGGATGGGAAAATGGAGAAAGAAGAACTTGCTGGGCCTTTAAGGTGATAAATTCCTGTTAAAGCCTTTCCCACCTCTTAAGAAAATTAATCTTTGATTTGTTTAAAGTCTCCCACAGCCGGGCTGAGCTTTGTGGCCGCTCGTTTCCTTGGTGCCACCGTGTGGTGACATTTGTCAGTGGCTCGGGAAGGTGGCACTGCCCCATCCTCATCCTCCCTTGGGGAACCACAGCCCAAAGGCATCTGCTGCCCACAATTTCCCACTGCTGTGTGACTCCTCTGGTTGTCACATGCTAAGATTGTTGGAGAGGTCACTTCTGCTGCCAGCAAGGAAAAATTGCTCAATTAGGAGAAGTGAAGTTCAATGGTTTTGTTTTACTTTTCACCATTCTCCAAATAAATGAACTCGTGTCTGTTTACCTCAAAAAGGAGAAGCAAACACTGAGAAGTTTTCACCTGCTGAAGAAATGCTCCATTGTAAGAATAATCCTGAAAGAATTTGATGTGTCCATATATTTAAAATGTACTTTGCAAACTGGATTTGTATAAACTTGTGCAGGAATTGGTGAGTCAGACAGCAGCTTTTGGGGTCTGGCTGTGTGCTGGGCTTGCTGGCTTCCCACAGAGTAAATGTCTTGCAGAACAGCTGTTTCCAGCTGTGATGGACGTGGCCAAAGTGCCAATTAATCTCCTTGGGATTCTCTTCAGAAGACAGAAAAACCAGAGCAGAGTAATTTGAATATGTCAGCCCCAAATCTTCTCTCTGCTGTATTTCTTTAGGGGTTTTTAGGGTGTATTTAGGGTGATGTTGCTCTCAACTGTAGACTCTGCAGGTTGAAGCTAAACTGTGTGAAATCATTTGGATTGCTGACTTTGATGGAGTAGATTTGTTCTTTATTAAGTTTTCTCAGTGTTCTTTCATGCTTTGAGCTGTAATGTCTCACAAAACTTTATGAAGCCAAAGTGGGGGGGTGTCTGATGAAATGTGTTCCTGTGTTTCCTTTCCTTGCCCCTGTTTCTAACCTGAGTGTTTCTTACCAGGGAAGAAGAGATTGCCTGCAGTGGGCCTCTTTCCCAGAAACAAGCAGAGTATTTTCTTTCTCAGCAGGTAAGTTAATTCTCATTAAAGTGGAGGAAATGTTCCATAACATGAATTTCACCTTGAATTTTACCCACAGTGTCAGCTGAGATGTTTGCTCTGCTCTGGTAGAGGCTTGTTGATAATCTTGCTTGTTGTTGCTCAGTGTGAGCACTTGGGGCTCTGAGTGTTTTATCCAGACATGTCACCATATGCTGATATTTGGTTCTCAGAAGGTCCTTCTGCTCTGCTTGCCTCACATTTCTGTGAAATGTGCAGTTTTGTTGGTTATTCCAGCTGGTAAATAAAAAAGAGAACAGGAATTCACATGGACACAAATGTCAGTAATTCAATAGTCAGTAATGCTAATTTTAGTAGCTACATTTTTGTGATTTTTTAGATTAATTGAACTGCTTGCCAAAGCAAACTGGATTTATTAATTTGTTTTCCTGAGTTTTTTTTTTTTTTTTTTTTTTTTTTTTTTTTGTATGAGAAGATACATGCAATTCCAGTGAGCAATAGTTCTTCAGAGAGAAACTTAACCAGAATTCTTTAAATGCCTTTAAAAAGTCCTTTGAATAAGGTTTTATTTGACTTGGTCTCTGTGATCTCTGGAAATTGAACACTATAATGTAGTCTAGAACTGCCGCTGTCATAATAGACAGAGCTGCTACAAAATCTTCTTTAATGTCCTCTCCAAGCAGATAACAACCTGACAATCCTGCACCACAATTTATTTTTATAACCCTCCTTATGGAGTATCATTTCTTACTTGTACTGTTCAAATTTTATTCCAGGCTTCTTTGCTAAAGAATGATGAGACAAAGGCTCTTGCTCCAGCATCTTTACAAAAGGAATTGAACAACTTGTTAAAATTTAATCCAGACTTTGCTGAAGCAGTAAGTATTTTTTCTTCATCCAGAATGATTGTAAAAGGATTTCTTATCTCAAGGATAGGATTATTTGGAAGTAATTTATTCTCTATTGAAATATAAGTAGATGATAAAACTGTGAGCAAGTGGCATGTAAATGTTTAGTAATTCAGATTAAAACTCCTGAAGGTACAGGAACCTTAATTAAGCAAAGTACTTCCCTTTCATGCACAGATATAAACCTCTTAATTTTGGTGAGACTGAGTGCATTCTTGTTCAACTAAATCTAAAACTTATATCATTTGCCCACATTTTCCTAAGTAATTTCAGGCCTCATACTCCTGTAGTTTAAAAATCATTACTAAGTGCAATATCTTGTTAATTTTGCTGGTGGTTGTTCACTTTGCAATTTATACTGAAAGCCACAGACAGTTTGTGCTGAGGGGCCAGACCTGTGGTGTGAGCTCCTGCTTTGTCCCTCAACAGCTTCTTCTTGAGCAACTTCCAGAGTTCAACTCCTTCCTGCCTCGCTTTCTACCTCTTCCTCCCAGCAGCCCTGGGCTGAGCAGACAGGATTTTCCTTGCTGCTGTTTGGAAGGGCTGCCATTGTCCCTGGCTGGACTTCCCAACATGAAAGATTATCCTGCCCAGGTCTCAATGCCAAAGAGAAAATACATAATTTTAGCATCTCCTTTCTATCTACATGTTTTGGACAGAAACACCTAGTAATTATAAACAAAAACTCTGGTTTAGTGTCTGTACAACTAAAGCTGATTTTGTTCCCCTTTTCCAGCATTATTTAAGCTACTTAAACAGCCTCAGGGTGCAAGATGTCTTCAGTTCCACACACAGCCTCCTGCACTACTTCGACCGGCTGATCCTCACGGGGGCAGAGAGCAAAAGCAACGGGGACGAGGGCTACGGGCGGAGCCTGCGCTACGCCGCGCTCAACCTGGCGGCCCTGCACTGCCGCTTCGGCCACTAGTAGGGACCTCACTCACCCCGGGGCATCTCAGGGTGCTGACAGAGACCTCCCCTAACTAAGGAAAATCCCCTCAGGGGCTTTCTGTCACTTGACAGCAGCTGTGGTTGGGTTGGGATCCTCTTGCGATCTTGGTTTGTTTGGGTTCGGTTTTGTTTTGATGTTTCTTTGGTTTCCATAATCACTGGGCCATCTAAGAGTTGACATCTGTCTGTGTTCTGGGTATTTTAAGTATTCAATTACATTTCCATGACCTCAGGAGGGTCAGTGGGCATGAATGCCTATTTTCATCCATATTTTCAAGAAAGTGTGGTTGGTTTTCTGCAAGTCAACATAGACCTGATGATCTGGCAAAAGAATAATTAAACCAAAAAAGCCATCCAAGCTTTTAAAATTTAAAATGTCACATGGGTTGGGATTTATTTTGTTGATAAAGCTGGCCTACCCATCTTCATTTATGGTTTGCATTTATTGATTGCTGCCTGGAGGCATGATGTGAAAGGACTGGAGAGGGGAAGGACACTGTGAAGTTGAGAGTAACAATTTCTACACAGGCAGATTCTAAATGTTGCCCCTGTTCAAACAATAACTTAGCACCATGGCCTGTACAGGGTTTGAAAGCCCATGTAGGGGTTACAGCTGCATTTTGGTTTGCAGATGCTGTCAGACTTACTGTCCTGAAAACCAGAATGCACTGCTGATGCTAGGAGGAAAACACAGGCTGTTAAATCAGAGATCTGAGTGCATTATGCATAATTCAGATCAATATTCCTCTGGATCAGGATGCTGTATCTTAAGCACTGCAGGAATAGTAATTGTTCTCTCTCTGTCTGTCTGCTCATAGCCAGCAGGCTGAACTGGCACTTCAGGAAGCCATCAGGATTGCCCAGGAGTCCAACGACCACGTGTGCCTGCAGCACTGCCTGGTAAGAGCTCTGTTCAAATGGGCCTTGAGTCGTCCTGCTCAGGGAACTGCTGCAGAGCTCCTCTCACAGCAGCATCTCCCCCAGAGCATTTGGCTGCCCAGCAGTGGGGTGGCATCACTCCTGGCACACAGGGCAACAAACTGCAGGATCATGGGATGGTTTGTTGCAGCTCAGGGTTAGTATCTTAAGCAGGAATTGTTCCAGAGATCTCAGTAGTGAGCTCAAAGTTGAGTCTTAGATGATGTAAAAAGAAGAAGTATTTCAGAAGCTTCTTCCTTCCTTTCTGTTGAATTCTCAGAGCCACCTTTAGAGCGAGCAAAGTGGGAGGGAAGGACTTGGATTTCTCTCTGCTTTTTTTTCCTGTAATTAACATTATAATGAGTTGACATCAATGGTATCAAACCCTTGAGGTGCTGCATTCCACAGTTCCATGTATTTTTGTGCATCATTGAACCTACAGTATAGGCTGGTGCCACACCAGCATCCCAGCCTAGATGCACTTCTGATACGTTTTGCTGTGCAGCATTTAGTAGTAATTTCCTAAGAATCAATCCTCAAGTGGTTTGCATTTCCAGTGACTTTTTGTGCATTCTGTAACAGCAAGCCAAGTTAGAAGTGCTGCAGCCATCAGTTATTTGCAATGAGATTTTGATCTTTTTCCTTGCTAGAGTTGGTTGTACATCCTGGAGCAGAAGATATTTGATAGCTGTGTTCTGCTGGAGCACTCTGTGAACAAATCCTTACATTTTGGATTGCCAGTGAGTCCATTTCATCAATCCTTATTTTATTCTGGGACAAACCCATGTGGCGATGGGCGTGTGTGTGATCAGAGTTTGGGGTTTTGTGCCTTGTCTGTTCAAAATATGTGACTGGATTTAAACAAACATGTTTTATCACTCCAAAATCTAGCTGTTTCTATGACTTTTATCCTTCATATTAACAAGCCAGAGTTCAGTTGCTTTAATGCCAGAGCATTATTGCAAGGCTCACTGGTTTTCCTTCTAACTTGCTTGATTTTCAGGCAGAAAATTTCTCCGTGGCTCCTGGCCCAGGCACATTTTGTTACAATCTGGTGCTCAAGGGAGGTTCCTAGGCCTCCACCTTCCCTGAAGCCCAGTGCTGATGCCTCTGGCAGGGCTTTGAACACATGTTTACTTGTACAGCTCTGTGAAATCTTGCAGGGCAGCCCTCCCCTTTGGTAGATCTGTTGTCCGTTAATGTTTAGTTCCGTCTTCCCCAAATCTGCAATTCCTTTGTTAAGAGAATTTTTCTAAAATGGACTGAACTGCTGGAAGATAGGAGCAGACATGGCCTCTGTGGGGAAGGGAAGGAAAGCAAAGGCTCTGTTTTCACAGCAGTTCTGCAGAAATCCAGGTGCTGCTCCTGTCCTCCTCCAGAAGATTTCTGTGTGGGGGAGTGGAAATTACCTTTCACATCCAACAAAATGACATTCACATATGTGTGGGTGTGCATGAGTATTTAAAGAAATGCCTGGAGCAGTGTTCCTTTGTCTGTGCTGTCTTTTTGGGATTCTTTTTTAGTAGTTTAGAACTCTGCTCCAGTGTAATTTGCAACCCTGGGGTACTCTGTTGTCTTCCAACACTGGAGGTATGTTTTTTTTCCTTCTTCCCAGTATCTCGCTTCCTTGGGAATACAGTCCTTGGTTCAGCAAAGAGCTTTTGCAGGAAAGGCTGCCAACAAACTAATGGATGCCTTAAAAGATTCTGATCTGTTGCATTGGAAGCACAGCCTGTCAGAGCTCATAGACATCAGCATAGCACAGAAAACAGCCATTTGGAGATTATATGGCCGCAGGTATTTGCTTTGTTTGGAACTCCTGGATTAGCTGCTGCACTTGTTAGCACATAATGCATTTATATAGGTGTAACAAGTGACTGTGTCTCTCCAGTGCACTAAAATAAAGCAATCAGACTGTGATTCAGTACAGGCTGAGTGCAGTTATTTCCATTCTCTTGTGTTCCTTTAAAACTCATACTGAAGAAGAGATAGAGTTTCCATTTAGTAGTGGCAAATAGATCATAAATTGTTCCTCTGCCCCCACTTTCAGTGTCTCTGTGCTTTGGCTGTGTGCAGCTTTCAGTCTGTAGTACTTGCTGTGCCTGCACAGTGCAGAGTCTCTGGACAGCAGTCATTTTACAAGTTTTCCTTCTCCCCAGGACCCTGGCTTAACCAGAAAATGTAGACTATTGTCATAACAAGACCATAGATTAAAAGTGGTTGTTGTTTGCTGCTTGAAAACTAAAAGGTATTTCTCTTGCACAAGCACCATGGCACTTCAGCAAGCCCAGACCTTGCTGAGCATGAACAGTCTGGAGGCTGTGAACGTGGGCGTTCAGCAGAACAACACCGAGTCCTTCGCCGTGGTGTTGTGTCACCTGGCAGAGCTGCACGCCGAGCAGGTGAGCTCCAGGGCTGCCTGCACCAAGTGCCATTTGCTGAGAGGACCTGTGGGTGGTGCTGACAGAGGGTGCAAGACTTGACTTGTGGTTTTTTCTGCCCTTAACCCCCGCTCTGGGGGCAGAGACAATGCAGGGTGTTTGCTTGGCAAGTCCCTTCCCTGAGGGTTGTGCTGAAAGGGAGGGGAGCAGGGTGCATTAATCAGTGTCCTTCTGTTTCCAGGGGTACTTTGCAGCTGCTTCTGAAATACTGAAACACCTAAAGGAGAGATTCCCTCCCAACAGTCAGCATGCACAGGTAGAATACTTAGCATTCAGCCTGTAAGTTATGTAACTATTGTACAATAGGATCTGAATCCCACTGCTCCTGAGTTTTCCCCTGGATGCCTTGGGCTATACATTTTCTCATTTCCCTTGGCTTGTCCTCATGGGAAGCTGTGCTTTTTTACAAAAGCATGGAAAAGCTGCCTGTGTTGTTTTCAGACTGGTGGGACATTTCTCTCACCACAACCTCCTAAGATGAAGCTGTTCAAGTAGAAATTTCATTAAGAGAGGGATATACATCTGCTTCATGAGCACATAGAGCAGTTAAATGCTCTGCATTGATTTGAAGCTTCAAAGTTCTGTTTAATTAGTGCTGCTTATTTTGATATATTGCAATCCAGAAATAACTGAGATAATAGGCTAATAACCTGATTTTTGTGTGACTCTGGGAAACATTGCCACAGGAGTCTATAAGATAATATTTACATTGAAGTGTTCAAGATCCCATTAGATGTAGTGTGAGCTTTCTCTTTTCACTACAGAACAAGTCTGCTTGTCTGCAAGTCTCAAATCATTAGTAATGATTCAAATGAGCCTTTTCACATAAAATGCAGTCAAGTAGGTGAGCTTTGATATTGAAACATTAATCCAGACCTGAGCATTTCTGTTGAGGGCAGTAATTCAGTAAATCCAATAATTGGACAGTGGAGTTAGTGTGTCTAGAGAAAAAAACCCCTGGGGGAAAATAAAAAGTAAATTCTAATTTGGGATTAGAAAATGAGCAGGCACAACTTCTTAAACTTGTTTCTGGATGTTCTTTGTTTAGCTTTGGATGCTGTTTGATCAGAAAATACAGTTTGAGCGAGCCATGAACGATGGCAGATACCATGTAGCAGATTCTCTTGTTGCAGGAATTACAGCACTTAATAGCATTGAAGGTGTATACAGGTAAGAAATCGTGGGTCTTCATGCACGTGCAGGTGTGTTCCATGCAGATAACGAAAAATTTAGCAAAATGGCAGTCACATGTGCTTACATTTTTTTCCCTTTCCAGGACTAGTTAAGGTCATGTTATCTAACCTATAGGGCTATTCCCTTAGAGCATGTCCTGCAATAATAATTTGTAGTTGTTTCTCTGGGCATTTTAAGAACTGGAATAGCTGAAGTTGGTGTTATTCTAGGGCTGTGAATCTGTCGTGGTAAGGTCTTCAAAACCTGCTATACTCAAACCTGAGCACAAAGCAGATTTTTATGTCAAATAGCTGGGGAGGGAGCTCAGGCCTTGAGTGAATTCCTCTGTGGCCTGGTTTCTACATCTCCAAAATGGAACAATGTGATTTTTTTTTTCACTCACCTTAATGGGGTCTTGTTCCTAAATGAGAATGACATGTTAAAAATAGTTACAGTTAAAACTTGGTATTTGGTGAATATGAAAACCAACATAGTGTTCAAAGAATTTCTTGTCGATTTTCAAAGGCAAAACACCTAAAAGCAGCCAGTGCCAGTCAGCCAGAAGAGCAGTATTCAAGCTGTGGGACCTGATGCTTGTCCTTCTGGAATTGGACTGATCATGAAATCCCTGATCTTTAAATACTCTGCTCAGTGTCTGGTTCAGGGCATTTGTACCCATCCCCTGCTGCTGTGCTTTTGGTCCTGACTTCCCTGCTCTCCATTTTCCTGTTGCTCCATATCCTTGTTAGCTCAGGCCAATTTTAGCTGCTTTACCTCATACCTGTTTTTCTCACAGATAATTACTTATGCTGTCTAGCTTGCATGTCCTCCCCCTTCTGCTGCCTGTTTGGCCTTAGGTTTTGGCAATCCCTGGTTTCTATCTAAAGCTGTTTTATGAGTTTGATCCTTTCTGCCTGGGAGTTGTCCAGTTGGCACCAGGGAGATCTGTTTTTCCTCCTGTCTGTGTGTGCAGCATGTGTACACTTTGTCAGGGTGCCAGTCTGCAGTTATAAGAAACACAGGTCACAAAATAGAGACCTGTTTCACTGTGTTTGAAGAGCAGAATTCTATACAAAGTACAAAAATACAGTAGAGATGTTTTCTTTCTACCACGACAGAAAAGCCATTGTATTGAAAGCCCAAAATCAAATGTCGGAGGCACACAAACTTCTGCAGAAATTGTTGATCCACTGCCAGAAAATCAAGAACACCGAGATGGTGATTAGGTAAGAATGTTTCATTTTCAGAGTATTAAAGCCATTTTGCAGTGATTAGAATCAGCCATTTCAATTTGTCTGTGTTCAGACTTCACTTGTCTTCAGATTACCTGCTGTGATTCTGAGATTACAGAGTAATTTCAATTATTAATCGCAGTATGGAGGAATCCTCAAAATATTGTGCCATTTAAACCTAGTTATTTTTAAAATGTAAACTAAAAGGTGGTAAAGTTCCATGAAGGTTCATGGAAGAAGGAAACACTGCACCTAAAATAAATAGGAAATGTGTGTGTGTGTGGTTTTTCCTTGGTGTAAATCTGGAGAGAGCTATTTAATCTTTTGCATGCCTGTGGCATCTCCTCTTAAGGGTCTAATTTAAATGTATTGTATATGCAGCAGTGTAATCAGTAATAAAACCAATACCATTGTGGATGGAATAATTCCCTGGGAAACAAGGGGACATTTTTCATCCAGACTGAAGGTTTGTAACTGCTGCTCCCTGTTTGGCCAGGGTGCTGCTGTGCATAGCAGAGCTGTACTGGAGATCCTCGTGCCACACCATCGCGCTGCCGGTGCTGCTGCAGGCTCTGGCCCTCGCTCGGGAGTACAGCCTGCAGTACTTGGCCTCTGAAACCGTGCTCAACTTGGCTTTCTCCCAGGTAGGTCTGATTGTGTTTTCACAGGGCTGCAGGGCAACATTTATTCTGGGGATCTGGATGCTGTTTTTACTCCTGTGAGATTTAAGAACACAACCTTGCTGGAATTAAATTATTGATTGTGAAGAAGCAAACTCTGAATGTAAAAGCTTTCGAGGAAGTTAATAAAAGTTGAGTTTCATGTGTATCACTAAAATGTATAGTTATTGTATATAATTAAGCAGCATAAATTTCCCCTGTCTTAATGTCTTCAGGTTTTTTGGTTTTTTTTTTATGCTGGTATTTTAGCTTTCTAGCAGCATAGGTTGGCTTGTATATTAAAAATAATGCTGGTAATGAGTTCAGTTATATTCTTTATTCTGAGAGGTGTGGCTGTCAGCACTGACTGAGTGGAGAAGCCTTTCCCAATCATTTCAGGGAGCAGCTCATTTCTACTCACAAGTTTTGATTTAAAAGAAGATAGTGGGGAAAAAGTTGAAAAAAAATTGTGTGTGTTACATCATGTTATTAGAAACAGACGTGGCTTTTGTTGGTGTTCCCTGAAGAAGCTGCTCCTATCAGTGGATTCCAGTGTGAGACCAACAGGTATTTCTCTTTCAGCTGATCCTTGGCATTCCTGAACAAGCCCTGAATATCCTGCACATGGCAATAGAACCTGTCTTGGCCCACGGAGCTGTCCTGGACAAAGGCTGTGCCATGTTCTTGGTGGCCAAATGTCAGGTGGCTTCTGCAGCTTCCTACACTCCACAAAAGAAGATTGAAGGTAATGTGAAGAGTAATTCTCTCTGAAACTGCCCAGAAGTGCAAACCAGTGTCTGTACTGGAGTCCTGCTACACCAGAGTATGTTACCTGGTTATTATATACAAAATTCATTTGGAAATAGTTGTTGCACAGATGTTTATAATGAAACATTGTTTATCTGCATACTTTCACACACATATTTTGCAGCAAAGGCTGAATAATAGAAACTAGCTGAGAGACCACGTTGCTAAGACACAAATGGTTTTGAAAAGCTGAGGAATTTGGAATTGGCCTCCTTAGACTTGAGCTGCCTTGGAGTTGTTACTGTGATATTTTCTTAAATATGAACGTCTCCCTTTTTCCCACAGCTTTGGAATCTGCTATCTTGAATCTAAATGAAGCCAAGACTTACTTTGCCAAAGTGGACTGCAAAGAGCAGCTCAGAGACGTTCTCTACTTCCAAGCCCGGCTGTTCCACACCCTCGGCAGGACCCAGGAAAGGAACAAATGTGCCATGTTGTTCCGTCAGCTGCACCAGGAGCTGCCAGCACACGGTGTCCCTTTGATCAATGCCTTCAAGTGATGCATTTAAAGATGAGATTTGCTTGATTTCCTGTTTTGGTTTTGTTTGTTTGTTTTCTTTTTTTTACGAACATCTTTTTATTGTATTCACTCATCCGCGTTTCAGAATAACTGCCAATAAATCATGGTCTGCTCTTGAACAAATTTGTGTTTTGTAGCACAAATGTCGTTTTCCACCCATTTCACTTTTATTCTCTACTTGAAACTAAGAAATTAGCGGGGAAAAAAGAGAAAAGACCCTCTTGACTGTGTTATAAACACACTGAGGGGAGCAGTGCAGTCACGAAGTAGTGTTCTGTTCTTAGTAGTGACATTTCCCAAATCAATGCAGGCTTTATGAACACAGGGGTACAAAAAATAGTGGAAAATGTAGGCAAAGCTCCTTTGTGCTCTTTTTAAGTGGTATGGAAGGGGGAGTCTCATTTAAAAAGTGTCCTTGCTTTTAACCTGTCTGCAGTAGCTGTTTACGCGGCAGAAACAGATGGTGCTGGCAGAAAGGGAAAAATCAGGGTTCAGTCAGAAAGGTGTAACAGAGCTAAGTCCTGGCACTGTTGTTTCATGTGTCCTTGTGCAGAGGGGGGATGAGGAGGGTGAAGAGTGGGAAACAAACAGCCCCAGCTCAGCTGAAATGTTTTATTGTGTGTGTTCTCCCCTCAGCACTGTGTGTCATTTACCTGCTCTGCTTTTATGGGTGAATAGATGGGGATCACAACTGACTGAAGTAATCTGGAGGGGCCAAGAAATCTCCAAGAAATCTGGAGAGGAACTTTGGACAAGGGCCTGGAGGACACAGGGAATGGCTTCCCACTGGCAGAGGGCAGGGTTGGATGGGATAGTGGGGAGAAATTCTCCCCTGTGAGGGTGGGGAGGGAGGCCCTGGCACAGAGTGCAAAGAGCAGCTCTGTCTGTCTCAGCCCTGGAAGTGTCCAAGGCCAGGTTAGACAGGGCTCAGAGCAACCTGGGATAGTGGAAGGTGTCCCTACTCATCCATGGGTGGATTTTGAGATCCCTTCTATCCCAAACCATTCTATAACTGAGTATGTGATGTGCTGGCATTGACTGCCAGCAATGAGATCCTCATTTTGGAAGAAAATTTCATTTTGACTGTAGTGTGCAATTTGAGGGCAGACGGGATTGCACTCATGTGAGTGTAAACCTTTGGTGGGTGCCAGTCACCTGGTGACTGTAGAAAAGCTGAGCATCATTTAAAGCCCCGGAGCTACCCTGCTTGGAAACAGCAGACTTGACCGTGGCATTGCCACACCAGACCTAAACCTGGTTCTGCTGGAGCTGGGCCATGTAAGGAGGAAGAGAGAAGCACTAGGGTGTGGTTGAGACGAGGATAGTCCGGTGTTAGTTTACACATTCCATTAATTAGTGCTGCATCGGGGCTGTTGGCAGATCATCAGGGCCTTGATTTTAAAACGAGGTTTCCAACGGCAAAGGGGAACCCAGCTTTGTGGAAGGTTGGCTCATTCCCTCTCTGCTGTGTTTTAACCAACATCGAGGAGTTTAATCCTTGAAATGTTCGGAGCACCTACTGCGTTCCGGTAAGTGCATAAACCTGATTTTTAGAGTGGCTTTCAGGATTCTGGTCAGAAATACAGTGTTTATTGACAAAGCTGGCATGGAGGCCTGGCTCTGCTCTGGGGAGCTCCACAGTCTCAAAGTGGTGCCACTAAACGAGTCTTGAAGCAAAATGAGGAAGAGGGTTTGGCCAGCTGTGGCATTTGCATCTACGCACGGCTGAAGCTGTTGCTTCATGTAAAGAAAATCGGGGTGAGTTTGGTGCAGAAATGGTGCTGGATGTAAATAAAACCAAACCCCAAATACTGGACAGAGCAAGGGGTGTGTTTGCCGAGGGCTGGTGTCAGCTGGGGTGTTAAAGGCCGTGCCCGTGAGCTCTGTCTCAGCGCTACAGAGCTGCAACTTGAGTGGGAACTCTTTGGTGGTGGCCTCTGAGACACTTCCAAACAACTGTTTTCCAAACCCCTCCTTTAGGTGATGATTTGGGCAATCGCTCAGTGCGGGGGAACTGGCGCAGGTAACCCGGTTTGCCCCCAGCCGACCTGACGCTGGTAGCCCAGGGTTCGCACGGGGGCAGGGGGAGGAAGCGACGCCGGGGTACGCCGGGGTTTGGGTCTCTCCGAGGGGGACGCGGGCAGCCCGCAGCGGGGTCGGCGGCGGCGGGACCGGCCGGGGCTCCGCGCTGCATCCCGCCGGGAGGTGACGCGGGGCCAGCGGGGGAATAAAACACTGGGGGGAAATTTATAAATAAACAAAAGAACAAAACACACCGCAACAGCGGCTTACGGGGGCGGGCGGGCAGGATGCGGCTGCCCGGGGGGAAACCTGCCCTTCCCCGGGGCGGAGCGGGGCCTCCCTTTCTCCCTCCCTCCCTCCTTCCATCGCTCCCTCCCTCCTTCCCTCCCTCCTTCCCGCTGCCGCCGCCGGAGCGGAACCGAAAGCGAAGGCGGCGCCGGGCAGCGGCGCTCCGGCCCAGCGCGGCGGGGGCTGCGGGGGCTGCGGGGTCCAGGGGTCGCTCCCCGCCAGGTCGGTGCTGCGGGAACGGGCGGGGAGGCCGGGCGGGCCCGGCCGGGGGATGCGCCCGCGGTGGCGGAGACAAAGCCGCGCCCGGAGGGACCGGGCGGGCGGGGGCGGCCGAGCCGGGGATGGAGCGGGGATGGAGCCGGGGCTGGGGCCGCTCTGCGGGCGGCGAACGGCGTCGCCCCCGGACGGGGCTCTCCCGCGGGCGGCCTGTGCGGACACCCCCGCGGTGCGGGCTCGGTGCTGTCATTTCCCCATCCCGCGCCGTGGCCGCCGGGCCCCGCGGACATCCCGCTGCCGCCGGCCCCGACACGTGCCGCGGTACCGGCGGGCGGCGGCACCCCGGGCGCGGCGATGGGACCGGGTGGGCACACCGCGTGTCCCACCGACCCCACGGGGCTCCTGTCCAGGGGTTGAGGGCCGGGATCGGGGGTGCCGGGGAAAGACAGGCCACGGGGTTGGGGAAAGGAGGGGTTTTTAAGGTCAAGGGACAAGTGAGAGGGGATGGAGCTGGCGGAGCGACTGTGTACAGGGCACGGGTCTCATTAGAAGCCACAGGTTGGGTTGCTGCGAGTGACAGAGCGTGGTTAGGAGGTGGATGCAGCCCTGCAGCCACGTGCACGGCACAGAGCATCAGGAGCATGAAGGTAACAGTCGAGACCAAGAGCAAAAGTGAGATGACCACGGGAAGCTGGTGTGATGGAGCTGTGGGCTGACTGCAATGCTGCCGGGGCAGAAACCACCCCTGGGGACAGGACCAGGTTGTTCTCAGGGCCAGGGGAACCTGCTGGGGAGAGGATGTGTGGCAGCTGTGGGCACCAGAGCTACCTTCATGGCCCACAGCCACAGAGACAGCCCCTCCCCTGAGGCAGAGACAAACCCCAAAAGCCCATACCTGAGTGTGCTGTGAGGGGTGTCTGTTCCGGGGAGGTAATTTGGAGGAGCCTTTGCTTTCAACTCTGCCTTAATGTCTTTTAAGTGGTGTTCACAAAGTGGAGAGCTGCTCTAGTTTCCTCTCTCGTGGGCATTGTGGGCTGGAGCTGATGTTACCAGGAAAGCTGGGAATTGCTTGGCAGTGCTGGACAAGGTGATGGAGGTGCCTTGAGCTTATCCTGGTCCATGCTCAACACCATCTCTGGAGCTTAGGCTCTTTTGGGATGCTCATTATATATTGCTTCAGCAGTATTAGGCAGTATTTTTTTATAATTATAAAAAAACCTTGGTAAAGATGTTTTTGTGATTCCTATTGAAACTTGCTTCTGGGTGTTGTGACACTACAATGCTACCAGCCTGGCTTTGCTTTTTTTTTCCCCCCAATTCTTTCCACTCTGTGTTGGCTGGGTGAGGCAGTGCAGGAGGCTCTTCCGTTCACCCTGGATGATGAAAAACTTTGCTGCTTGGGCACAGGTACCTGTCCTAGATGGGGCATGGGCGCCTGTTTCCAGTATCTCATAAATTTGGGTGTCCTCTGACTTCTAGAAAAGCTGCTGGGAGATTTTTCTTCCATTAAAAGTCAGGTAGGGCATGCATATGGTCTTTGTATACTACAGTGACTAATATATTTCTGGCAAGGTCTGGGCTCACCCGTAGGAAGGGAAACTGTGATCGATGCCCCCGTTGCTGCAGATGACACCACTCTTGGCACGGGCACTTCCACCACTGACCGTGACCGGGGAAAGCAAAATAGCCACTGGACTGTGCCCAGGGAGACCAATAACTGCCCCAGGCTGGCCCTGCCTGGCTTATAACCAACCTCCAGCAGTAGCAGGGGAGGATGTCTGCAAGTAAAATCAGCCCTGGTTTTGGTGTTTTGAGTTCAGTTTTGTTATAAACGGCTGAAGTTGTGATTTGTGAGCTGACCTCCAAGGAAGGATGGATAGAGGAGTCACTGCTGAGCTGCCACCAAGTCTTACTCCCCGGGAAGGGTCTGATCCTGACACTGTGTCTGGCCTTGCCACAGTGACACAGATGTGGGGAAGGCGAGTGTGCAGCCCCTGCATCTGGGTAGAGAAGCAGCTCCGGGAAGGGAAGGGCAGGCAGATGCATCCCTATGCTCTGACTGAAATCCCTGCAGCCAGTGCTGGCTGCAAGGTGTCACCCTCTGCACTCACCTGGAATCAGTCAGCGTGTTCCCCTCCAAAGGTGGCCTCATCCAGCAGGGCCCAGGCAGGGCCCACACGCTCTCGGCAGAGCTGGGGCTGCCGAGGGGCTGTGAAAATCCCTCACCCTCACGGGGGCTGATTCCACTCCCATTCGCTTCCGCTCAAGCCACGTGGATGCAGAGGGAGAGCTGCTGCCAGGGTTTCACAGACCTCTTTTCATTTTAATATCCCTCTCCTTGCTGAATTAGATGCGAGACCGATTGCTTCGATAATCCTGCTGCAGCCGCTATGGGTTATATATGGATTGCAGCCAAAAGCTGTGCTGATAAATCATTCCTATACACCAGGCTGTTATATTTCCTGAGGATTTTGTGGGCATGTGCTGCTCCCTTTTACATAAGAATCTGCTGGAGTTCATAACAGAATGTGCTGCTTTTCCCCAGGCAAGGGCCCGGATGGACTGGTGAAGCCAAAGCCCCCAGGCTGTATTTTCTCTCTTTGGGATTACTGCCCTCGTTTCAGCTATTTTACTTTCTCTCTGGCTGGGAATACAGCTATTCTCCACCTCCTCCTCCTCATGTGCTTATTAAGGATAACAGGGCTGTGTTCAACAGTGTGACCCCACTTTTGGGTTTCTCTCAGGCGAGGCATCATCTCAGCAATTTCTTAAAACCCCCATCCTCTGATCCTTTGCACACATGCAGAGGGAAACCCCCTCTGATTTCCCACTTCAGATGATGTTACGATGGAGCTTGGATGACTTTTAGTTTATAGAGCCTGGGGAAGCCTGCTTGAATTAATCAGACTTGATATGTTTATCCTGGTCAAGCCAATTAACTCCCGCCAGCCAGGACAGCTCAGCTCTCAAGTGTGACTGAGGCTTCATAACTCAATTTTGCTCAAGTCTGGCAAAGTTTGTCAGGAACCCTTGGAAATCAGGATACAGGTGATGCTCTGGGGGCAGGATGGGATGTCCAGCCGTGCTGTGGCACTGCTGGGGATTGGTGTTGCTACCAGTGATGTTCCTGGGGTGGTTTCAACTGTTCCAACAGAGATGTTCCTGGGGTGGTTTCATCCCAAGGCTGCCCTGATGAGCTGCCTTTTTTGGTGCGGCCGCAGAGCACGGTGAGGGTAGAGGGCACAGCATTCCGGATCAGCTCCGGCTTCAGGGCAGCTATTTATATGTGCCCACTGGAGGGGTGCCCAAAGCAGGCAAATGGCCTCGAGATGCATCCCTGTAAATTCAGGATGAATGGGGGGGCTGCCTGTTTGTTTTAATCCATTTGGGAGTGCATTAAAACATGCTGCTGAGGGCTGCCAGCAGCACTGCGGGGGGAATTTGACTTGGCTGGTGGCTCCTGGCTCTCTCATCCAGCAAAGCCCCATCCAGGAGTGGATTCAGCCCCACAAATCTCAGTGTTTCTGGAATAGCTTGTCCTTGTTGCTGTTCGTTGGCTTATTTATAGCCTCCCCATCCCTGTGCTTCTCCGTGCCTCGGAGCAGCAAGCGGTGCTGCGTTGGCTTCAGCTCCAGGCCGATCCCACTTGGGCACAAAAGCTCTGGTTTATAGATCAGTGTTGAAAACAGCAATTAGGCCATTGTGAAGCCGAGGACGGGGGAGACGATTTGATTTCTGTACTTGACCCATAATTTCTGCTGGGCTGATTCAGAGTGGTTGTGCTGCGGGTGCAGCACGGAAACTTCAATGGAGATGAGTGGAGCTAATTTTAACCGGCCGCCTCGTCGAGGTGTGGGAACCAGGCAGAAAAATGCCTCAAACCCTGTTCCTGCTCCTGGGCTGGTTGTTTCAGGATATTTTTTTTCACTTCCTTCTGTGGCAACTTGTTAACCTAGAAATTAAAAACAGCACCAGTGTTGGGGTAGGGAAGAGCAATGGTTTACAGCCAACCAACCACTGAACAGCCTCAGGTGCTCTGGAGTGCCTGGCATGTGTGAATTAACATAATTTTCTCCTCTTTTTAAATTATCACTTAATTATTTGATTTTTAATTTTTTGTTGTTGTTGTTGTTGTTGCTAACAGTTTTCTCATTTATCTCAAGGTTTGGATACCTGAGTTTTGCACAAAAGGCCACAGGGCGAGGAACAGAAATCATCAGCAATGATGGGCTGTGGGAGGAAGCAGTGAGCCAGGGGGCTGGTCCTGCACCCCATGCTTGGTAAGTGGGTCTTTGTGCCCCTGAACTGCTTTGTCTGGGGCAACTTGGTAGAGATGTGCCCACTTTGAGCAGTAAGGTAGGGAACTCAGTGGTATTTATGCTGGTATAGTGAAATTCTTTATCCTGCCCCTTTAAAATAACCCCTTTGGAGTATTTCCATAGTGGAGACGATGAAGTTGTTATTCCCTGGAGGTGTTTAGATAAAAAGGGTGGAAGGAGCAGTGGTGGGAGCCCTGGGGTTGAGGCTGGCTCTGGCCTGGGGTCTGTCCCATGGCAGGGTGATTGTGCATCCTGGTGCAATCCTGCACTGCTGCCCTTGGCTTCACCATTCCCTATGGAATGAATAAATCAATCTGTAGCACAGTGACCAGCAGGAAATGCCGCTTTCCGGAGAATCTGGCTGACTCTCTATCCTGTGTTTGCAGGCACATCTCCCCACCACAGCATGGCCAGGATGAGGCCATCGGTCCCTCCACGCCACCACGTGTCCCCAGCAGCTCACCCACCCCACAGCCCCTCTGCAGCGCCGGAGGCTGCGGCCGCCGAGCCCCCGCGGCCCTGTGGGACCCCCCGGCGCTGAGCCCCGGCCACGGCAGCATGGCCTCGCTCATCGTGGTGACCGAGCACGAGGCCGCGGGGAGCGCGAGCGAGGAGGAGATGGACGTGCCCGGCACCGAGGGCTTTGGGGAGGGCCGGAAGCTGCACCTCTCCGGCCGCAAGCTGTCCCTGCAGGAGCGGCCGCAGCCTGCCCGCTCGCCCGGGCACGGTGACGGTGCCAAGGAACGCTTCATCTACCCCTCCCTCCCCTACTCCCCGGTGACGTCCCCGCACTCCTCCCCACGGCTGCCGCGGCGGCCGACAGTGGAGTCCAACCGTGTGTCCATCACAGGATTGCAGGTGAGGGGGATGAGAGTTACAAGTGAGGGGGATGAATGCTGCTCCTGCAGTTCTCCTGCCCCCATCTGCCTGGATTTTCCCACAGTGGCATTTCTTCTTGCTTGTTTTTTTGGGATAAACCTTCACGACACGTCTGCAGGTGTGTGGCAGGGGGCCCTGGGATATCCTGGGCCATGGGGACAGCCCTCAGGGAGGTGAGACCCCCAACTCACTGGTTTTCATACCTCTCGCTGATGCCGCAGCTCTCATGGCTGTGTTTGATGGACACCAGGAGTGTAGCACAATTTTCTTTCTTTACTCCTAAAAAATAAAAAATCCAGAGAAGTTCACTGAGATCTAAAGAAAAAACAGGCCTGCCTCCCCCCAGCCTGACAGAAAACAGGCAGCGAGTGGCTGCTTTGCCTAGAAGAAATAAAATTACTCGGCGCCAGGTCGCCAGCATTAAACCCCTCAGGGCTCTCCGTGTCCCTCCTTTCCACATGAGTGGACAGGACAGGATCCCTGCCCAGCCATTAATGTTTGCAATTAGCCCTCTATAAACACACCAATGTGTGGCTTGGTGGGTGGTTTTGTGGCTCATGAATCAAAGCTGCCCAGCCCCACGAGGGTGCTTGGGCAGAGCAGGATGGGGTGTGAGTTTGCAGAGAAAGTTTTGCCGGAGATGTAAAAGGAGAAGAGCAAATGTGAGCCGTTTTGTGGCTCACGCCAAACTTGCCCACTCTCTCCCCACAGGACTGTGTGCAGCTCAACCAATACAAGCTGAAGGATGAGATTGGGAAGGTGAATATTGGGTTTGGCGTGGGATGAGGGGTTTTGGGTTGGGAGGGTGTTGGGCTTGCTTTCACTTTCCAGTCATGGGAATGCTCCAGAAGAGGAGCAAGTCCAGCCCTCGCCACGGCAGCTCTTTGTTGCTCGCTGTTCTGTTCTGAGTGGTGCCAATTGAATTGTATATTTTTTAAATTATTACTAATTTTCCCCCTTCCCCCTCCCTCCCACACAACGGGGCATTTGAAGCTTTTCTTTGCTCTCAGTGTGATGTCAGCCTGTACACCCCCCTGCTCATCCCAGCATCGCCCACCAGCTCTGTGATCCCTGTGTGGTGGGTTTGTGGAGGAGCCCAGAGCCTGGTTTGGTGATGTGGGTTTTCTGGATTGTCCCTAACTTGTGCCCCATGGCTGTCCTCCTCTCCAGGGCTCCTATGGGGTGGTGAAGCTGGCCTACAACGAGGATGATAACACCTACTATGTGAGTAGCACACAGCCCTGGAGCCTGCAGCGGGGCAGGTGGGAGGGGGATGGATCCCTCTGCTGACTCCCTGCCCCATCCCACCAGCCACATTTTATCCTTGACTTGCCCCGAATTCCATATTTGTTCTCCTTTTGCAGGCAATGAAGGTTCTCTCAAAAAAGAAGTTGATGAGACAGGCGGGCTTCCCCCGTAAGTGGCAGAAAGCCTTCTGGCTTGGGGATGTTTTGGGGATCCTGGGGGATTGTTCCCAACTGGACACATCTTTGCCTTTCCTCAGGCCGCCCGCCGCCCCGCGGGGCCAAAGCTGCTTCCGAGGGCTGCCTGCAGCCCAGAGGGCCCATCGAGCAGGTCTACCAGGAGATTGCCATCCTGAAGAAGCTGGACCACCCCAACGTGGTGAAACTGGTGGAGGTGAGAGCTGGCCCCTTTCCAAAACTCATCCTTGAGCATGACGGAGCCTGAATGCTGCAGGGATGGGCTGGGTGAAGGGGAGTGACCCCAGAAGGGAGCAAGGGCAGGTCCTGCCTTTGGAAGAATTTTGTGTTTTCCTTAGTTAGGTTTTTTATTCTCACCTCCAAAAAGATTTTTTTCTTTCCTGCTCAGAAAGGGAAATGCAGAAAAATGTTTCTTCTGTGGAGGAAACAAGTGCTGATAGAGGTTTTGGGGAAGAACTGGTGTTTCTGTGAGTTCAACAGTGCAGCTGCCTTGCCTTCCACCCACTGCCTGTATGAAACAGTCCAAAAATCAAGAATTAAGGATATGCAGGCTGGAGTTTATTTGGCTCATGAGTCAGATGATGCTTCCTGTGTGTTTTAAATATTTGCTTCCTTGAAGTACAGCTACATCTCTGTCCTCTTTTTTCCCCTACTCTTGTGGGTAGAAGCTCAGAGATGAGCAGACCGTGCTGATGGTGCAGATGGTGAAGAACGGAGATGGCTGCTAAATAAAATATCACAATGCTTAATTTGCAAGGCTTTCTTGGCACTGTTTAATTGCCTTTTTTCTTCTTTTGGCAGGTCCTGGATGACCCCAGTGAGGATCACCTGTACATGGGTAACTGCCCACTGCCCTGGGGTGTCAGAGGGATGGGGCAAAAGGTTTCCACTGTGTTTTGGAGTAGCTCTGTGTGCAGGGCTGGGTCTCTCCTCCACTGTGGGTATAGCCTGATGTGCTGGAGGAGGAAATGAGATGCAGTCTGGGTTGTGAACAGAGATAAGAGTGCTTTATAGCACTTTATTGGCATTAATTCGACACCAGGGCATGCTTTGCCGTGAGAGGCACCAGCATTGATGTTCTCAGCTTTGAAGCTGGAATGATAGAAAGAAGTTCTATTTCTCTGGCTTTGGGAAAAGGCACAAGTTAATTATCCAAGGTGCAAATGAGCCACATCCCAACCTGCCTGGCAGACTGCAGTTGTTGCTTCAGGTAATACACAACTTTTGAAGAAGGCATTTTTTTTCTATCATTTATGTTCAGTCTGTACTAGTGGAGGAGCATGTGATGCCTTCATGACCAAGCACTGAGGTTTGCCCAGGGTGCGTGTTCAGCCTTTTTTGGTGGCAAATTGAGGGGTTTTGTGTGCCACGGAGGGCACTTCATGATGCTGAAGCTGCAACACTGAGAAGATAGTTGGCAGCATCCACTTAACTGAAAAGGGAGCAACCCAAATGCACATGCCTTGCATAAGACAGCATCTCCTTTTCAAAAATAACATATTATTTTTAGAATTTTTGTCATTAAAATAATTGCTTTTGTGCTGAGGCTGTGCTTGCAGGAGCCATACCCTGTAAACCATCTGTAATCACCTTCTCTTTTGTGTTGCAGTGTTTGAGCTGGTGAAGCAGGGGTGAGTACTGAATTCCAGATTTCCAAATTTAATCCTACTAACACTTGAACATCAGATGGGTTTGTGGGTGGCAGAGCTTGGCCACCCAAGGTGGGAATGGGGTGCAGAGGTGATGGGGAGGTTCATGGCTGGGGCTTGAGCTTTGAGTAGCATTTCCCCGGCCTGGTTACAGCTGAGTACACCCTGTGTACTGTGTGCCTGTGTTTGAGGTTGTGTGCTCTCACCAGCCAGTGACAAAGCCTTCAGGCCCTGTTTCAGCACATCCAGGTGGGGAATGAACTCCATTCTCTGTTGCCTTCACAGCCCTGTGATGGAAATCCCAACCTTGAAACCTCTCAGTGAGGACCAGGCTCGGTTCTACTTCCAGGATCTGATCAAGGGCATTGAATACTGTAAGTGTCTCTGCAAAAAAGATGAGATTTCTTATTTTGGGTTTTTTTCTGAACACCTGGAGCTGGCCTTTCTGCTGGTATACGGTGCCATTTCTGGTGGCTCATGCTGCACAGGGACTTTTAAAGCTGGGGCTGGTGGTGGTGTTAGCAGAAAGAGCCACATGGAGTCCTCGTGGCTCCTTTGCTGCAAACCAGTGCTGCTGCTGCACCACTCATTGTCCCTCTGCTGCAGTGCACTATCAGAAGATAATCCATCGGGATATTAAACCTTCCAACCTCCTCGTGGGGGAAGATGGGCACGTCAAGATCGCCGACTTCGGAGTGAGCAACGAGTTCAAGGGAGCTGATGCCCTCTTAACCAACACAGTGGGCACTCCTGCCTTCATGGCCCCAGAAACCCTCTCAGAAACCAGGAAAATCTTCTCTGGAAAGGTATTTAATAGCAATTTGAATGGTCTTGGGCTAACCTTGCACAAACAGAAATCTTGTTGTAGATTTAACTGCTTTCTTCACTCTGCAGGCTTTGGATGTCTGGGCCATGGGGATCACGCTGTACTGCTTTGTGTTTGGGCAGGTAATGAGATGGATTTTTCAGTGCTGTTGGTGTTTGGGGGGTTGGTTTGTGCCTCCCATGTTCCAGGAAAGCAGTGGGACTGGCACCTTGTGTCCCTGTTGAGCTGAGTGGAGATGAGGATGTGTGGATGGAAATGAGAAGCCTTTGTCTGTCCCTGGGATGGGTGCAACCAAAAGGGTTGGGCATCTCTTCTTCCCCAGTGGAAAAAATTCTGGGTTTGGGCAGATTTTTTAGGAAAGGAATTACTTTAGTAATTGGTAATTTTTGGTTAAATTTTTTTTTCATGGAGTTTAAAAGTAGACACTGATATAATTGGAAGTCTTTTGGAATTTACCTGTAACTGGATCTTTGCTTTCCTTCAAACCCTATGAGATTCTGATGTTCCTCTGGCTGCCCCATGGATGCCTCTTAACAGAAGTTGTTGCTTTCCTCATTGTTCTTTTTCTTTGTGGTAGTGCCCTTTTATGGATGAAAGGATCTTGAGTTTACACAATAAAATCAAGACCCAAACGTTGGAGTTCCCAGACCAGTAAGTACTCAAAACCAAAAACAACCCATCCATCCTTATTTTACAGCTCATTTGAGTTGTTTCTCAAGCACTGCCTGGGTAGGGCTGGCCCTGCTCTTCTGTGGTTTTGCAAAATTCAGGCTTTGAGTTGGTCTCTCCCTGCCCTGTAAATGTGGGATCACACTTCATATTGCCTCAAAAGGGAATATTTTGCTTTTTCTGGGGGTTTGGAGAGGAGGGGGTGTACAAGAACCCAGAGCTGCCTCCCTGTTGGGGCTGGAGTCCAGCCCCTCTGCCCAGAAGGCTCATAGTAGCTGGCACTGGGGTGGAGAACAGAGGCAGCACCCATCCCTTTCCCCATCTCATCTCTCCCTTCTTCCTTCCACAGGCCAGAAATTACGGACTTCTTGAAGGATTTGATTACACGGATGTTGGATAAAAATCCTGAATCTAGGATTTCAGTCCCAGAAATCAAGGTACTGACCCAGCTTCCTGGTGCTGGCTGTGCCTTCACTTCTCTTGGGTTCTCCTTGCTCTGCTTTTTTTGGGAGTCAGTTTGATTGCACCAGGCTAGGTCCTCCCCCTGTGCCCAGGGCCCCTGGGCAGGTAAGTCCCAGCTCCTTCCCTCGCTCCGGGACCTGCTCAGCTTTGGGACCTTTGGTGCCTATAGAAGTGGCAGGCAAAAGGAAATCCCCTGAGTACAGTATTTCCTCTGCTACCAGGAAAGTACTGTGCAACACCCTTTCGCAGGAGATTTCTGGTCCTTCGCCCCTGCGGGAGCCTGGAAGGGGCGAGAAGCTGAGAGAATGGAGACCAAGGTAGGGGGAAAGGATTGCGGGGGAATTGCGGAACCTTTTGCGCTCCTCCTGCAGCCGACCAAGTCACCAGGTGTGTGGGCCAGGAGATACAGGGGTTCTGCCTTCAGGCATGGATTAAACCAGCTCCAGGACAAGGGCTCAGTGGGTCTCCCCATCACTGCTGCTCGTATGTGTGGACTGGAACAAATCTCTCCTGCCTCCTGCTGCTGTCTCATCCATAAGATGAGAGTGAAGATAGGTCTGCTTCCCTAAAGCCCAGAGATGCCCAGTGCTGTAGGTCACTCAGGCTATGGCTTGGTTGTGTAGCTGGGGCCAGCGCTGGCTCTGGACGAGCCACGCCATGGCATTTTGTGCTCCAGGCTGTGCAGTGCCTGCTGGCACCCAGGTGAGCTGGCTCACCAGTGACATGGCACAGCCCTGCCCTGCTCCCTGCCATTTCAGGAGCTTGGACAAGGAGATGCGTTTGCCAGGCTTGTGTTGTTTGAGTTATGAAAAAAGGGAAATCGTTCCTGACAGGCTGTGTTATTCATTGAAGTTGCACCCTTGGGTCACCAAGAACGGAGCGGAGCTGCTGCCCACGGAGGATGAGAACTGCACCCTCGTCGAGGTGACGGAGGAGGAAGTGGAGAATTCAGTCAAGCACATCCCCAGCCTGGCCACCGTGGTGAGTACAAAGGAGCTGATGGTCTGTGGATGCACAGTGGAGTCCATGCTGCCTGCTGGGGTGGCCCTGAGCAGCTGCAGTTCACTGCTGAAGGGCAAAAGCACTGGGCAGGATTAGAGCAAAGACCTTCCCTCTCTTGGAAACAAGTGCTGCAAGACACTTGGGTGTCTCAGGGTCTCAGCAGCTCACTGGACATGGCCATACCCCACAGTGCAGGGGAATATTTTAGAGCAGTTTCAAAGGTAACTGTCAGTGGGTTGATGGTCTTCATGCTTGAGCTGGCTGCCTAAATATTACTGTATTCACTCAGGGCAAAAGAGCATCTGGTCCAGAACCTGCCTGTGGCTGGGAGCAGGTGTTTTGGCCAGGCACAAGGAGCTCCTGCCCTATTCTGCCTGTCCAGCCAGAGGGGCTGTGGGAGGTTCCTGGGATGGAGATTTTATCTGGGCCACGATGTGCATCAGCCCCCGCCTGGAGCTATTCTTGGTGACTTCATCTCATCTCTTTTCAAGCTCATATTTTTATTCTCTGCAACCCACTGTCGTGGTGAGAACCACATTGTAACCCTGTCCTATGTAGAAAGTTAAATCCTTTGTGATTTTGAACCAAATGATTTCTTTGGGTGCCGCCAGCCCTTGTGTTAAGAGAAACAGCGAGCGACCATTCACAGTTCCTGGCCTGGTGTTATCTGCCTGTAGGCACCCAGGGTGTGATTTTTTTGAAGAACAGGTTTCCCTTTGAAGCCCCTTTTCCATCTCCTAGCTGTGCCCACATCTGGCCTCATTTCTGGAGCTCTCTCCCTTTTGGATGCCCTGCAGAAATCTCAATGACCACAGCTGTGTGAACATGCAAATGTACCTCGTGCTGCTGAGGCTGAAAAAGCAGATGTTGTCTAAAGAGATCACCATTGATGAGGGGTTTACCCCCTTTTTCCTGTTCAGAGGGGAATTGATCAGTAGGCTTTATGTTCCCAGCCCTGTTGAAATCCAGGTGTGTTCAGCACAGCTCAAGGCAAGTCAGATTTTACTGCACCTCTTTGACTCTTAGATAACAAACTGCCTCCAGGCAAATGTGGTATTTTCAAATTTGCATTTGATCTTCAGAATTACCCTCTGGTGCCTGATCTTTGTGCAGCCAAGTGCAGGCGTTGACGCTCCAGTATGAGATTCACTCACGTGGCCTTGACTCTTAGAACACCCTTGCCTTCAGAGACAGAGCAGCTCTCTGTGTGCCCTAGTGAGCAGATAAACGAGGCACAGAGGGATGAGAAGCAACATCAAATGAAATCAGGGGCTCTCAGGGATGTTCCTGCTGAGGCAGGGTCCAGTGCTGCTCACCTTGATGTCTGCTCCCACCAACAAAACAAGCTGGGGGATGCCAGGGAAGAATCCTGACACATCTCTGTTCCCACCAGTCTCTGATTGGTAACTTTGTGTTTTGCAGCCAAAGCTGGACAAATGGCCAGCTTTCAGTTTGGTTTCAGATGAGCATTAAGGTAAAATTGTGCCA
The DNA here is from genome assembly GCF_027477595.1 of Haemorhous mexicanus. Classification (NCBI taxonomy): domain Eukaryota; kingdom Metazoa; phylum Chordata; class Aves; order Passeriformes; family Fringillidae; genus Haemorhous; species Haemorhous mexicanus. The sequence continues at coordinate 11,374,087 of NC_082359.1, forward strand.
GTTCTTTCCCCTCTCCCTTTCCAGTGAATTATTTTGCCAGGTAATCATGGAGGACTGGAAATTTACAGGTACTGGATGCAGCAATCAGTAAAATCTACTTCTGGAAAGGAAAGAAACCTCCCAGACTTGTCTTTGCTCTCCTTTTCAGCCTCTTACACCTGGTGTGGCTCTCACCTGCAAGGGTTTCAGATGAGGATACAGCCCCTGTATTAAGCAGCTGGAAACTTGCAAAGATGCTTCTTTCTGATTTCTATTTATAGAGAACTTTGACTTGTTTTCACTAGTTTTTTTAAGTACTTGGGCATGCAAGTTGGATGTTCCTGTTGCTCTTGAATGAAGGGAAGGCACCCCAGTGAACTGCATTCTGGTTTTGCAGATCTTGGTTAAAACGATGATCCGGAAGCGATCCTTTGGGAACCCATTTGAGGGGAGCAAGAGGGAGGAGAGGTCATTGTCTTCCTCTGGGAACCTGCTGCCGTAAGTGTCATCACCTCACCTTGGCCCCAAAAGACATTTGCAGCTTTTTCTGATACTCTGGGGGAGAAATTAAATAGCTGGGTGTTGAAACTTTCATGGGGGCCGTGACTGCGACATTCACACCCCACCTGTCTGATCTGTAACTGCTTTATGAGATTTTTGTGACATGGAATATCCTGCTGTTCTGATGGGATTAAAAACATTTTTTATGGCACTTTCAGCCCGTTACATGGGGAGAGATGACACATGCTCATCATCCTAAAGTTCCCATGGCAGGGAAGGGGCAGAAACTGGTGTCTCATGGTCTCCTTTCCCTTTTTCTGAGTTGCACAGCAGCTGTTTTATTTCCTTTGAAAACAGGAAACAAGGCAGTGAAGATAACCTGAAATGCAACGACTTGCCCAACGTGGGAGAGGAGGAACTTCTTTCCTGAACATGGACTTTCCGGTTCTGCTGAGCAGCTCAATCCAGGGCACGTCACCAAGCGTGTGCTGGGGACGAGGTGACCAGAGCCCAGAGCAAACACAGCATGACATGGCGCTATCTCAGTACAATGCTGGATGTAGAGCTCACATAGCAGCATGTTATCACACCTTATCAGACATCTGATTATTTGCCGTAAACGTGGAGCATCTCCAAGCACTTGGACTGCTGACTTCTGGTGGGAGAGGCGCTGGCGGACAGTGGAGAGGTGAGCGGTGGTGGTGAGCAGCAAGAGGGCTTTGCAAAACAAAACCCACAGCAGCCAAAGGAAAATGCATTTGGAACTGCTTTTAGCTGGTTTTAATGCCAAATAATTTGCAGGGACTGATGCCAGCGTCCCAGGGGCATGATGCCCATGGCGTGGCCGTGGGCACGTGCAGAAGGGTGAAGCTTTTGCCAAGTGGCATACACAGCAGTAAAACCAACCACACGTGTGCACTTTGAGAGTTCACGACCTACCAGGAATGTTGTTGCATCTATTTCTTGTAGTTCTGGTTTGTTTTTAATTGACACCTTTTTAACTGCATGGGAACAAAGCAAAAACCCACCTGTTCAGCTTTTCAAAGAATGCCTACCTTTGTGAGCCAAGTTGTATGAAACAGCATCTTCAGGACGTTCAAAAAGTGAGGTTAATTACCTCCTCAGGTAATTAACACCTTCCCAGAGGCCTTGGTGTGACCAGGACTTGGTAAGTTAGGTATTCAGTGTATGAAAGGAAAAGGTATTTAAGGGCTTAAGTTCAGTTTGAACTATTTTTGCTGCAGACATATGAGTGAAAGGTGGTGTTTAGAATGTTTTAAACAACAGAAGAAGCACTAACAGTTTGTTTCTAAATATTTTACTTGATCTAGGTAGATATACTATAAAATATAAAATTCAGGGTAAAATCTTTCACTTCCATGTACATTACATGGTTTACTACAATTTAAAATAATACAACTTCTGCTGGTTTTTAAGTATAGACTTAGGGCTTGCTTAGAATTTAGGATCTTAATGATTAGCTAGTAATTTTCAAAGAAACATTTGTTTTCCAAACTCTTAATCTGGATTCTGGGGCCAATGCTATGTATTTTTTGCAAGTTTGTTACCAGTAATTTGTGAATGCCTGTGGATCAGAGGCTTGTTAGTAAATTAAGTGTATATCTAGTTAATGGATTGTTTCTTACTAAGAGCTCTTTCACCTTCAGTCAGATTACTCTGATTATTTGTGGTGCTTGTACAAAATAATAATCTGCCATGTGGTGGGAGAGACTCTGGCATCCAGACTCATTTTCCCAAATTCTCTGTGCTTGGATAAAGCTGGAGAATGAGGAGCCAGGGTTTGCCTGAGGAAAGGGGTCACGGTAAGTACAGTTGTTTTGTGGCTGGAGCATGAGACTAGGGGGGAAAAGGTCTGATTTTTTTCCTTTCTCAGTCTGATGTGGTTGTGTGACCTTGAATGAGGCATTTGATGTACCTGACAGAGAAGGAGGATTTGAGTCTCCCAAGGTTGTGAGGGGCTGATAAGGTGTAATTCTTTGCCCTCAGGAAGAAGGCACTAGGAGACTGCCAAGTGTCTTGATTAATGGTAAGGTCTCTGCCTGTTAACCCTGGCCATGGATGCCCTGCCTTTAGAAAGTGACCATTCCCTTGTCTTCCTTTATTTTATCCTGGACAGCACAAGTAGCAGCGTGCCAAGGTCCTTGGCCCCGCTGCAGTCAGACTTGGCCTGGTAATTCCTGGTTAAGACTGGCTTTTGTTAAAGCCAGGACAGCATTAGCAAGGGTGCAGATGCCTACCCAAACTGTCCCTTACACCTTTTGATCACCTGAAGCGATGTTCCCCCTAAATTGCAATTTATTATGGAAGCATTGTGCTGCTGGCCTCTTTCCAAAGCCAGTGAGGACAGTTGGTGGTTTAGGAGCAATACTATGGAGTTTGGAGCCATAAGACATGCACTGTTTTCCTCCCATTTTAGTCCGAGGCTATGCCAAAGCCCTGCAGCTTCAGCTATGGGAAAACCAAACAGGTAACTTGGGGGCCAGCACTATTACAGCTGCCTGCTCCCCCTACACAGGACTTTTCATTGTGGAAATGTGTGTGAGTGGGCAGCCTGGTTCTCTAACCCTGCAAATGGACTTATCTGCCAAAAAAGATGTAAAAAGCTAGGGGATCCAATTTTTTGTAGGTAGTGCATAGTAGTGTGTGTGGTGTGTTTGCTAGAGGTGTGTTGTAGAGATCTCTGTGCTGCCCATCCCTGGTTGTGATTTGTCAGGTGAGACAGTTTACATTGACCCAACAGGTCTGCCAGGTTTAACGCAGCTTCTCAATAGCTGTACCAGCTCCCAGTGCCCAGCCAGTCTCTGGGCCTCAGATACTCCCACTGATCAGTGTCTGACTGCCTGCGTGGGCTTGGTTCTAAAGGATGCTACACTCAGCACTTCCCCAAGGTGCTCTTCAAACCGAGTGTCCCTCAGTGCAGGCTCTGCTGGGGCTGCAGCCGAATGCACATTTCGGAAAGAAATGCAATGTGGATTTTTCTGGTTGGTCAGCTCTGTTGAAAGTGTAAAGCATGGCCTTGTGAGGGAGATCTCTCTAAATGCATGACCTGTTAGAGAAGCTGTACTGTGTATATAAACCTGCTCAGTTCCCCAGCTGCTGTTCCTTAGTAGTAATGCTGGCTTTCTCCTTATAGTGAAGTGAATATTTTGCTTGTGCCTTGGAACTGGGCGATAGCTTGATTTCCCCAACTCCCTTCCTTCCAAGCAAGCCCGGTGCTGACTGTGGGCTTATTGCTGGGTACTAAGCCTTTTTGGCTCTGAAAGCACACAGGAAAGTGCTAAGGGGAAACCAGGCCTCTTACCTGAGTAGTTTTCCATGGTGGTCCCCTCTTACCTATCAGGCAATTGATCTGTTTCTTTTCTAAGGTCCTGAACTATTCCTGATTTTTATACTGTTTGTTTAATGACCAAGGCTTGTGTTTCACTCCTACCCCTTTATTATGCATTTAACTTTATCAGGTGTATAAAGTTTAAATACTGTGTATTTACCACTTTTAAATTATATTACCTAAGAAGAAAGAATAAACTAACAAGTAAGTGTTTTTCCACACAGGTGTTCAAGCTTCACTGTACAAGTTGAAATAAATTACATGCAACCAAACCTAGAGTTAGTTGATCAAGTGGAACCATTATTCTGTTTGAGTGGTCTTTATCAAGCTGTGAGAGTTTGTTGGAAGAGGAATCTGAAAGCACTCTCCTGTGTTAGTGAAGTCTGGTGCTCTACCATTACTGGGGACCTTGGGCTAGGATGGGAGCACAGGAGCTCGAGCACTGTATAATCCAAACTGAGCATTCACATGCACAGACTGGAGTGCCCTTGGAAGGGCACTCTGAGCTCGGACACAACTTAGTGCTCAACAGCAGCAGGCACATGAGGAGTAAAACAAAATGGTAATGCTGTGGTTTATCCATTGTGCTGCTGGAGAAAGGCAGCCAGGATGCTGGGAATATGGAATAGATCCTAGGGCTCAGTAACACCAGAAAAGACTCAGAGAAAGGAAGACCTGGACTTGGTGAGTCAATGTGATTACTAGAGGTGCTCAAAGCCATGTGAATATAAAAGCCAACAAATCCACTTCAATCAAATTGTGTAAACTGCATTAAATGCAGCAGCCCAGACACAGGGTTGGTGTGGTGGTGAAAAGCACGGGAGGTGTGCCAGGGACTAAGAGATCTGTTCTTCCAAGCAGTTGGTACCAGCACTCAGATAAAGACCCAAAGATCTTGGCCTCTGACTTACAAGTCTTTTCCCTTGGAGGTGTCAGGAGAATCAAGGCAGAGCAGCTGTAGTTGCAGCAGCATTTCTGCTGAGAGAATGAAGAGGCAAAACCCACAGAGCCGTGGCTTTGATCGCCCTCAACAAGAGTTGGTATGTGGGGAGAAATGAACAATCAAAACCCAGCTTGCACAACTTCAAGAGGGTTGAAGGAAGGTAGTATTTTATTAAAGTAAATTTTAAAGTAATAGCATAAAAATTAGACTAAATAGAAGAAAAGTTCTGTAACCAGTAAGCCATTCATCACAGCACAATGGAGCCAGACTCTGCTTTATCTTGGCCTGTGGCCACTGGAGCTTGAAGACCCCAATGAAATAGTAGGTACCAGCTCAGCTAATGTTCACAATCCTTCAGGGAAAGAAAAGTGACAACAGCAAGGAGCTGCTGTCCCAAGGTTAGGCACCTCCTGGCAGTGGCCATGGTCAATCTAAGGAAAAACTGAGCCTATTGTCCTGTGCCCTCTGGTGTCAGTGAGCTCAGGGACAGAAGGACTGGCAAAATGATGATGTCAGAGCTGTCTCTGTCCCAGGCTCAGCCAGTGTAGAGGTCTGGCATAAAGTACAATTTTCCCTCTGTGTTTAGTGCAAATAACCTGGAAAGACAGCAGACAAAGAGCAGACCCAGTTCTTCTCCCTGGGACTGACTCCCAAGTAGTAAAGAGTAGTTAAGATTGTCCCTTTCTCAGTTTGGTTCCCCACTTCCTTCCAGCAAGGAGGGGGTGGTCTCATGGCAGGGTCAAGAAATGTTCCCAGCAGCAGTTTAGAGCAGCAATTGGTCCTGCAGCACCAGGAGCTCAGGAGTCTGTTCCGTATGTCTCACCAACTCCCTGCAAGAATCAGAGATTACAGTTCTCTGCCAGAAACTCTTCTTTTTTCCCCTTCCAATCACATAAAATCCTTTGCCCAGGCAAGCTACTCCCTTTTATTCAGACTTTTCCTTTTACTCTTCCAGTGGCACGAGGTGTTTTGATTGAGAAATCTGCCCTCTGCAGCTACATTGCCCACCAAGCACAGGGCTGTAGGGCTGAGCTCTGTCCTCAGCACCAGTCAAGCAACCAACAAAATCCTACTGACCAAACAGATCATTTGATCCCTGGAGGGAGCTGTAACTGTGGCTGTCAGCACACTGGTATCAGAAAATACCAACCCGCTGAATGATTTTTCTCACAACTGCAGGAACCCCGAAAGCCAAGAAGGAAGGATTTGATGGGAACAGGGCTGTTCCCTACAGCTCTTAGAAGGCAAAAGCTAATGACTGCAACCCAAAAAGGAGGTGCAGTAGGAGCATGACAAGTTCTTGAACATATATTTTCCTCTCCAAGACTGGTTACCCAGGAAACATGACAATATTTGTTTCTAGTGCTCTTCCCTGCAGCAGCTTTGAGGTAAAAATTAGCTTCTCTGAGGAAGACAAAGTTTCCTTAGAACTGTGGTTCCAAATCCCCATTTGATGTGAACTTTCTACATCCTGTTTCAGAATCTCTGTGGAGTCAGAGGAGGAAGCAATTCTGCCTTTACCCTGCCTTCACTGATGCTTACCAGTTCATAATCCTCCACATATTTGTACTTCTTCTCCCGATAGAAGTATCTCTTCTTCATGCAATACAGAACAACAATGTCACACAGCACTGTTGCCTAGTGGAGATTGAAAGAGTTTAAGACAGGGATCCTCAGAACGGAGGCACTAATCCAGAATTGAGTCCAGGTGCAGACAATGTCACTTACCACACCAAACAGCGCTAAGCCAGAGCCGATGTTAATCATGGTAGGAATTACATCAAATTTTCCTGCCTAGAAGACAGTTACAAGCCTGAGCATGCTTTTCAGCATCTCTGAAAGTTTTCAATTCATTACAAGACCTCCAGGAACTGTCATCCTACCTTTCCAAACACTATGATATCAAAGCGGATGCCATAAGCTTTGACAAGCGTCCGTGATTCAGTGCCATCACTATTCTTGTAGTATTTTGCAAACCTGCAGAAAAGATAGGTCAGAGCTTAACTGGAAATTTTGAGGTTGCTTATGTGATCATGCAACATCCAGGTGTGTTCCCCATCCCAAGAGGATGGGCTGAACATTGTTACTTTCAGACACAAACCCCGAGTGATGGAGATTTCATGCTGGCAAGCTCATTACAGGAGAAAAACCCAAAGCAGGTGAATTTAAGACAACAGTGAGCACTATAAAATGAGGAAACCTGCAAGGCATAGGAAGGGGAGAAAGTAGCTTTAGCAAGGGTGCATAAGGACTAACAGGAAGAAAGTCAGCTCCACGAGAGAGGCAGGCAGGGGCTGCAGGGGATCAGGCAGCCACGAGAGGGCAGGGCCGGGAGCGCCCGCGCGGCTCGGCCCGGCACACAAAGGCTGCTCCGTGTCCCGCACTGCGTGATAGCAGGCAAACGACAGGGAAAGGGATGAGAACAAATAAGTGAGATCAGACTTACTCCGCCACGTGGTTGACTAAGCCAGGAGGAAGCAGAGAAGAGTGTGGAAGAGAAAAGGAAGGAATGGTAAGGGGCTGTACTAGAGTCTGAAATCAGCAAGAGCGTTTCAGATCCTGCTGTGATATCCTCCAGACAGTCCAGACACACTGATACCTGCCGGCCTGGCACCTCCCAAACACAAATTTGTGCTCTGCACAGCTCCTCAGCAAATTCATCCACGTTCCACCCAAAGATCCTCTGTCCTAAGCGAGATTTTGTGATTCTAGAAATAACAGCCCTGAGCTGTGTTTCCTCACAAGCAGGAATCTTGCAAGGACCTTGGCAAGGTGGCTAATCTGTATTTAATATTATAGTGTGAGTTTGGATGCAACCAGCTGCCAGTTCTGTGCTGGTGTTTTACTGTAAGAGCTGGACTTAGCTGTACTGGCCAGAACGTGTATGTGGTGGTGTATGCCAGGATACTCGGGCTGCAGATATGGTCTTCAACTGACAGACACTTTTACAGGTGAGTTTTTTCCCCCAAGCAGAGTGAGGACATGCTTCAGTCTCCCAACCCCACCTCAGTCCCCTCAAATTCTGCCCTATCAGCACACCCTGAGACAGTCAGTTGTCCCATTGCCACCCCATTGATCTAACAGCCACCAAAAAGCTGATAGAGACATGTCTCAGGCACTCTGATGCAATCAGTGGAGCTTCACTGACCTCCCCCCTCTGCTGTGGTTTGCACACGGTGAGGATCCCATGTGCTCTGTCTTACAGCATCTAAAAAGCTCTCCAGGTTTTCTTCTGTTGCTCTCCAAGCACCATTGAAAGCCCCAAACTACCACAAGTGCCAGTGGCAGATGGAGCTGAGGCACCAGGTGCCCTCCACAGCCACATTACCTGAAGTTGTAGCCAGGTGAGACGGTGTGGGCAGAGTCCTTGTTGTCAAGGCGCCGGAAGGAATATTTTGGCACACAGTGGGAAGCGGCTCTGTCCAGGTTGCAGTCCCAGTTGATCTGCAGTGCCATGACTCCACCCTGCCAAGTGGAGGACAGGAGGTGATGGGCAGTCCAAAGTGCACAGCCAGCCCAGCACTAGGCTCTCTGCTGACCAGGACCTGATTTACTGGCTCTAACCCCAGGCTCAGTCCAACAATTTTCTGCTGCTACAGAACCTTGCACATAACCCCACCCAAAGCAAGGCCAATTATTTGTTAAGTAGAATTCACTCCAGTCCCACTGGCCAGAGCATTATCCATCCTGCAGCTCATCTGTGTTCTGTGGCTCATGCCATGTGGCAGAGACAATCCCCTATCACTCCTTTTCTAAAAACAGCTGAAGCTCAAGAGAAGGGTCTGCCAAATACCTCCACAGCCATTTCCTGGAAGTCCTGCCCTGCAGCTTCAACTATTTTCCCTAAACGAAAGATAGGGCAGAAGGGATCAGTCTGGGCATCATAGATGCAGTTCTTGAGGTAGGTGGAGTTGATAGTGGGGAGGATGTTTCGCCTACAGGAGAACAGAAAGAGAAGAGTTGTTGCATCCCCTTTACTGCCCAGGAGACCAGACAGTGTGATCACCCTCTCACTATTTACTTGCTGAAGTTGAACTTGCGGTACCAAATGTTGTTCTTCACCAGAAGGGTGAAGTTCTCAGCTTCTCGCAGGAATGCTGGCCTACAAAACAAAAGGGAAACATAAACAGGGCTCTGCAGAGTCCTTGGTGCTCATCTCTTCAGCTTTTCCCAAGAGCATGTCAGTGGGAGAAGCATCAGCTGTGTACCACGAGCCTGCTCTCAGGAGGGGCACTGTGGATTAGGAAGACAGAGCACTCACTTGGGTATGTGATAGTCATCCTCCACGGGACACCATGCAAAGACTTCACAGGTCTTAATGCTGTTGTTGTATGGAACACACTCCCCAGTCTGGATGCCTGGAAAGACGTGCATGGAGGTACTACTGAGCAAAACCAGGCAGTATTTGGCCTGTGACACTCCATATGGTGAAAGCCATTTTCCCAGAGGTGAAGTGCCACTACCAAAACCCACATTATCTTCCATTGCAAGTGTAATTTCAGAGAAAGAAGCATCAAGTGCTTTTCCTGAGTCAAATCTTCATTCATGTGAAATACTGCTTCAGGGACTGAAGGCCATGACAAAGCTTCACACTGCTTGCTAACTTAACCAAAGCCCACATCTACCCAACATCCACACAACACAGTCTAAGTTCATTTGGTCTAAGTCCACCAGAAGAAAAATCTGAGCTTCTGCTTCAGTTATCTTACATGTGAGAGAAAGAGAAGAAGGAGACTGAAGTGAAATGCTGCTTCCTTCACAGCAGGGAAGGCACAGCACAGAGGAACCACAAGCCAGACTGAAAGGAGCTTTTGCAGCAGGTTTCTTACCACTGCTGTGGGTGCTGACATATCCTGGAACACAGATGTTCTTCACCTCGCACTTTGTTTGATCATCTGGGAGCTGGAGAGGAACAATAGTTACATAAAACTCTGAGAACCCTCTCCCCCGCACTCCCACTCACACAAGGCAGGATTAAAGCAGATTCTGCACCTACCTCTGGGCAGCGGCCTTGGCTCTGGTTCAGTGTGAGGATCACATTGGTCATGACAAACACAGTATTCTCACCCTGAGCATGCAAAACAAGAAGGAAACTTAGGAGTGACAGTCTGCAAAGAGCATCCAAGGCACTGTACCAAATATCTCTGCTGACAGAGCCCAGGTGGCCCAGCAGAGGGGACTTGCCCTGGACACTGCTGGTGCAGCACTAAAGGAGCAAATTCCTACGTGTATCGCCTGGTGCTGCTGTGTTTAGCCACAGGAAGGACTGTGGGACTGGCAGCTCCTTCTGTCCTCCCACTCGGCCCCAAGTTCCTCATTCACATTATGAAAACAGAGCTCACACAGCTCCTCAGGGGAGTTGTAAGGCAGGTGCAGAAATAGACCTCCAGCTGCAAGTCCAAGCCAACTCCCACTCTTTCTTTTCGCAATCTATCAGTCAGGAATTTGCCCAGTCCTGTTCCTTCAGGGAACACTATTTTCATTACTTTACTTTCACTACTTTCAGATCTGTATGACTCCAGATCTGTCATCTGCTTCCGCTTCCCTGATACACAAATATGACCACTCAGCCAAAATCTGGCTAATCTGTCTTTTTTTCTGCACCACATGTCATGCAGACAGAGGGACCCACGAGCAGCAGCCTGGCTGTGCCTGCCCAGCCCAAAGGCCACCACATATGGCCCACACAGCACAGACTCCCACAGATACAGGCAATCAGTAACTACAGCAATGCTTCCTGTTCAGTTCTGCATCAGGTGACTTGCAGGCTGTTCCTGCGGCTTCTGCCAACAGCTTAACTTGGGGTTGTTTGCTTTAGAAAGCAGTAAGAAAGATGACAGGTCGTTATTGTTGCAGCTTCTTCCTGATGCCTGCAAAGTCCTCCTCTGGCAGGACCCGTGCTGTTCCAAGTCTTTGTGGGCACCATGAACAGTGGGATCAGTGAACCCTCAGAGAAGGAAAGGCTCAAGAAGAACTTAGAGCCCATGTGAGTGCCCAAAGGGGGCTTATAAAAAGGAGGGAAGGAGCTTTTTACACAGGCAGATAGTGATAGGGTAAAGGGGAACACTTTTTAAACTAAAAGAGATTTGGATTAGATTACCCTCTTCACTCTGAGGGTAGAGAGGCCCTGGCACAGGCTGCCCAGAGAAGCTGTGGCTACCCCTGGATCCCTGGAAGTGTTCAAGGCTAGGTTGGGCAGGGCTTGGAGTAATGTGGGATAGTGGCCCTGCCCACAGAAGAGTGGAACAAGATTATTTTGGTTGCTTTCAAACCTAAACCATTCTATGATTCTACACAAGCACACACACCAACACACTTTTCTTGGAACAAGTTGCCCCAGGGTAGGGGCTCAGAATGATCAGCAACAAAGCAAAGCTGCTTCATTCTCTCATATTATGGCCAGACTGGAGCCAAAGCTGCTCCAGCTCTCAGTGGACTTTTGCAAAGCAGTACCTGCTTGTTAGAAAACCTTCTTTCTGTGTGAAAGTGATTAATACCTGAGGAGGGATGACATAATCAGCTACATCCCAGATCCTGGCCCCCAAGGTGGATGTGTTTGTCAGTGTTACACCCTTGACCTTCATGGTTACAGAACTGACCACAGAGTCTGTTTCCTGGTAACCCTTTTCCCACAGAAAAACCCACCTGAAAGAGAAGGATTGCAAGAAACAATAAATAAACACTGTAAATAAGTTCAGGTTGGAATTTCTCCTTTTCCATATTACCATATTACCTGAAAGGGCCATTCCAGACAGTTTCACAGCTTTTCCTTAGAAGAGGGTCACAAGATTGGCAATCTCCTGTCTGATTTTTGGGGTGATATTTTTTATTTTCAGATTGATTTGCAGGGTCTAATTTGCTTTTATGCCCAGCCCTGCTGGGGGAACGACAATCACCTCCTGAGACGTCCCGCTCCTGAGGGGCCCTTGGGCCATTCGCTTAAAAGTTGGACCTGATCCTTGTGGGGACCTTTCCAACTCAGAAAATCTGTGATTCTGTCCACAATCCCAGTTAAGGTCGTTCGGTGACCTCCGGGCACCCCTCAGCCCGCGCTGCCCTCACAGGATGGGTCCCGCGGCGCCTGAGGGCCCCTGAGGGAGGGGCGGCTCCCGCCCTCAGCCCCGGGGGCTCCCGGCGCGGAGCCGCCCGCTGCCTCTCAGGACGGCCGGCCCGGACCCCCGCGCCCCTCCGCCCGCTCACCCGATCACATAGGCGAGGATGCCGAGCTGCACCGCGCGGTTGATGAGCCCCACTTTGCGGCTCCGGATCAGCACGATGCGCGGGGTGTCGTACTCGAAGAGGAAGCTGTGGAAAGCCCCGCACAGCGCCATGGCGGCGGCCGGGACGGGAAGGCGGCCGGGACAGAGGCGTCCCGGGCCGGGCCGCAGCCGCACAGCGCCCCGAGCCGCCCGCCGGGCGCTCCCGCAGCCCCGGGGCTCGGAGCAAACTGCCCGAGGCTGGGGAGGCAGAGGCACCGGCAGCCGCGGACTTTTCACGGCTGTTTTCACAGAATCACAGAACCCATTAGGTTGGAAAACACCTCTGAGATCATCGAGGCCAACCTGTGACGGAACACCACGTTGTCAAATAGACCAGAGCACCGAGCGCCACGCCAGTCCTAATTTAACACTTCCAGGCTCGGTGACTCCAACACCTCCCTGGGCAGCCCGCTGCAATATTTAATCACACTTTCTGGGAATAAAATCTTCCTAATTCTTCCTAATGTCCAACCTAAACCTACCCTGGCACAGCTTAAATCAGTGCAAGGACCAAGCAACTGCCGGCAAAAGAGAGCCGAGCATATTGAAGACTGTCCTCTTTCCATCCACAGTGACCAAATTCTTTATTTATCCTCTTGCAGAATTAATCTTTGCTATAAAAGCAAAGTTAATGTACCCTCTACCTTGTTCTGAGATACCCAACGCAGTCCTTATTGTAGAAACATCACTATAACCCTCAAAAGAGCAGGTAAAACATCAGGAAGAGATGAAGTGAACTGACAATGTAGCAGCGGGAATTTTAGGCACTACAAAACTATTAAGACCCTTTAGTTCAGCTATATATGAGTAAAATGCTTAATTTTTTACAAAACCAGCCAAAACAGAAAGGACCAAAAGAAATGGGGAAATGATAGGAATATGAGTGAATATTCAGTGTAAGTTTCAAAAGGAGAATTGATTCATATGCTAGAATAGAAATGCATAAATGCCCACAGCAGTGTTTTCCTACTCTAGATATATAAGTTGTTGCCATATGGATATTAACACAATTAATGCATTTTTCAATTGGAGATATAAATACAAGTGGCATAATCTGCCAGCAATATATCTTAAAATGTATGTGGGAAATGGAAATGGCAAACTGCTGGGTTAGCTCAGAAAGAACAAAGCTTCGTTGAAAGGAGTGCAGAACACACCTGTTACAATCCTTCTCACCTTGCTTCTACAAAAATAGAACATGTCTAAATAGAACATGTCTAAATAGAATAGAAAAGGTGCTGGAGCACAGATTAATTTACTCTGAATTTGCTGCTTCTTGGATGTACTCTGGCCTTACACATCACGGCGCAAAGCTACTCACACAAGTTCAGGGGGAGGAGGTACAGGAGGCAAGGACTGCTTGAAGCTAAGAGCAAACAGGAGGGCAAAGCCCCACATTTTAATTCCAATAAGTGTGAAAGAAATGCCTGAAAATATTACACAAAAATGGTAAAAGTACTTTTCATTGTAATTCCTTGGTTCAAGCTAAAAAGAGCAATTCAAAGAGAACCCACTGGGCTTTTCAGAAAATGCTTTGTGTCACTGGAATGGTCTAAAATGAGCATGTTTGATCTGGCTGGACCATGAGGCCATCAATGGTGAGTTATGAAACTCAGTGGCCTCTTTCTAGAGCCTCGCAATCCAGGGCTGCAGAAAGCTGACAAGGCTGGGGCAGAAAAATGCTCAGCACATTTTTTAGATGATATATCTTTAGGGCTTCCTCCCTTCAGGGTCACGCTTTGAGGTGACTTCTGGCTTTCTTCAGGGTGCAATCAGACAGCACCAGGTGCTGAAACCAATTCAGGTTGTGATGTGCTGCCCTTTTTTCCTTCAGCAAGAGCTGCTCATGGTGCTTCTGAGTTGGTTGGCATTTGCCACCACTTGGTCTAAGGGTTAGCCCCAGCTCATATTCTTCATTCTGATGGTGCTCACGGGACTCACCAGTACACATTAGCTCAGATTTTTCATTTTCATGGTTCTCATTGGACTGGCTGGTGCAGCAGCTTGCCAGCATCACAAAATTTCACAGGGTGGCTCTGCAACAATTCCCAACATAAATCAAAGAAAACAGCATTTGCTGCTTCATCCAACCACCGAGAGAATTTTCAGCAGGGATCCTCACCATTGGGTTCTGCACTTGACACAGCACAATAGGGATAATGATGATGGATCAGCAGGTCTGGAGGAGGATTGTTTTTGTGTGTTGCCATCACCCACCCCAGCGAAGCCAAATTGACACCTCACGAGTTGTTTCAACACCGACGCACTCCCGCGGGCATGTCCCCACCACAGCAAAGCAGCAATTTTTAGTTGACTCAAGAAAATACATCCTCTGGTCACAGAGTGCCCGGGCTCTGAGAGCTTTAAAACCATGTTATTCTAGACCAGCTCTGAACTCCTGAGCACACTTCAGCATTCTGGACATCAGCATCTTCCATTCTCCGATCAGTACGGAGTGGCAAGAACCATGGGAGCCTGATCCAACTTCCAGTTTCTTATTCTATCAAAACCCTGACTTGCCTGGTGCACAGCTCACATCAACTTATGGATCAATAGGCAATCATGGAGCATGGAGCAAAGAGAGCCTTTAAATGTGACAATGAAAAACTAGCAGTGCAGACAAAAATCATTGTATCAAACTGAAAGACCTACTACACCACACAATGACACCAATATCCAAGCTCTGATAACAACACCCATATGCCTTCTGTCTCAGACATGCTGGCAGGACTCAAAGTGCTGTATTGGTCTTTGACTCTGACTGGTATACTTGACTGATCTCTAAGCCCTGTTCACCTTCATTTAAATAAATAATTTGAATAGGCATTTGCTTAGCTGAAGGGTCAGTTCCAGGAGTGGCAGATACTCACAGATCCTCTGTCATTGCTATTCAAAATTTGTTGTACAGTTGGTTGCCTGTTCAAGTATCAAAAGAGGAAACTCTTAGAGAGGATATGTCTGGTGTAAAAGCCAGCAGCTCAGCCTTCTGCTTGCTACCATCTCCAGGTATTCCAAAGATAGAGACGCCTAAAGAAAAATTAATTTTCCTCCTTTCTTTTTGGGTTCAGTCCCTGCTGCTCTGCTTTGCCATCTTGATGCCAACAAACCAGTGCAGAGTGAGCTTTTAATTGATTCCACTCTCTACTGCACATCCTACTGCAAGCTAAGTTTGGGAGACTCTGAGTGGTTTAATCAGAGTTCCTGAGATCACACGAGCATTTGCTTCCCATTCACCAGTATATGATTTGTATTCTCTGAAGGCAGTGACTCACTCCATACACCACATTGTGACATGTTCTTCTATCTTCTTGCTTGCACAGACATGAAATGCCCTTTTCTCTGTGTTGAATCGTTCCAGAGATATTTTTATGGGCTAGCTTTTAGCCTGCAGGTCAGTCAGGTTTTATTTGAGAGTTTTCCTAACTCTTTCCAGGATCAGAGGTTTCTTCCAGCCCTCAGGGTAGAGGTTGTTTCCCATCTGCTCTTGGTGGTATAGAAAGAAGCCTCCTCTGTAGCAGCTTTGTGCTCAGAGCTGACCTGTTCAGAGCTGTCTTATCTCTGTCTAGAACCTGTGTTACATCTGCTCACTTTGTAAACATAAGAAATTTTTGTTTGTACCTTCCAGAAATATGTGCCCCTAACTGGGATCTGGGAATTAAGATGAATTCTTTACTCTTTGGATATTGCCACCAGCAAAATTTTACCTGTGTAAATAAAACCTTTTCACCTTATTTGAATCACACATCTGTTGTGCTATAGTGATTTTACCCTAATATAAACCAGTATAGCTGAATAAGCAATTCTGTTGACCAGTGCATGGGAGAAATAGTTATGCTGAGAGGCTGTGTTCCCAAGCTCTCCTTATTTCCCTTGGTTCCTGGAGGACTGAAAAGACTAAAAGAATACAGAAACTTTCCATTTGTCACTCAGGCAGATACAGTCCCAAATGCATAGACTTTTTGAGTAAATAATGCCAATTTACACCATTTTTTCAGAGCACTACTTTTTTCAGAGCAATTTTTACTAGAGCACTACTTACTCTCCAGAAGGTATTGAGGAATGTTTGCACTTACATGGTGTAATTAAATTTTGGGAAGTAAATGTTGTGCTTATTGGCACAGTGAAATCTTCAGAACTCCTCAGAACCGCAGGCCAAAAAAGAAACATCAAATTAACTAACTTCTTTTACTTAAATACATCAATTAATGTTATGCCACTATACTATTACCTGGGAAGCTGTCAGTGGGAGGAATATGTTGCTAAGAATAACAGGGAGTTAGGTGGCTCAGGAGAGCAAGAAAGATATGGGTGGTTTTCTTAGTTTTGGGTATCAATGTTCTCTCTTTATTGCACTTGTTTGTGTGGGCCAAGCCTAAACCAAGTCTCTAATTACAGCTGAAATATGAACAGGAGGCTTCTGATATAAATCTTGCTATAGAATAGTAGTGAGAATTTACACCATTTGACAGCTGCTGATCTCTGCCCCATGAACTGGCAGTTTCACTGCTGGTCCCCACAGCCACGTGGTCACTTACACCAGAGCTGCACAGCTACTAAAGGGCTAAGGATCAGGAGGATTTCAATTTCCATCAAGACAGCCATTCCAAGGGGGAAACCCAATCTTCCAAGCAGTCATCCTTGTAAAGAACAGTGCTCCTAAGCAGGAAATATTTTTCCTATCACTGCATTTTGAGCAATGCCTTGCACCAGAGATGTGGGATGACAAACAGCACATTAGCTGGATGATGTGTAGCTTCCATTATGGACTTCTCATGTCTTCTAAACCAAGTTAATGAATGAGATTTAATTACAAACCAAATCAACCTTTGTGGATGCTACCTGTGCAGGAAAGTCACTGAACAGTTTCACTGTATGACACTCAAGACATTAATTATGTGTGTTAATTTTGAAAGAACTAAAAATTATTGAACCTATAATGGGAAACTGTTGGTCATCATCCACTGGGGAGCATGTAGAACCTGATCCAAAGCTGTTCTGAAAAGGTGTTACAAAAACCAGTCCTTCAGCCAGCTAATCCAGCAACAGTGCCCTGCCTCAGGCAGAAATGAACAATCCAAAATGAAAGAACCTTCTTGCCAACGTCCAATTGTTCAGCTCCTGCCATAACTAACAGGAAGGAAAAGGAGGCCTCCTGTGTAGTTCATGAGATTTACCTTCCAAAGGAATTTGGTCCATGAAGACAATCAAGGGTGTAACCAAAGCCCCACATTGCTACCTCAGGATCTCAACCACACAGCAGAGCTTCCTGGGCTCTGACCTTGGTATTGTTCTGGTAGAAAATAAACCCTCAGATTTGCTTTTTAGTGATTCCTCCATTTTTTCTTCTCGCCAATGGAATTTGTGAAGGAACTTTATACATCAGAGGTTCAGACCAAACCTCTCATCCATTATTTTTGTTGCCTGTAGTGACCAACTCCTGGCATGTTAGAGGAAGGTTAGGGAACAAGGCAGAATGTGTCAACTGTGCAATGTAATTGAAAGCAAAACTCCCTCAGTACCATCCTAGCAGGAGCCTACAGAGGGTGACATTTCAAAATGACTGGCAGTCACTGAAACTTTATAACAAAGCCTTAGGATTTCATTAACTCAGGAAGCTCATGCATATCTTTCCCGGATACTGTATGAACAATTACAGCCTTCCTGTTGTTGGACAAAGCCTTTTTCAGACCATAACTCTGTCCACATGAGAAAGGAATGGAATTTGCTCTCAAGTGCTGCAAAACCTCAGCAGAAGGAGCTGTAGGAGGCATTGTGGGCACTAGGGGGGACCTTGCAGTGGAAAAACTGCTCTGTTTCTGCAGAAAACCCCAAATTAGGGAGAAGATGAGATATAAATGTAGAAACTTATATGTATCTTATATTTTATACATATGGGCTTGTAAATGAGCTAATGGGAGTGCTAATTGACCTAGTTTCTTATGCATATATTTCAAAGCTGGCTGAGAGGAACTAAAATTCATTACAATTCACTTCTTTAGAGTATCAATTCCATAATTTCAGTTGAAATAAAATAGTTTCTAATTTTTTTTTCATTCTTTGGCTGCTACAGACTGGAAATAGAACATTTTTATCTTGGATATTGTACAGTCATGGGGTTACAACAAAAGATGGCTACCAGGCCCTTCCATCCATCCTACTCTAGGTCACAGCAGCATTGTCCCATGGAGTCTTTCTCCTAGAGTTTTGTTATCTCACTGAGACTGACAGCATTGAGGTTTTCATGATCTGTGTAGGGAGGAGGAAGAGATTGCTCTTTGGTCTGAGGAGGATCCCCAAGCACCAGCCTGCAGCACAAAGCACAGAAAACCAATCTACCCCACAGGAAAGTGAAATGAACCTCAATGTGATAAATGAACCCACAGAGAACTTCCACATTTTCTTTGCAGAAGAAAACCCCACATTAGGAAACTTTTTTTTATTATTATTATTATTTCAGTCCCTGATTAAAGCTCTCTTACATGGATGCATTTTTCCTTGACATTTGAATTAATGAGCCAAATGTCTCCAGTGAATTCAAGATGAGCCTGCGACACCTAAAGCAGTTTCTATGGCAGCTGCATGGAGGCTGTGACTTCACTGCAGGATCATACAGCAGGGCAGCTGGGTAGAAGTCAATTACTTGGGAATTCTAATGAGTGTTAACAGTATGGCTGTGAAGGAAAGAGCTGATTTACATACATGAGGTCTATAGGTGCCTAAGCAGAGGGAGTACCTTAAAATTTCACGACGTTGTCAATGTATCTTTCTTTCAACACACACACACAAAAGTAGATATGTCTTTCACTCACTTAGGGAGGTTTTCCATGGATTCCACAGGGAACCCCTGACCTCACAGCTTTTTAACAGTTGCATTATAATTCACACATTGTCCTGTTCGAGTTCTTGTAAAGAAACAAGCTCTTACTCAAGGGTTTTTTGCCACTTAAAGACAGTTTCAACCTGTCCTCCTCAAATGTAAGATAGGGAGCTTGACATTTCAGATTGTTGCAGCTTTCTATAGGAGGAAGCTGCAGAAGGAACTACCCAAACCATGGTCCTGCCACACCTCATCAATCCTTATTTAGCCCTTTGCTTGGGTCAACAGTGCTTGGTATTGTTTGGGCTGAGGGTGAAGTAATTTCCTTCAAAATTTAATATGAAGTTTCATATCTGGGTCTGGTGATAGATTGAGAAATCAAGTGTTTCAGCTGGAAGTTTAGTTCAACAACATGAGCCAATTAAACAAGGATGTAAAAGTGGGCAGAAATCTGACTTCTGAATATTGAACTGACATTAACTGAAGACTTGCCAGCATTGGTACAGTGTATTCTGCTGTAACCCAGATCCTGTTGCTTTTGTGAGCCACTTCCTTCACACTGGTACTTACTGAGCTGTTAACATCATCCTCTCCTGTCAGAGTCTGTGAGAGGTGGCTAGGCAACTGTCTGGAAAAAACAGAAAAGACAAATAAGCCCATAAGAATAAAACATGTCAGCTTCTTTGTACCATTCTTGAACAAAAGGCACTCCAAGATGAATGTCAGATGGACATTTTCAAGTAGGTGAGAGAATTTTTGAATGAGACACATCAGCTGGATCAAACTCTGCCTTGGTTTCACTTTCACAGCTTTTGGCTTTGAATTGATGTACACAAGAAGAGAATTTCTATTTTCCCATTCTAAATAACACAGACAACATGAGGTTACATCCTGACCCTTCAGATGCCATTTGGGAAACAGCATTTATCTGCAACAGGCCTTGATGTCATCCAAAAACTTTCCCCCATGCTGTGTTGCTGTGCACCTACACTCCGACTTTTTCTGTCACAAATGGTAGTGTCCCGTCCATGTTGTTTTTCTTTAAAAGAGATTAAAAACCATAGACTTTAATTTTTCTGAGTGACTATTTTTGTGCCTCATGCTGATTGCTTCAAAAACCTTGGCCTAACATTTTTACTTTCTCATGAATTGAATGTGTTAAGGAGGAAGGACACCTCTGTTCCAAAGCTGACAGGAATGTCACCCAGCTCATCTAACTCATAAAAGCACTGTCAAGTTTGAAAAAACTATTGTATGTTCAGAAGATACTTTCTACATTACATAAAAGTGATATAAAAGGCTTGCTTTGAAAAACAAGCCACAAGCACTTGCATCAATTCAGGTTAACAACAGACTTTTCTGGGTGGAGATAAAATAGAATCTGAAGAACAAAAATACAAAGCAACTGATCAATGTTCCTTTATTTATATCCTCTATTTTGACAGCATTTCAGCCTTTTCCTCCTGGAGAACAGTGCTTTGGGATAACAATGTTGTTGGAAAGTGGCAGTGGGAACCCAGCTCTGAGCAGCAGAAGGTGGGCACAGAACCTTCATAAGGCCACTTGGATTTCCTGCAGACTTGATCCTTGGTGTGATTGGGATCAGTGTGCGCAATGTCCTGGCCTGCTGCCCTCCCAGGAGAATGAAACCAACTCCACCAACCTCAGCAGACTTTGTTCAGCAGACTTATCACTGAGAACAGCTCTTGCTTGGCAGCACTGAGCAAAATTTGCCCTTTAGAGGCAATCAAATATGGCACATTCCTTAAACATCTTGTTGTTCTTGGAATCTGCTGCAAGGGGTGACTGACCATTTCATCTGACCTTGAGCAGGAGGCTCTAAAGAGCAGGCTCTAGTCTCAGAAACACTGGTGTAAACCTCAGATCAATCAGTGGAGATATTTTGGATTTTTCAGACAAGAAACAAGACCAAACAGCATGGCAAGAAACAAAACTGTGAGCGTTTTCCAGAGAAAGCTGAGTTAACTCTGCCCAACCAACCCCTCCTCATTAAATAACATCCTATGCCACACTCCCACCTCGGAGGATCCACAGCCACATCCACCTTCCAAGGTGGTCTAACATCACATCAATGCTCTTGTTGCTGCTATGGCATCATCTCCCCTCAGTGCTACCAGACTTTGCCAGTCTGAAGTTATGCTGGGACAAGTGGGGCTAAATGGATGGAAGCCAGCATCAGGCCAGCCTCCTTCTGGGCCTGGCTCTCCACCCCCTGCACTTCACACCAGTGCAGAGAAGGTGTAACACTCTTCTGGGCTGGGCAGAACACACAGCACCCACCCCACAGGGCTAGCAATGCCAGGCAAGGCACAGGGCAATGGGGTGCTGGGGTCATCAATGGCCACAGAGATCTCCAACTTCTTATCTCATATTGCTTGGGACACCATTCCACCTGGTCTTAGACTGGTTTTACAACAAGTGCTGGGACCAAAAAGGAGTGATGAAGTCACTGCTCCTCTCAGCAGAGCCAGTTGGTGGCACATACCTTGGCTGTGCCTCTCCTGCTGCAGTCACACCAAGCTGCAGCTGCTCAGTGTGTTCTGAGCCAGCTGTGTGCATCTGGTCCAGGGGCAGGAGAGGGCTGAGGCTACCACGGACACTGTACACACAGGAGGTGGGCTGGAAACGTGCAGAGCTCTCAGGGTCCGACCTCCAAATCCCAGGCTCAGAGTCTGAAAGACACAAGTTTGCATAAGAATCCATTAGAGCAAGATTTAAATTACCAGGATCCTCTCTCATGCAACACAATACTCTCATAAAGGCACAAAATATACAAACCCTACAACACAGATCTAATGTTTTTCTTCCAATCCTTTAGTACTTTAAATCACTTACAACTGTAGACATGACAAAACATTCAGAACCAGACAGACTTCTTGGCTGTTGGTATTGTCCTAAATGCCTCAGCTCACAGGAACAGGCCACGTTCTGCACAAACAGGCCTAATTTTTAAAGACATCTGTGATCACTCCTTACGCTTTAGCTGACCACAGTACAGCTGCAAGTGGGAACCAGAAACAGGCTGGGGATGCATTTAGGTACTAGAATAGCCATAAGGAAATTAATTTTTAATATAACACAGTCAGACCTATGTGTACATACAGCACAATATTTTTAATAACAGAAACAAACAAAGAGGAGGGGTCAGATTGCTCGAGCACAGCAGAATTATTGTCTCTTCTTCCTAAAATCTCTTGTTTTCACACTAACATCTTCCATCTGGTTGGGATCTGACCTCAGCAGCCCGGCTGCACCCGTTCATGCTCTTGTCCGTGGTGTTCCCATATAAGGTGATCTCTCTTCGGGGAGCAGGATTCTCATTCGCTCAGGTTTCTTCCCACTCGGATTTGCTGCTCTCTGCGGTCGAGCTCTGTCACAACTTTGCTCGGCAGCATCTGCACAGCAGTGGCTGCAAAGGGAGGAGAAAGTCGGGGGGAGCAGTGAAGCTGTGCCTGCAGATCCAGAGAGCTCTGGGTTGTTTATTACCGTTCTCTTTCCTCCACAAGTCACCTCTGCAGGATGTCTTTGCAATAAGCAGCTTCCACAAGCCTTTCCCAAGCTAAATATTGATCCAGAGAACTGGATGGAACTGTAGAGCTGAACTCTTATAACAACTCTCATGTCAAACTTTCCTTCAAAATCTGTATCACTCTCCATGCAAACTAATTTGGGACTATGGAAATGCCCCTAGAATTATACAACAAATAAACTGGAACACTGGCCCTCGAGTCTGTAAGACTTGACTCAGACAGCACATCACCCAAACTGAGATAACTTAAGACAAGTTAAGCATAAACAAATCTCAGCTGCTTCCTGTAGTATTCACCCAAGGCTGCACTGAGAGTTTATATCTCTACCATATCTGTGAAGATTCTCTTCTGATAAAGAGGTCAAGGCACTGAGCTAAGCCTTGATTGTTTTCTTTCAGGCAGTAATTTTGAATATTCAGACACTACTGTAAATACCAAGCAGCAGGGGGGCAGCCAATGGGGCTGCATGCATGGAGAGCACAAACCTGGTGGAAGAAAGGATCATGATAACATAAAACTTTAAGGATGACACAGGATCTCTCTCACTTTCCCCAGGTTGGGAAGTCCCACAAAACTGGGCTCCAATGTGTGAGTTTGCTCCTGCCTCCAATCACTTGAGCTTTCAAACATGACAAGCTCAGCCAGTCCAGTTCTAACAAGGCCTGGTCATGGAGTCTCCTTTCCCAGAGCCAGAACAATCAGACTTCATGGGTTTCCATCTCACCATCTCTTTTTTTTCGTATCTTGGCATTATCTAAAGTTTCCATCCTTTCTCTTCTTTAACGTTACAGAGACATGAGAAGAGGGGGATGTTCCTCTCCTTCTGGGAAGGTGAGAGGACTGGAATAGTCTCAATAGAAAGCAAAATCTCAGAGCAGCAGCCTCCCAGTGCACCCAGCCCATATCCCTCTCCACCCTCACCACAACTGCCTTTCCCTCAGCGCTGAGGAAGAAAGGATGAGTATCCGTGTTTACAGAAACAGTGTTTCTCCAGGATTAAGTGATGGGGACCTCACAGACACCTCCACCAGAAATACCGTTCTGATCTGCTCTCTCTGTGTTCTACATGCTCAAAATACTCATCGGAGAAAACAGTAACTGATACCAGGAAAGCATGACAAAGGAAAGGAGATCTCTTCTGGGAACTTGTAGGTAAATACGATTCCTAAAGGTCAGTATATGGACTGAAAGCACAAAGGAAACATGATCTGGTTTTAAAGTTCAAATCCAGGAGTCAGGAGACTTGGATTACGTTCCTGGCTCTACCACAGCTCTCATGTCCAACCACAAGGCACCCGTCCATCCCTTCTGTCACTTCATTTAACCAGTTAAGAGCTCAGACACCAATCAGTGTCACTTCCCAGCCTTCCCGTGAAGACCAGAAAATTTTATGAAATTATTGTATGAAGCATTTTCTGTTTCTCAGAAGGAAAAGAGGAGCTAATCTAACTTAGTCGCAGTGCTTAGAATTGCAAAGTATTACATTTATGGTTGCTACTTACTGAGTCAAATTCTGCAGTGATTTACAACCTGTGCATTTCAATTGGCACCAATTTAACATGACTCACTGCATATTTTAATCCATCATCTGGGGACTCACATGGGATTCTAAGACTATCCAAGAACCTAATTGAAATAGCAGAGAGGCTCCAAAATCCAACTATTTCAGGCCTAAGCATGGCTTTTGAAGGATCTGCGAGAACAAACTTACAGACTGAGAGATTCCATGCGTGAGTTTGACGTTAATTTATAGTCTGGTTCGGATTGTTTGGTGTTTTTGAAGTTGCTGTCCTTGTTTCAGATTTATGCACTACGTATTTATTGCTGCTTTGAGGCACGCTGACAACTGATGTTCAGCCTCGAGGACATAAATTTGCCATTTTTCCCAGATGAAGCCTGGGCCCAGGACTGGCTGTTCCTGTTCCACACGGATCCTCTGCACACCTTTCCATTTCCAAGGAATTAAGTAACCATTCACCTGACACGTACATCAGCCACACTTGACATCCCTTTGTGCTGTCAAAGGCTGCCAGAAATCTTAATTGGGTAACTGCAGCAATGTGTTTGTACATCTCCTACACATGCGACAACAACCTCCCTCAGAAGGAGCCGCAGAGCCAAGTTTATCCTCCAGAGGCTGAATCTCGGACCTATTTCTGCCACTCCTCGCACTCGTTCCGTGAAGGAGCCCCACGAGAGACTTGCCCTGTGCCGTGTCCGCCCCAGCGCCCCTCAGCCGCAATTCCCGGGCTGCTCGCGGCGGGAAGGGGACGGGACGGGGCTGCGGGGCGCAGCGGGAAGGACTGACCGGGGCATGCTGTGGGGACACCGGGAGGGCTCCCAGCCGGCTGTGAGGGCAGCGATCCACGATCCGCCAGAGGGGCCCGGTGCCGCTCGCTGTCCCGGTTTCGGTGCCGGTGCCCTCACAGTTCGGCCGCGCCCCCTCACGGCCAGACCACGCCCCCTCACAGCTCGGCACCGCCCCGCCACCCTTGGTCACGCCCCTCCAAGCCAGACCACGCCCCCTCACATCGCGGCCCCGGCCCGGTCCGCGCCGCTCGCCGGTAACGCCGGAAGTGACGCCGCGCCCGTGTCCTGGCAACCGTCCCCGCGGTAACGGCGCGCGCGAGGCTCCGGTCGAGGCCTCCTCTCCGGACCCGGCCCGGACCCCGATCCCGCAGCCCTGCCAGGGCCCGGCCCGGGCCCCGATCCCGCAGCCCCCATCCCGGCTCCGAGGGGCGGCCGGACCCGGTCACCGCCCCCCCGGCATCTGCTGTGTGTTCTCTGCAGAGGCTTTCCCGAGACACAGTTATGGGTGACCAAATGCAGTTCATTGTTGAGAAGCTCAATCAGGAGCCCTTCAGGAAGAACTACAATTTGATCTCGTTTGACTCCCTGGAGCCGCTGCAGCTGCTGCAGCTGCTCAGTGATGTTCTGGGGGAGATTGACCCGAAGGTAAGGAGGGCGCTCAGGGTGCTCACACCTCCTGAGGTGGCCTGACACTGGAATTCGCTTTCATTTAAGCCTGGCTCAGTATAATCCTGCAGCGTGTTTGTCTCACCAAAAGAAGCTTGTATGAATCTTCCAGGAAATAAATGTGCCTGGCAAGAATCCTTCCTGCCTGTACGTCTGAGTGCTCTTGGCAAAGCAGCAAATGCTCCTTGGGGCAGGGCAGCAGCATCCCTGCTCCCCAGAGGCTGCTGACGATGTTTTTCCTGTGAAATTAAAGATCTTGGTTCATACTGACAATCGTGTTTAGTCAAAGTCAGGCTGTGTCCTGCACGCACCCAGGGCAAGAGCTGATCAAGAACTGAACCTCATGACTGTGCTGTTGCAATGGAAATTATATCCCAGTCCTTGAAGGCTGCCAAAAGTGTGTGTGAGATCAAAAGGGACCATTCACGCACCTGGGGAGTAGATCCCTGGGCCAGGATATCCAACTTCCAGGGTGGATTTGGTCAGTGTGACTGCACAGATGAGATCCCACGAGCAGGGAGAAGAGATTCCTGGAGTAAATTGACAGGAAAATCCATTAGAAGAGAATTGAAGTTTGGTGATTTAAGGGATGTTCTGTACAGTGCATCTCACTATTATCTGTTAAATTAATAAAGTCAATTCTTTCAGTGTTGCCAGATAACTAACATTACTTGGACAAACAAATTTATAAAAATAATAATAATATATTTGATGGTAGGAAATAATATAGTGTTATCCTAAAAATTAGTAATTAATTATTAAATTTATTGTTGTCTAATAGTAACAATACTTTTTACTATATGAATAATAATAAAGAATAATGACTTGTTTAATTTTAAAACCTGTTCAGCATGCTGTGGACATCAGAGAGGAGCTGCCAGAACAAACAGCTAAAAGAATGCTGAATCTGCTTGGAATCCTCAAATACAAACCTCCAGGGACTGTGTCAGACCTGTGAGTACCTTACTGCCTACAAATCACGTTCAAACATCTTCTTGGGGTTATATGATACTGACCTTTAGTTCAGGTGAGCACTGCTCCAATGTCCCCATGGATGTTGGGATCCCAGGTGTGGCTCCAGGTGGGCGCTGTTCCCGTGTCCCCGGGGATGTTTTGGGGTCCCAGGTGGGCGCTGTTCCCGTGTCCCTGGGGATGTTCTGGGCTCCCAGGTGGGCGCTGTTCCCGTGTCCCCGGGGATATTTTGGGGTCCCAGGTGGGCGCTGTTCCCGTGTCCCCGGGGATGTTTTGGGGTCCCAGGTGGGCGCTGTTCCCGTGTCCCCGGGGATGTTTTGGGGTCCCAGGTGAGCGCTGTTCCCGTGTCCCCGGGGATGTTTTGGGGTCCCAGGTGGGCGCTGTTCCCGTGTCCCCGGGGATGTTCTGGGGTCCCAGGTGGGCGCTGTTCCCGTGTCCCCGGGGATGTTCTGGGGTCCCAGGTGGGCGCTGTTCCCGTGTCCCCGGGGATGTTCTGGGGTCCCAGGTGGGCGCTGTTCCCGTGTCCCCGGGGATGTTCTGGGGTCCCAGGTGGGCGCTGTTCCCGTGTCCCCGGGGATGTTTTGGGGTCGCAGGTGTGGCTCCAGGTGGGCGCTGCCTGCAGTGGCGGTTCCGGCCGGCAGAGGGCGCCTCCCGGCCCTGCCCAGCCCCGGTTCCGGTCCCGGTCCCGTCTCACCTGTGCCAGGTGATCCCAAATCCCGCGCTCCCCCCGCTCTGCCGGCACCCCCAAGGCTGTCACAAGAAATGAGGAGCTGTCACTGCTGGGTTTATCCTTGTAGTGTGTTTCGGGGTTTTTGTCTGACTCAAGGTAGAAGAATCAGGAGCCTGAACTGCAGACTTCCAGCTCAGAATGGGTTGGGTCGGAAGGGACTTTAAAGATCACTTGTGTTCCAACCCCCTGCCATGGGCAAGGACACCTTTCACTATCCCAGGTTGCTCAGAGCTCCATCCAGCCTGGCCTTGAATACTTCCAGGGATGGGACAGCCACAGCTTCTCTGGGCACCCTGTGCCAGGGCCTCAGCACCCTCACAGGGAAGAATTGCTTCCTAATTCAAAGCCCTCTGTCACTGTGAGGCCATTCCCATTGTCCTGGTAAAAAGTTCCTCTCCATCTCTATTCCTTCAGGTTCTGGAATGTGCAAATTCCTCAGCCTTCTCTTTTCCAGGCTAATCAAACCCAAGCCTCATCATGAGCATTTTCTCTTCTAACAGCCTTACGAAAATCATTAGGCAAGTGGAGAAGGAATGTCAAAACATTGCAGATTTTTTGTTCCAAGCCAGCATTCTTTTGTTTGAGATTTATTGGCATTTTCTCCTGGTTGGTTCCATACAGGAGTGCTTTTCGCCAAGGGCTGGTTACTGGAAGCAAAGCTGTAATTCATCCTGTCTTGCATTGGCTTCTTCAGAGGACCAATGAACTCAGGACCAGAGCTTACTTGGCACGTTTCTTGGTGAAGCTGGAGGTGCCAGCAGAGTTCCTACAGGATGATACTGTGGCTGACTTCAACAAACAGGTACCATTCCTCATGAATGCCAACGTTTCACCTTAATTAAAGTGCCAGTGGGAGGAGGGAAAAATGAATCAGGGAGTTCATGCTGGCATACATGTCCAAGTGAGTTATGTTAAAAGCTTGTTGGAATCAAGGATAAGCAAAGATTCATAATAAAAAGTTTATGTCTTGACCACTTTACTTCCAATAACCCTGAAATTATGTATTAATAAATAGCATTGAATTAAAAGGCCTTAAGCCCATTAAGCACCGGGTGCCAAATAATGTTCAGAGCCATTTTGGCTTAGGTAGACTTTAAGTTCTTAATTTTTGAGCAGGTTTGAGGGTTTTTTCCTATGAAATATCACCTGGATATTTTTAACTTTATAAAATTACCACTTCAGACAAGTCCAGAAAATGTTATGACCAAAAGTCGATGTCTCCTAATTGTCCATTGATTGTACTTTTAGTCAGGATAGTCCTGTGATGGTATTTGATGCCTAATATTTGTATGAGCCTTACTCCACTTTTTGCTTTAACCAGTTATTTTTTTGTGAATAAAGAGAAGATTTCTTTTTCTCTGTGCTGACATTCCTACTTATTATGTTCCCACTTCTTTTGTGAGCATTAAATGTTGATTTTAGATAGTCAGACTGGGTGGGTTTGAAATGTAAAGCTTGAAGTGAACCAAAGTTTTGGGTTTATTATCTGAGGTACATATTTACTTATTTTTTTCCCGTTTTCTGTGCCTTTTGTTCTGCTAAACCACAGTGGGTTTGAGTGTTTGTTAGAGGTAACTTGATCTGTTAACTCTGCACCAGCAAAGCTGAACAGTCTGACTTAGACTTGACTAAGCCTTTTATTTTTTTGTTACCTCTAACAATATTGGATTTATACCTTGAAATAACTCAGCAGAAGTAGCAGGGAGAGAAAGGAATGCAGATTGTATGTTTTGTTCAGAATGTCACAGTCTTAATGTGTATAAATATCCACCTCCATCATTTCCATTACGTAAGATGTGTTCCTTTTTGGGATTACAGTAATAGAACCATCTCATTAAGCTAATACTCTGCTGATTATTTCAAAACAGAAGCTGGGGTAATAGAATGCCTTACTGCACTATAACATGACAATGCAAATATTTAGATACTAATGAATTAAACAATTAGACTGAATTATTTAGATACAGCCATGCAATGGTGTCTTTTAAGGGAAATTTCAAAAATGAGAGTTCAGACACCTTTTAACACAGTTAAGTTTTGTGGGTGTGTAGAATCAAGCTAAAATGAACTTCTGTAAATTACTTATAGAAGATATTCAGCAAACCTGCCACCTTCCCAGCTGTGTTGTGATTTAGACATTGGATTGCCTGCAATATATAATTTAAGAAATAAGCAACTTCAGCATTAATCTTGTTGTTCAGGCTTCAGTGATTTGCTCCCAGGTGCCAGAGATCTCTTTCCATGTAGGAACCTGGGTGGTTTTTTGGTCATTTGAGTGTGTCCCTTATTTCAGGTGCATGTGGAGCACCCAAAGGGAAAAGTGAGAACCTTATTTTTGTTGTGATCCGTCAAACTCTGCCCTGCCTTGTTTGAATCCTGTCATTGGCCTTGAAATTTCATGTTCCAGTGGGGAAAAAGTCTTATGGAACTCCTCTTTTGACAGAGGTAGAGACACACAAAGGAAAACTCTTGGACACCAGCAGTGGGAATGCAGTTGCTCAGAGACCACCTGCTCATTTTCATTCTTGTTAAAGGATTTCCAGAGTGCATAAGGGGCATCATGGAAGCCAGTTGGGTTTTACTCCTGCATTTTGTGACTTGTTCCTCCTCATCCAGCCTGTGCATTCCTTGCCACACCATTATTTGCCACTTAATCCAGCTCTTTGTGATTTTATCTTCTCCTTAGCCATTTTATTGCTATTTTTTTGAATTCCTTCCAGCTCGTCAGTGTGTGCTTGCTACTGAAACAACCAGAACTGAGCAGAGTGCTCTGGATGCTGCTTCCCCAGGGTTTTATAGAACGGAGGTGCTGCTTCACTGCTCAGGGCTCTGATGCCTTTGTTTGAACTGGCCTTTGCTGTTGCCATTTGGTATTCACCTTTCATATCAACTGCTCTTTCCAGGAAGTAAAAAATGACTTGATACTCTCCTTTTAGATTTTCCCATCTCATTGAAGGCTGTTTCTGTGGAGATAATCTTTCCTTCTACCACAGCTCGCGTTTCTCCGAGTTGAATCTAAATTTATTTCCTCTCCATATTTCTAAACTCTTGCTGTCCCCTGTTATTTCTCTACCCACACAGACTTTCACACTGCCTCTCAGTTTAAGATTCCTGGTGGGCAAAGTACTGGTGTGGAAGTAGCACACTGTCTCCTTGTCTCTGAGTGCTGAGCTGCATCTATCAATCTCTGGGATGTTGTGAGGGTTATGCAACGTGGCACAGCCATTTCTCACGTGTTCACTCAGCTCTGCTCTTGGGCCTCTCTGCAAGCTCAAGCCCCATTGCTTCCTTCAGAAGAGCTGTTAAAGCAAACACTTCCTTTTGGGGGGGATTTATATATGTGGGACACATAGATGTATAGTAAGAGAGTGTAATTTATTAATTTGTCCCTCTTGGGTGACATCTTCCTGTTTTGCAAATACACTGTGTACTACAAAAGGTGAAAATACTGAGGAAATTGTGAAGTTCTGATTGTCTCTTCAAATGGAAGATAATGCACTGTGATTTATTTCTGCTTTATAAGTTGACAGGCTTTTGCAATGAGAAAATGCTTTTTTATCTTGTTTTCACCATATTCCTATGTCTACATTTGCTGTTTTAGTAGTAAAACTGTTGATCTGAAAATCCTTAGACACAGAGCTCATTCTGCACAATTTCCATTTCATTTCACAGTATGAAGAACTCATGGAAGCATTTAAAAACCTACATAAGGAGCATGAGCAGCTCAAAATATCTGGTTTATCAACTGCAGAAATAAGAAGGGTAAACAAACTCCACAATTTTTTTCTTTAGTTGGTGTTTTGCATGTCAGTTCCATGTTTGTTGGCTTTGTGGACAGTGTGAAAGCTGTAGAGGCCAGAGCTGGTGGGCACTGCAGCTGCCTCTTGAGCTGCTCTCTGTTGGCAAACACAAAGTCCTTGCTCATGTTTAGAGCTGAGATTTCTGGAGCAGATTGGGGAACGAGGCTGCCAAGACTCTGTGCAGCATGATTTCCAAATATTGGAACTCCATTTCCTCTGAATGCAGACTGATACAAAGCCCTTTGCTTTCCTGATAGCAGCTAATAATTCCAGAGGGTGTTGAATGAATTATGAACTTAAATCAACAGAAATTATGAACCCACGTGGCTCAAGTGTTAAGTAGAGATATTTGCTCTGCTTCAGCAAAATAATTAAGCTTGTATAAACTTTCCAGTGGACACACAGAGAAGCCAAGCCAATGTTGAGATAAGGTCTACATTTGGAGAATTCATTTTCCTTTCTCTCATAACTATCAATCTGCAGAGTCCTGCTGTTGTAAAATAGGACTAAAGGAGAATAATAATAATAATCAGATACATGTTTCAGCACTAGAAAATTTTTCTTTTAAGACAGTTTTAATGCAAAAAGTGGCAGCAGACATCTCTCATAAGCAACTTCATGCAAATTGATCTGTCAGGAAGTGGGTAATGCTGATGACATTAAGAACATATGTCAGACTGCATCAGATGTTGAATTCATACTGATTCGTTCCTTGGTGGTTTCTGTTTGTTTGTTTTTATTTTAGAGAAATCCACCTGCTTTTATTTTAAATGTTCACTGTAATACTCAAGGATGCAGATGAAGAATGTTAGCATAAAGAGAGTGGGAACTGTGGGGGAAGTAAGAGAAGAGAGATTGGAATCCTGGATGTTTGATCATAGATCAATAAAATTACAGCCGCCTCCGTGTATTCAGGGAAGAATTCTGATTTTCATATTAATTTGAAGAGAACTTAGTCCAGTCCAATATACATGGGGAATAAATTAATATTTCTTTATCTGTTTTTCCTGCTTTTTAGGACATCAGTGCAATGGAAGAGGAGAAAGATCAACTGGCCAAAAGAGTAGAGCGTCTTAAGAAGAGGGTAATAAGAGAAGTTACACTCCTACATTTCAGTGTCATAATCCTTGGCCTGCAACTCCCGTGTTGGAATGCAAACAAGGATTAAGATAAACACACTGTATGTCTAGGAAGGAATCAAGTAACTAATTGACCTACAGGGAATCTCCCCAGGCGTTGATCCAGAGCTTTTAAGAATCTCGAGTCCAGTACTTTGCTGTCATTTCTGAGTAGTAACGTGTATGGAAGGGAAGTGCTAAGTGGGCTTGTGAGACATATGATCTCTTTAATGTATTTCTCAGCTATCTGACAGCAACATGCACTATTTATCCACTTGCTGTAGGTGGAGACAGTACAAAATCATCAACGGATGCTTGAAATAGCAAGACAGCTTCGCTTAGAGAAAGAGAGAGAAGAATCTCTGGCTCAACAGAAACAAGAACAGAAAAGTCAGGTACTGGCATAACAACACACCTGTTAAAGAGTTGTTGATGTTTGTTTGGGAATTGTGCATTTTAAAAATACATCAGGAACAGCAGTAGATGGGAGAGTTTCTCCCAACCCCAGAAAATTAAATTCCATTTTCAAGATCTCTGTACATTTTAAGGGAAGAGGCTTGACCCTGCAAGTTTTGAACACCACACTGAAGGTACTTGGCTGCCTCAGCTCCCACTGACATCATCCTTTAGCATTCCCAGGAAATGTTCCATGACTTACTGCTGGAGCACCCAAAGGGAACTCTTCACATTTATGGTAGTGAGCAAATGTTTCCTTGGTTTGATTTCTATCTCTGCGATCTGCAGAGAAGGTTCTGAAGGTTCCAGGGGCTGAGCAACACAGCAAGTACCTTGTATTTTTCCTGGGTGGGGGCAGTTTGTATTCAGGAGCAACCTTGGGATTTAGACCCCTGCATTTGGGAAAAATGATGTCCTGAGAAGCCCTGGGAGCAGTTGACATCCAAGTGTAAGGGTGGGTTTTATTCTGTCCAGTGTTGTCAAAACAAGACACTTCAATAGAATCCAGTGCCATTTCGTTACACTGTCTCACCAAATTCTGTAGCCTGAATTTCAACAGTATTAAAATGGGAAAAGCTCTCAGATTTCTGATATTGCAGCCTTTGTCTGGATGTGGGATCAGTGGGAATCAGTGGCCTCTCAAGCTGTTGGGTCTTTGCTGGAGCCTGAGTAAGATCATGACTAAAATGAATGTGATGTCCAGTTAATTCCAGTTCTTACTACACGTCTCTCTAAGTCACAGAAATGTAAATCAGCTGGTGCTTGTTTGGCAGGAAGCTTTCCAGACTGCTCTTGGGATGGACAGTGGATTGCTGTGAGAACTCAGCTGCACTGCAGGATAAGGAGAGTTATCTGCTGCAATCCTGATTCCTGCTGCCTTTTGTTGTTGTTGTAATGCTCAAGCCACTCATATTTTTGGTTGAAAATTGTTGGATGAATTTCTGCCATCAGAGAAAATATCACTTGGGAGAACAAGAACACTCTTCTCAATTAACAGGAGGGAATATCAAGTAAACCCAGGCCAAGTGTTGAAAATTTGGTCTGGCACATTTCCCTTGTAAAACAGAAAATCACCAGGCATTCAAGCTGCCATGTTTTGTGTTTGGGGCTCTTTTGGGGCTCTGTGGGTTGAGTTGTTTGCACGTGGATTTCCAAGCAATGACCCTGTGTGTGTCCAATTGTCTCTCCAAAGTTGTTCCACACGGAGCAGAGGCTGCAGAGAGCCCAGGTCCAGCTGAAGGAGATGCAGCACATGGTGGCAGATTCCAAACCAGAAAGTGAGTAGGGCTTTTCCTCTTGCATTCTAGGTTAGTGTGGTGCAAAACATGCCATAGAATGGTGTATAAATGACTTCCAAAATGATAGAATCTGACTACTTCTCAATTTAAATTTAGTCAACCAAGTCATTGTCCTGCTCTTTCAAGAACATTTACTATTTCAGTTGCATCACACAACTGCTTTGGCAGCTCTTCTGAGTTAAAGGATTTTTCTCAGTCACCACCTCGTAGCAATGTTATTACTTTATAATTTTACTTTGATTTTTTTAATGATTCTCATCTGCCACTGAACCACAAGTGGAACTAAAGGAGTATCTGAACCATCTCACAGGGACTTGCAGTGGATTTTATAACTGTTCCTTTTTTGCAGTAGCTATCAGAGAGTTTCTACAGCAAAGCTGTGTCAACAATTCTATTTCAGTTCCTGGGTTTTTTTAAGGGCAATGGAAACTCGATGGGTTCAGTTCACAGAAGCAAAGGTAACATAATAAAAAGCCAGTAAATATGTCATTTAATCCTTGAGATGAAAATAAAGTTAACATATTTAATTTCCTTATCTCAAGTCCTGCTTGCAGGGGAAAAAACAAAAAGTATTTAGATGTTCCCAATCAAAGCTTGGAGTCATTACTTAAGAAAACTTGTGTTGAAATTTTGCCCAAACAAAGACCTCAGGACTCAGCTTTGTAATTGCTTTCCCCAGTAACAAAGGCACTGCCTGTAGCAGCAATTGCAGAATGCCAACTGTGGGGTTTTTTTAATAATTGAAATTAGGTGGCCACAGTGCACTGAATGGATTCCATTTATTTTAAAAGCTTTGTTGGTCTACAAGGCAGCACAACTGATTTCATTTTGAAGATTCCCTTTGGCTGCAGTTTGGTACCTCAGCTGCCTGCTGGTATCAGCCCTGTCTGCTGACAGTGCAACAGCTGGATTTTCACTGGAAGTCAGATCCTTCCCTTTAGAGGGAACTTCCTGCATTTTTAATGCTTCAGGTGTCTTTACTTCCTAAACAAGATAAAATGTTCAGAATTGTTGCTAATGAGCAGAAGCAACAATTCTGAAGCTTTGTTATTTGTCTTAGGGATTTGATTACTTCACTTTATAATTAATTTTATATTTAAAGAAATGTAAAGGAACTCTGTAAGGAAATGCAACTAACACATATTCATGAGTGCTATTGAGCTGTGCCAGGAGAATTTGCCTTGTGGTTGGTGGGATTTTAACTCTTAGAAACATCATCTTTAGAAGACTTTGTATTGTATCATTAATTGTTATGAGCTGCTACAAAACAGCTGGAAGTGCTGCTGCTGGTTCACAGAACACTCCTGCCCTGCTTATTCATTTCAGTCCTTCCCTGTTTATTAACTGCAGCCTTTCTCCCTGAAGTTTAATAACTTCAGTACTACTCAGGATATTGTTTAAAGAAGGATTTGCTGCTGGTAGCACTAAGTAACATCAGTTTTCATATTCTGGGGGGGTTTTTTGTGGTGTTTGTTGGGTTGAATATGAGCAGTATTTCTGTTAACACTGAGCTCTGGTCTGAATAACCACAACCCAGCTCACATTTACTCTGCAAGATTGACATAATTTTGCTCTGCTGCACAAACAGAAATTGATAACATGAAGAAACAAAGCAAATCACTGCATTCTTGGTCCCTGTCCATTTTACAGGACATTTCTGGTTACTTTATTGGCAGATATAGGAAGAAGTGAATGAGTAGCTTGAAAATATTGATTAAAAGAATGTGTTAAGATGATCTGTTGGTGAACAGTAAAATGTGTAATTTATAAAGTTAATCAAGTTAATATGTAGAAATAGATTTAGAACACTGAGAACTTCAAAGATACTTGTCAAAGAGGAATTGCTTTGTACAGATGTCTACTTTATTTCATTCTTGATGAAAACCAGAAATTTAGGAACCTATTACTTAAATATTCCATTTGGTATAAAAAATTAATATTTTTCTCTTCCACACAATGATCTTTTCCTAAAATTCCAAGTTTAAATGATCTCCTCCAATACTGCAGACATTACAATTAAAGTTGTAGAAGTATTTGGTAAAGGAGACTGGCTTAGGTGGAACTTTATTTCATCTTCAAATGATTTTATTTATTATAAAGTCACTGCCAATCAATGCAAGGTCATGGTAAAGCACTTTTAAGATAATTTGATATCTGTGATGAGAATACAAGTCTGGTTGGTGAGATTGATGGTGTTGCTGTAGTTGATTTTTTTAAGGCCATTAACTCTTCTACCCCATTTTGAACAAACAAGGCAGCAAAAATTCAATGTGGTCTCTGTTAAAAGGATTAAAAGGAGTTTAGTGGAAGGTTTAGAGAAATTGAATGGATGTTTGGCTTTTTTTTTTGTTTGGTATTTACACCAGATTCCTGAAAGAAATGATCACTGGTGGAATAAAAAGAAGGAAATGGCTGAATAATGAGGAGACCCTTGATTCCAAGTGACCACAGTGACTTGGGAAGCCAAGCTTGTGCCAACAGTATTTATTTTAAGGACTAACCAAATTCCAGGCTATTCCTCCAGGAATAATGTATATGCAATGTATTTCTGGCATGTGGGGCTCTTTGCTAAGAAGTGTCTGAGAAGAATTTGTGGGTCAGGAATGGGAGAGCTGGAGCTCCCACTGCCATGGATGAGGTCCCTTCCCTGCTTTCGTTTCTGGGAGAAAATGCCACAGGAGAGTTTCTTTGGCTCTGGCTCTGGCACATCCAGCCCTGCAGCCCCAGGCCAATTCGACAGTCAAGAAGAGCACTGAAAGGTCAGAGAGGTTTCAAAGAGCTCTAATAATAATTATAAACATGAAAAGTAGAACTTAGAATCACAAATTCAGGAAGAGTTTGGTTTTTCAAGGAAATATGGAAGGGGTGATTGATCTGCCAGTGTTTGCATGT
The DNA here is from genome assembly GCF_027477595.1 of Haemorhous mexicanus. Classification (NCBI taxonomy): domain Eukaryota; kingdom Metazoa; phylum Chordata; class Aves; order Passeriformes; family Fringillidae; genus Haemorhous; species Haemorhous mexicanus. The sequence continues at coordinate 11,410,728 of NC_082359.1, forward strand.
CCCAGGCCCCTGTTCAAGAGAGGGAAAGTGGAAGTGGTGTTCTTGGAACCTGTGGAGGAAATCATTTCAGCCCTGTAATTGTGGCTGCAGAAAGGGAAGGGAAGGATTTGATGCTGGAAGTTTGTTCTAGACTTTGTCATGGCCTTCCCATGTGATAATAAACCAAGTGTTGGCAGAGAGTCTATGAAATGGTGTCTCTCTCTCTCTCTCTTTTTCCCACCTTTTAAAAACTGAATTCCTGTTGCAAATGTTCTGGTCCAGGATGCCCAGTTGGCAGCCTGTAGTGGGATTCTGAGCACAAAGTTAATCAAGATTTAGCTCCATTTACAGAATTGTGCAGAGAAAATTGCCTCTCTTCTACATGACTGAGCAAGCACGAATAAACTCTTTCTCCCATCCCTCTCTTTATAATAATAATAATAAAAAAATTTGAATGGAAAACATGAGGAGTGCTCTGAATAGCTCTCCACATGTAAATATGTGGTTGGCAGAAGTTTGCTAAAATAACCTGAGGGCACAGAGCCAGATTTCTGTGCTGCTTACGTGTGTAGATTTTGTAACCATAAGTCAATGTTGAAACATTAAAAACAGAATTTATATGTGTAATGGAAAGATCTGAAGTATGCTGGCCTTTTTTCCTCTCTAGCCTGGGAATTTCAAAAGAATGCTTTTCACTGAAAAAAACCCCAAACCTGGAGCTGTCCTGTGTTTTGGTTTTTAAGGTTCTGTTAAGCAGCAAAAGTAGCTCTTAGGTAGTTTTTTTGCTCCATGTGTTGAGTTGTACAGGAGGAAAAATATATCCAGTGCATTCAGGAAAGAAATGATATTACTCATGAGGGATGTTGACATCATGTCTTTCCCCATCAAGAAATCAAGTTTTAACTGGCTTTGTTGCTCCATGAGGACTCAGCACAACACAGAACCACTCAGGAGGCAGCAGGACTTGGTAGCAGCTCCGAGGTTATTTGAGAAATAAATCAGATTGTGATCAAGGTTATAGCCCATGAACTCAAAAGGTCTCTGCTCTTATCAAAGCTCTTGGGGTTCTTTGCTAAGTTTCTTGTCATATCTACAACAAATGATTTAAGCATGTACCTTTTTATCAGAAAACTGGAGCAGCACAAGAAGTGAAGTGTTGGGTATATATGCAGGTTTCTTTGCTGCTAAAAGCCTCAAGAAATTGATTTAATTAAAATATTAATATTTCATATCAGAATAATGTAATTGATTGCACATTGATTTCCACACCACAGATCTTGGTGATAAATATCAGACTGGGAGGGGTGCTCCAGTCAGTTCTGAGGTGATAATTCAGCTCACAGGCTATGTGGGAAGCAGCTTTGCTGCTTTTGCAGAGGTGGGAGATTTCTAGTGAGACATTAAGATGTGGTTCCTCCTGCCCAGCTCTGTCATGGGCTGAGGAAGATTGGAATTGAGTTCTTCTGGAGGAAAGGAGTGGGAAATCTCTCCCAGTGAGTCCCAGTGTGTTTCCCAGGGTGCAGCTGCAGTGCCAAGTGCACGATGGCAGAGGAGCTCCACTCTCCCGCTCCAGAACCAGTCTGGGGGCTCTTTGTTTTGATAAATGGCCCCTCCACGAAGGGGAAAAGGTCCTGTGGATGTGTTGCTTTCCATAAACACAGAAATCAACAAACTGGGAAAGAGGAACTCCCACTCATTTTTAGTTTGTGTTGACTTTGTTGGCAGTGCTGCTTTCCCCAGGGCCTGTTTTTTCTCCCAGTTCTTGAGGTTTTCTCAAGAGCTGATGGCTTATTTCCCTTCTGGCAGCTCTCCTGTCAGAGTGGGCTGGGAGCAGGGCTCAGGAGGATCTCTCAGGACACTGATTTAGAGGTAAATAGCAGCAGAAAAACAGGGGCCCCTTTTCCTGGGCTCTTTCACTTTGTTCTGACCTTTCCCTTTGGCAGTCAGGCCTCTTAGCCTGAGAACCAAAAGTTGTTCTCATCTCCATCCTTTCCCATCTCTGTCTCAGCAGCATCAGCTGCACTTTTGTATCTCTGTGCTCAACTTCTCTCTGCTTGTGCAGTAAATGAAAGAGATGGAGATTGTGAACTTCTTGTTTTCCTTGGCATTTCATCCTAATTCCATCTTCTCCCTAATAAGGACAGAACTAAAATCCCAACCATAACAAGTTGTTTGAAAACCAAAAAGGACTCTGGATCACCTGGATCATGAAAAATACTCTGAAATACCCATTCCCACTCTCATCTGACATGCAGCTACTGAATCTTGTGGTCCTTGGCACAGTTGTGTCTGAGGAATTATTCACTAACTGCCTGTTGTCAGTGGAGACTGTGCAGTGTCATTTAAATAGATGTTTCCTTTTATTCTCTTGCATTTTTCTATCTGTGAATTGTTCTTATCTTGAGTTTATTTATAAATGATCTTTTAAGAAGCCTGAATTACTCTGCCTAGAAAGAGCCAAGTCCTCCTAAGCCTGGTAAGGTGTAGGTGCATCAGGCTGGTGTCCAGCAAAGCTTATACATGGGGTTGCTTTTTTCTGTTGGATTGTTATTTTCTGCATTCTCAGTCTATAAACTGTCCTGAGATTAAATGTTTGTTCTTTCAAGAAGAAATCTTTACAGGGAGGCAATCTTTGTTCCAGCAATGTAAAGGACTCTTAAAGTAGGAATACATTAAACTTTGCTCATTTTAAGGCCTTTTTAAATGTCAGACAAAAAAAAAGTTTTATTTTAAGCATGAATCTCCAAGGATATAATAAATCTATCAATGAGCTAGGCAAATTAAGATTTTTCTACAGATAAAGGTTCAATGGCTGTTTATATCAGCAGTGTGTGTTGAATTCTGTATCTGACTCAGCTGGAGTTTCCTGTGAGGTGGGGTTTACTTGTTATTAATGAGAAGAATCTCTCAAGGAGCTGATAGTTACATGTTCAAGATAGAGGTGCATAATAAATCCTCTTATATTGTTTAAGATCCAGATTAAAAATTTAAATCAAGTAACTCCCCCTTTCTCTGAGCACTGAGGACTCAAATGTTCTGCTGTTATTGTAATCAGCTGCTAAATACTTTAATGTGTTGGGGAAATCAAACTTAATTATCTGCTACATTGCTTTTATAGACACTCACTGATTTAATTTGTTTTTAAGGTTTAATGAAGAAACTAGAAGAGGAGACAAATTTCAATTCCTACCTGGTAAATGAAAAAATACCCAGAGAGATGGAAAGTAAAAAGACTTCAGTGTATTTCTTACAAAAGTTGGTTGCAGAGCCAGCCATGACTCAAGCTGATCTCACTGCCCTGGAAAGTGAGGTGAGGGCCCAAGGTCACCCTGCATTTGTGTTCTGTAGCATGCTCTGAGCTGCCTGGACTCTGAAATGTTCTTATCCCTGCTTCATATCCCAGAGAAAAGGTTTCATTCCCAAAGCAGCCTCCCCTCAGTTGTAAAACCAGAGGTGCCTCAATCCCTAATTGCAAACTCTCTGATAAGGTGTTTTTAAATACCCACAAAAGAGACAGGAATAAACCAACCCCAAACCAAACCCCAAACCCAAACATATCCTCAGGTGCTATTGAGGAAATTGTGGTAATTCAGCACTACAGGGCTGATTTTTCTTCTCTTCAGATTTCACTTGTTTGAAACTCTCCCTGCCATCGAGGGGGTTTATCCCAGCACATCCAGAGCTTCTGGAGGGAACAGCATTCCCTAAGGGATGTGTCCTCACAAGATGATGCCATAATCCCTGTGCAATGGCTCAGAACTCCTCAGTGTTAGGAAGAGCCCTGCATAGTTTGGTTTTGTTTTTAAGAACAAAGAAAATTTAGGCATCAAATACTTGATTTACCTTTCCAGGCTTTTTCATAAGTTAAAAGCAAATAGTCTTAGAAAAACCCTTATTTGTCAGATATATCCAGAACCTGCAGAGGGGTTGCCACACACCCACTTTATGTGTAATATAAAGTACATTTATATATTAACTCAATGAAGTTTTCCTATTTGCATAATCCTAAATAAAAGATTAAATGGAAAATACAATGTCCTAGAAGAATTTAGAGGAATGCTAATTATTAGTATTTCTATTGATGATAATGATGAAGATTTACACCACTGTTAGAGGGAAGAAGAGCAGTTTCTTACCAGCTGGTGTTTAAAACCCCTGGGATTTCCAACACAGGCTTTGCCATGAAATGGAGATAATGAGGAAACAGAGTATCCATCTTAAGGGATGACAGCATTAATAAATGGCAGATTAGGACTGAAATAATAAACCAGCTCTCTGATTCAGCCTCTGCTTTCCTAGATTAGTTCCTCTAATCAAAACAATATTTGTGGCTGCAGTTATGTCTTTCAGGCATGCTTGAAACCCTGTTTTTTTCACATTTCTTTTCCAAGAGTGTTGTTGGGTTTATTGTAATACTTTAAAAAGCTTCAAGTTTTTCCCTCTTTCTCCATGATGTAACCTTTGATTTGTTATATTTTGGAAGTATCTTCTTCTTGAAAGATAATAAAAACATGTCATACACTTGGCTGTAGTCACAGCATGGCCTTAGGCAGCTTTTTTTTTTTTTTTTCTTAAGTAGGCTTTTTATTATCTCAGTGCCTTAAAAAGGAGCTGAAGTGCACCAAGCATGTTTCCACCGTGCATTATAAATCCCAGGAATTTATTCACAGAAGGGAATTCTTATGCCATTTTCAAATTCAAGCCTGTTCTACCACTAATGGAATGGAATTCACAGGAGAGTTTGGTTTATTTCCTCCAGGTGTTGGAGTATTTTTAGTCTTATTGAGCAATTTATTTGAGATTCTCAGGTTTCCAAGCACATGGATGTTGCTCCCAGAACTTCCAGGGTGATGCCCAGCACTGTCCCTGTGTTCTGGTCTGACTCCCTGGGATTGCAGCACATCTTCACACTGCTCCCTGAGCAGCAGCAGAGAATTAAAGGAAGGTTGCTGTGGCTGTATTCCATGGCTGGTGGGAGTCCCAATGCCCTGGGAAGGCTGGAATCTGCACTCTGGTGTGGCTGAGAGCTCCAGAAACTTTGGCTGGGGTGAAGATCAGCAGTTTGTGACTCAGGACAACCAAGTGCATCTTGTGACAGGAGAAAGAAGCACCACAGACCTGGAATATGATGGTCTATGGCTCTACAAAGTGTTGATGAAATCTTTATCACTTAACCTTTATTTGCTTCCCTTTGAACTTCTGTTAAATGGTTGAATGAAAGGGAATTTTAGTTCCTGTCAATACAATTACATTTTTCACTCAGTATATGGCAATTTCTTTTTTCTGTACCAACTCACTGCATTTTCTCTCCACATGCACCAGTTTACTTCATTTTCAGGGCCAACATCATGGTTCTGCCTTATCATAAAGGCACAGAACTGGAATCCAAAAACAGCCTCTTCCTGGCCAACACTTAATGACTCACAGAGCTTTTTGGGTCTGTTTCTCTCTTTTCAAAAAAGGAGCTGGCTGGATTGTAAATCTGGGTTGCAAAGCATTTAATTCTTGGAGAAGACAAAGACACCAAGCTCTGTTTCCTTAGTTTTCCACTGTGTCTTGCAGATAGAGGAAGTCACTGCACAAATGAATCAGCTGATTGAGAAAAGGATCATCACCTATGAGCCAACTGATAGTAAATTCTCCATGTATCGCCAGCAGGTAAGGAGGAACAAAATGTGTTTTAAGCAGAAGCAAGAGGAAAAAATCAGTCTCTGATTGGTTTCCATGCTGATTTTTTCCTTTAGTTTATCTAGCATCATCAGTAGAAATACATAATAATGGAGGTCAGAAGGAAAGCAAAGAGCTGGTGAACATATGTAGGGCTGAGTCAAAGATTGCTTTTAGTCATGTCAGTAAATCTTCTGACTGCTGTCCTTGCAGCACAGCAGTTCTGGAAGGGGCATTTTGGAGGAGCTACTTTGGTAAAGTTCCAGCTGTGGATGGATTCTTACAAGGCAGCTTGGGACAGCCTGCTGCAGCTCTGTCCCTTCCTTAGGTCTGACCAAATGCCATTTTTCTCCTTTGCATCTCTTAAGAAGGAATTCTTTGATTCCTCATCCTGAGGCTGTAAAATAATCTTGCTATAGAATAGGCTGTCTGCTCCAGTCTTAGTAAATTCTCAAGTTATAAAAAGGATTGATGGACTCAGAGATTTTTCAGAGCTTACACAGGAACCTGAGTGATTCCTTCTCCAGGCTACCTGCACCACTGCTAATTTTATGGAGGATCTTCAGTGTTATGCTTATGGCCATGGCTTGAAAACTCAAAAGGTTTAAGTAAAATGTACCAGTGGGAGGGAAAAAATGTGGGTAAGATATGTACTGCAGTTCAGTCACAAATGCAAAGTGAAACTCTCTTTTATTTTGGAAGAGATGCTCTTCCTGAGAGAGAATCCTGCTCTGGAATGTGCTGGACCAAGGAGGGTCCAACTCAGGAGCTGAGATTGCTGCTGGGAGCTCAGAGTCTGGGGAGCTTTTTGCTTTCTTCTGCCAGGGTCTGGCTTCTGTTTCACAAAATAATCAGCTCTGCTGTCCCCTGGTTTGTTACCACAGACACCTCGTGCAGCAGAGAGCTGAGCTCCCACCCCAGCACAATTCTGTTGGAGATTTATTTAGGGAGAAAGCTGGTCCTCACAGCTGAGTGTGAGAAAACTGCTGTGTTTTGGCTTCATTTTTTTGGAAGTTTTCCCTTTCACATGAAGAAACCAGCCATGCCTCAAATTCCTGTACCTGCCTCTAAATGAATGTGTTGTGTTATTTTAAAATATTTTTCAACAGGATACGGAAAAATGTTTTTTTTAAAAATTCTTGAACCAATGTATACTTATGTTGCCAAATCTGTTCTGGTCAAAACTCAGGTACTATTAAATATTCAGTCTTGTATAAAATATTATTTTTAAGTGTTTTATCTTCTAGACTAAGAAAAAAAATCTGTAATCTACACTATTTCTGTACTTTATTGCTTTATTCATCATCTTTTAGCTATTTGCCAAGATTTAGTGGCTCAGTTCTGCTTTAGTGTAACATATTTCTGTAGGTTGGAGTAGGTTGGAGTTATAAAAATCTGTATTATGACATTTGTGAAATCTTGGATAACTTTCCAGTTAAGCCATGTTGGTGTATCTTACATATGCACCAAGAGGGACTAAGCAGAAGAAATGGAGCAGCTAAAATGCCTGTCTTTTTCCTCAATGAAAATGAAAAAATGAGGTGAAGAAATGTAAATCTAAAATGTAAAATACATCAGCTTGAGTCTGGGCAAAAAGGCTGTGCTGGAAACCTCATCCATTCTGGAGAAAGTTGAGATGCTGCAGCCAACTTCAATGAGGTTGTGGTTTAACCTGCTGTATGTAATTTATACATTTTATCTGAAAATCATTTTTCTCCTGATTAAACAAGGCAATTTTACGTTAATGATCTTGCAGGCTTCTATCATTTCCCGGAAAAAAGAAGCCAAGGCAGAAGAGCTTCAGGCTGCCAAGGAGGAGATGTCCAGCCTGGAGAAGCAGGTGGAGCAGAAGAACAGTCAGGCCCATGAGCTGGGAGGCTCTGAAGTCCTGACTGAGGATGAGGTAGGGATTTGTAGCTATTTTCAAATGATTAATTTCTCTTACTCACATTGCCTAATCCATTGCAAGGTGTGCAAGGACACAGTGTTGGGCTGGATTAATATTCCAAATAATGGCAATATTATCACAGTGGTGTGATGGTGAATAACTAACCAGAAAGGTCAGTAGGGTTAGAAATAATATAAAAAAGTCTGTATGATTATAAAGCATAATACCAGTGATTATCAGAGATGCAATTAGTCCTGTGGTATTTATTACCCACAAAAGTTTTTACTTAAAACCCAAATTTCTCAGACCCTCCTGAGGTTCAGCTGTGACACCACTTTGGCTGGCACAGACAGTGTGGCCCAGGCACAGTGAGATTGGCAGCTGTACTTCTCAAAGCAGCTTTTTCTGCTTCAGAAGTTTGCAAAGAATAAGGGATTAGCAGTTTGGTACTGGCTTGCCAGCAAAACAAATTGACTTTTTTTCAGCCAGTAATTTTTTCCCAGTTAGGAAGAATCCTGCTAAGGGAACTTACAGGTAGAGTCACTAAACTAAAGAGAATTTTATCTGCATCATTCTCTGAGTTAATATCATTCTCCCATGTCTTTGCACTGCCATCATTTAGCCAGAAGCACACACTCTTTGCTTGCCTGTTCTCTGTTTTTGTGCTTTATTACATACTACTAAATACAGGGAACTCCCTTTTTAGAAGGAACTCCCTTCCTAATCCCATAGGACGTGGCTGCTCCACAAAATCAGCTACTTTTAAAGGAGTCTGAAAGTGTGGATGAGGAGTTCAGGTGGGAGGAATGGCACAGAGATGTGGAAATTGGTTTGAAGATGAAGATATTGGTTTCTCTTCCCAGCATACACTGTTCCCTTTCCTTTGGTAGCAATAATTGGGAACCCACTGCATTGCATTTTTCTCCCCTCCAAGGTTTTCAGCTCCAGTGGGCACATTGCTGGAGTCTTTGACAAGTTTTTAAGCAAAAATTAAAGCAGAAAGCTGACAATTTGTGTTTTGTGACATGTGATGGAAAGAAGTGTTTAATTAATCAACAAGAATGTATTACCAAGACAGCAGCATATGTTTTACATTATCTGCACAGGCACTGTAAGGTAAGAAATAATTGTGCTTATTCTTCAGGAGACAAGAAACTGATCCATAGAAATTTGAGGAGAACTGGGTAGGAAGGAAACCTCACAACATTGTGAAAGGCTTAGTAATGAAAAACTCAAGTTAACTGTCTGACACAAGGAAGTGGCTCGAGACAGAAAAAGGACAAGATCTGTTTTGGACATAGCCTGCATTCCTTTTGTTCAAATATGTTCTGCTTTTGACTTTTAAAATATTTTCAAGTCTTCATTTTGCAGAGACAAGGATAAAGGAGCAATTTGGAAAAAAAACACTGGCTTAAAATCAGAAGTGTTTGTCTTTTCATAAGAGGCATTTCCTGATTTTTAAAATATTTTCTGCAAGGAAATGTGTACTGGCAAGGAAGTCAATATATAAATCCATGTCCTGTTCATGTTTATTACTTCCTTAGGTGAAGTGCAGTGGTACTCACAGGCATCAGTGCAAAGCAGTAAAAAGGGTGTTTCGTGTGCCTAAAGACTAGGAAAAGGTTTGAATTCTTGATGGTTTTTGGTCACTTCTGTTTCAAAGGTCATGGTTTCCTCATCTGGAAAGTGGAGACAGTGATGTTTAATTCTTTGTAAATGTCTGCTGCCAGAATTGCTGCCCAGGGCCTTGGTGCTGTAGATTCTGCATCTCCTCCAAGTCCATGGCAGATGCACGGAGCCAGTCCTGCCTCAGAGGGGGTGTGAGGAGCCAGGGCTGAGATGAGCCAGGGCTGGCAGGAAAGAGGTGATGAAGCAAAAGTGGCATGAGCAGGTTCTTCCTCCCCAGTGAAAATCTGGGTTTCTCACTCCCAGCCAAACTCCTGCTGCAGGTTTGTTTCTGGTATGTTCTGCTTCAGGATTTGTATTTTCTGGTTCAGTGCTCCAGCTTTGAGGCAAGAGCAGAGGAAATGTTGATTAATGTGGTGGTGAGTCAGTGCTGCAGTTCATGGGGACAGGAGGAGTTTGTCCATTCAACCTTCACTTCACACTCTGACAGCCAAGAGCTTCCTTGCACTTTCCTCTTCCAGTGACATGTTTGACATTTAGTTCCTCCATTTTTAAAAAGGCAGAAAGAGGGAGTTTTAACAAATAGCATTGCTGTCTTAAATTTAAATGGATTTTTTAATCCTATCAAAGTGTTATAGTTAAATGAAAGCATTATTTTTCTCCTATACCCAGCATTTCTGATCTTTGCTTTGTCTCACTTTGCTCTGTTCTGTTACATCCCATGGCACTCTCAAGACTTGGCAGTGGAGGAATCAGCACCTTCCTAGCTCGTGCTCCCAAAGCAGCATTTGGATCTCCAGCTGAGGTGCTATTAGCCTTTCCTTCACCAAAAGGTCAGGCCTGGCTTAGATTTTTAGGTGCTGGTGTTTTCCTTCTTCCACAGTCATGAAAAGCATTCCACTGGCTGTGAGAGGTTGTACACCTGGATAGAACTCAGCAGAAACAGCAGGAATTCACTTACATCAAACACAAAAAAGTAGGAATAAATTGTCTTTGTGGATGATGAAGTCTTTTTAAGTACTTCAATCAAAGTGCAGTGAGCAGGGGGCACAGTTGGCAGCTCCTCACTGCAGCTGTCAGATCCTGAAAATTAGGGAATCACATGTTGACACTTGGAATGCTGGATGGTTCAATTACAAGTGATCCTAGGTAAAGCTGGGCTATTTTTAGCCCTTTACACAACCCATTGTACTTTCCAGAGTTCAGCACAGGGCCCCAAGAATGCTGAGTTCCCCAAGGATTCAGAGTTGTCTCAGAGCTGTGCTGAGCTGCAGGAGTGGGAATTAGACTGGTTTTGAGAACAGGACATGGGAGCTCCTCTCTCTTGGTTCACAGCTGTGTGAGGTTTGCACGTGCATTTACTTAAGGAGTTTGATCTTTTTTCCATACAAATGCTCATCCATGCCTACTTGCCCCTGGGAAAACAAGACTAATGTTTCTATTTGCAAATAGAGAAAGCAGCCTCAGACCAAAGATCTTGCCACTTTTCTTCAAGAGCTGTTGATCCACCTGAATCTACCAGATGTTTTTGCTGTGGAAGTTCCCTGTCACCTGAACCAAACACGTGCAGAGATTTCAGGGAAATCTCCCAGAGCTGAGCACTCCCTCAGCACCCCCTGCCATGGATAAATCCTGGATCTCACTGACCCGTGAATCTTCCTGAGCACTGAAAATGGGTTTTCATTATAAATATTTAGATTGATTCAATGTATTAGCAATGGCTGCTTTAATACTTCTTGCCTGACCAGAAGCAAGCATTCCTGGAAAATGCTAAGGAAGAGTTTTCCTGGCTGAGCTGTGCCAGGAGCAGCCTGTAGGATACTTTCATTTTATTAGACTGAGCTTCTACTGCTCTTATCTTTTAGAAGCTCATCTTTGTATGTCTGAGTTATTAACTCTGTCCAACACTGGCTGTACTAGCTTGAATTTAGGGCCTCTTAGTAAAAAAAAATGGAAAACCTGTCATGTTCAGGAACTTTTCCTAACTGAATTTTAATACTTTGGACAGTCTGTATCCCATTAATTAGTCTAGTTAGAAATTAAAACATCTGTTCCTCACTTATTAATGAAAATAGATATAGTCAGCTAAGATTTTCTGCTGCATGAATCCAGAAATACTATTTTAAAAGACTTGACTCCAAAGTGAGCGATTTACCTGGGATTTGTTCTTTGGAGAAAACAAGCTTTATCCATTTTCTCCTTTAATGATAATCTTGGAATAAGAACCTTGTGAAAACTTCTCCTGGGGCAAATGTGAGGTTAAAGGAGATGAGGTGAGGAGCTTGTAGTGAAAAGCCAAGGCTGCAAAGGGGAGCTGGGCTCTGGTCCTGACCTCAGAGGGCACCAGGCTGATGTCCTTTCCTGCAGGGGGATAACCTGTCAGGCTCTGGATGCCCCTGGAGAAGCCATTTCTACATCCCTGACTGGATTTTTCTTTAGAATTTTTATGGTAATTCCTTCACTAAGTGTGGAGAGACTGAATCTGGTACCAACCTCTTCCAGATTCCAATAAATGGAGAAGCATAAAGGAGGTGTATTGCTGGACTCTTCGAGTAAAAATGGAGCATAATCCAGGAAATCTGCCCAGGGATGGTGCATGCCTGTGTTAATATGAGAAATCAAAGTCCTGTTTTCATTCACTGTGTTCCATAATCTGCATTCCAGGCTTGTTATGTTACAGTCACCCATAAAAATAGCCAAGTGAAAAGGCAGAATCTTTGCTTGCTTTCCCTTGGATGGTTTTTGTGTCTCCAGGGGCTCTGACTGGGCTGACACAGGCTCCAGGCTGGTTTGCTTCCACTGCTCCCTTAGTGCCAGCACTTGGTTCTCATCCAGTCATTTCATCTCAGAAGCTGAAATAACTGCTTGTGTTCAATTGCCTGAGAAAGAAAAGCTACTGGTGGCCATGGCCTTGACTGGAACATCACTGCATGGGCAGATCCCTGGGAATTCCAGGATGAGCCTGCTGAGTTTGGACACAGGGAGCAGCTGCCTTGGTCTGTGGGAAAATGCTGCTGCTCAGGAGTGGATTCCTTTGGTTACTTCACTTGAAAGTGATGTGGCCAATGAATGTTATTTCTCTGTGAACTATTCCATTTATTGAAAAGATCTTTCACCACAGTAAAATGCAGTGTTTGGTGGCATTGATTTTTCGTGTACACAAGAGGTGTATAAAGCCTCAGAAGCAGTGCTCACACAGATGAAAACATTGGTATTTTATATGTTTTTTTAATTTTTGGAAACCTATGGAATGACTCTCAGCTTTAGGCTGAATAAGCCTAATTTTGCTGTAAGATCCCTACAAGCTGTTGATTTAAGTGGAGTCAAATCTAAGAGCTCCAGCTCAGAACTTGGCCCTGGATCTAAAGGAGCCTTCAGTCAGTGAGATTTTGATGAGCTAATCTGTGCTGCCCTTGGAGTAAATTAGGTCCTTTGAACATTTTGCCAAATTATTGGTTGATTTTCTACACAGATGATCACTTTCCTACTGTTGTTTATATCTGTTTTACCTTGTTTGCTGCAATAAAAGCTGTGTGAAAGGTGAAGTTTGCTTTAAAAATCCAGAGGTTGTGCTGACATGCACCTCCTGAAAGGAACAGATTTCAGTTGTCACTGTGAGCAACTTGTAGTTCATTTGGGATGAAATTTGTATTATATAGTTCTAAGTTAATCAACTAATAATAGAACAGTGGTGGAATTGGTTCGTTAATCAACAAGATCCTTTGACTTCCATTGTAAAATACATTATGCTTTGAATATTGAATATGCAAATACCCTACCTCCCACTCGAGCTATTTTCAAGACCTTTAAAGTGAAGAGAATTACAGTTTGCTTTTCATCCTGGGATGCACTGACAGAAGATCATTCAGATTTGATAGCTCTGTGTGGTCACATATTAAGTTTAATCCTTTACCTCATTCTTTATTATATTCCACTGGTCAAATGAAATGTCCCAAGGATCAAGACAGATGGCTGTGCTTTCCCTTTTTTCCTCAGCTGGTTGGAGAGATTGTATTTATACTTTTGTAATCCCTTGGAAATCACAGAAATCTTGGTATTGTCTAAGCAATTAAAGGAAAAAAAAAAAAGTCTTTTGTATTAACAAAGAGGATGTGATTGAATTTGCTAAGAAAAGGAATGAATTTGGTGCTACTGTATTAAATGTGCCAGTAATGTAGCAGAGAGTGTGACAGGGGCTCAGGTGACCTTGTGTATCCTTGTCCTGGGTAGTAGCAGGATGTAGGATGCTATCCCAAAGCCTCTCAGAGGCCAATCTGCATAGAGCACATTGAGTAATTTGTGGGTTTGTTCTTTCACCAAAAACGTTTATAGCTTTTGGCTTTAAAAATAGTTCTGGAGCGTAGCAAGAGAGAGGCAGCTTTGGCCTAGATATTGCACAGGATGGCAGATGAACAGGGTTGATTTCATTGTGGGCAGTTTGCCCAGGACACTTTTTATAGAACATACAGTTACTCTGGGGGTTCTTAGCCTTTGGTCACATTGGGGGTTTGGGTTTATTCTGTAGAAGGGGGAGGGATAATTTCACAAAAAGAAAAATTAATGTAAATTTTGAAATTTAAGTTATTTTATGTTTGAATTTCAAACCTGTATCAGTGGGAGTGGGATTAATTTTCCTCCTGGGGCTGCCTGGTCTGTGCTCCCTGCACACACTGAACACCTCCTCATCCAGGAGCATTCTGAAGCCTGTTCTTACATCATTTACTCTTATAAATTTTATTTGCTTTGCATCTCTGGATCTGAATGCATTTTTTGAGCTGTGATTGGCATTTACCTTGTAGCTCTCATGTAAAATCCAACAACAAGAGCTGAGACTGCAGAACAGATGGAAAACATTAAAGCACAGAAAAAGCTTACCTGTTTGTTGCAGCCCCTGGTGCTTGTGTTCCCAGTTGAACACACACAGGTCCAGGTGTGAATTAGCTAAGGCTGTTGGACTGTAAGGATTTTTATTATTTTACTCAATTTTTAGTAAAAATATAAATTCTCCATTGTTTTAGATTTTGAGTGAAATAGATACTGCATTTCTCTGTTTCTGTGTTTTTATTTTCCTGGGTTTGAAAACTTAGCCAGCAATATCATCCAGGACTGCAGGAGTCAAGGAAAGAGAACAACAAGTTTTAACTACTGAGAACATTTAAAAAAAAAAAAATCTTTTCCCATGTCCTCTTTCCTTCCAATTTGGCTGCTGGCTATTACCATGTTTTGGTCTGCAGGGCTGGGGCTCTGTTACAAGTGCAAATTACTGTTGCATTAAGTTTTTATTATCCATGACTCCCATAACGTTTAGCAAGGAGTATTTACTTTTCCAGCTGTCAAATGGTGGTGAGCAGAAGGGAGTGATCTCAGGCCTGCAAATGAGTGAGCTGGGACAGAAAGCAGAGGAGCTGCTTTCCTTGATCTCCCTCAGTGACCGAACGCAGAGCTGAAAATAAATAGACCCTGGGCATCCTGAATTCCAGCCCTCTGTTCCAACCAGTGCATTTTGGATGTGCAGAACACGGAGCATTATTACATTTTATACTGTGCTGAGGCCCTGTTGCTGCTCTCTCCCCCCAGTTCAAGCAGTATGTGAGCAAGCTCCGGAGCAAGAACACGCTTTACAAGAAGAAGCGGCAGGAGGTGGCAGAAATCACGGCCGAGTTCGGGATCCTGCAGAGGACCGAGGAGCTCCTGCGGCAGCGCCACGAGGCCACTCAGCAGCAGCTGGTACCCTCAGCTGGGGCTGCTCGCCTCAGCTGGGGCTGCTCCCCTCAGCTGGGGCTGCTCCCCTCAGCTAGGGCTGCTCCCCACCCTCCCTGCCCTGGGAGCAGCCTGAGCATCCCAGGATGCTGCTGGGATTATTCCATTGTGTGTCACCTTGTGCTGCTCCCCCAGCCTGCTGGGTATCGAGTGTCACCCCCAACTCCTGCTGCCCTCACTGAAGGAGCCTTTGGGGTAGAAAAGGTGGTTTTGGCTGTTAACTCTGAGGCTGCTGTACTTTGTGTCCATCAGGACTGGTCTGCAGCTTCTTTTTAGACTGAGGGGCCTGACCCTGCTTTTTAAAGTGGATGGTAAATCTGTACAAATGCTGCTTAGGGCAAGGCTGGATGCTTAAAGTACTTTTTGGTATCCATAGATGTAGTGAGGGCTTAGAGAATGACCAGCAGCAAATAGCATCCAAGTTACTGCTGTAAAATATATAGGAATAGTATTTAAAGAAAGAGCAGGCAAGAAGGAAACATTCTAACCCCACAATATTTAGAAGAAAATGTGTTTAAATTTAGGACTGGATGAATCTCCCCTAAGCCAGAAGGATTTCTGCTCTGGATAACTGTAAAGCACCCCAAATTCAGGAACACTCTGTGGTATTTTCTTTCAATCCCTGTATTCTTATTACCAAAATACTTTACAAAATAATTTGCTGTATCTTCTGATCAAGCAGACAGATTTTATACATTGAACTTCTTCAGAGCCTGACTTCCAGCCCACTTTGCTCTGTGGAAACTCTCTGTTCACTTCACTGAGCATTGGATAACCAAATATTGTATTTACAGAGGGGTTTTTTTGTCCTGCTGTTCATGCATAAAATCTACTTTTCTGGAAGCTAGATTAATATATTATAATAATTTGATTAATAGAATTAATTAATTACAGTACTTACCTTTTCACTTCTTCACAATATTTGGCTCCACAAAGGAATTTGCTGTTTCTTGGTTAATGGACTCACATCCAGCATTTACTGTTTGTGTCTGCAGCAAGCAATTGAGGAGAAGAAAGGAATCTCTGGATACAGCTACACCCAGGAGGAGCTGGAAAGAGTCTCTGCAGTGAAGAGTGAAATAGATGAAGTGAAAGGCCAGACATTAGATAACATGTCTGAAATGGTGATTTTTGTCTTAAACTATTGCATTTCCTCAGTTTGAGTATCTGGTTCCTCAGCATATAAAACTCAATTTAATGTTTTTGGGTTTATAGTTTTCCTTTAATCTGTGTTTATATATATATATATATATATATATATATATATATATATATATATATTTCTAACAAATACATCTGCAAAGATAATCTTGACAAAGTTTAATAAAATGTGCATTTATTTTCTTTAAAATCCTGCAAATAAATCTTTCTTTTCTGCCCTCCAGAAACTTTAGGGATATCAAATCTTCTTGTCTTTGATTTTTTTACTTTTTTTTTGTAATTTCAGAAGTGGTTTCATATTTGTTCTTATTTGACACATTATTTGAAAGAGACGAATGGTTTGAATCTGTAATGGAGGCTTTTTCTAAAATGTTTGTAAATCACTGGATTTAAGCATTTGTTGAAAAGATACTTACTATGCTTAAAGGGCTAAATAACTTGTCTTTTTCTTTATATCCTGATTTTCAATTGCCCTTAGAACTGTCATGTTTTAATTTACCTGCCCACATAGCCACAGAAGCAAGAAATAACTTGAATTTCTAATATAAGAGAGCAAAAAGCAAAATAGCAACTTTTTAACTCATTAGGGCACTTCTAAAATACAATGGTGTAACTAAAATAGAATTGCTCTCAAACAGAAAGGTGGGTGCAGTTTGAATTTTCAGTCTAAATATATCAAAGTGACTCAGTTTTAGCATTTTCAAGCTTGATTTAACTTATGCAAGTGTATTTGTTTTCTTAAGGATTTCCTCCTTTCTCTGAGCCCCCTCTGTGCATCCCTTTCATCTCCTCTGCTCCTTCAGCTCTTTGGTGTCTGCCACAAGGGCAGTGCCCTGGACTTCTTTGGGATGTCCTCAGTTGGAACAATGGGAGCAGAATTTGCCTCATTTTTGGGAATGACCCCACTGCCAGATGGGCTTTTCCCCTTTCTTAATTAGGCCTGAACTTCACTTGGATAATTAAGGCTTCATCACACATTTTTTCTCTCTGGATTTTGGTTTACTTCCCTTTCTTTTCACATTCCTAATTGCATAAATGCACAATTAGGGTTATAGAGTTAATGAATATTATTTTGTCCCTTTCTCAGGTGAAGAAACTGAATGCCATGGTGGCAGAGAAGAAGGCAAGCCTTGCTCCTGTCATCAAAGAGCTGAGGCAGCTGCGTCAGAACTGCCAGGTTTGTAGAAACACTCCTCTCTTTCCGTGTAAATAAATCCAATTTCCAGATCTCTGAAGGGCTCTACAAGGACATGATCAACTCTGAGGGAAAGCTGGAAATAGCAGAATGTGTCAACAGCGTTTGCAGCAAGCAACGTGCTAAAGGTTGGGATTTGTAAAAGCTGACAGTGCAGGCACAGAATTCAGTCCTTTATAGCAATTTAAAAAATTACTACATCAGGGAAAAATGTGAAAAGTCATAGTTCAAACCCAAAGCAAAGCTAGTTTCAGATTAGTTGCAAAGCTATTTCTGTATTTCAGCGCTGGTGATCCCAGCTAACACTGTTTTTCTGAGTGGATTGCAGATAACTTCTCATCCAATGTTGGCTGCATTGATCTAATTCCTGCTTTAGTCTGTGGCTTTGACAAATTTGTCCATTTGTTCTCCACATTTTATAGAGAGCTGGGGAAAAAAAGTCTTTTGGGTGTCCAGCTGCCATAAGTTGGCTTATTACCATGGAACTAAATAAACTGATGCATTTATCTATCAGTGAAATTTCCAAAAATCCTACTTCTAATGGTTCCATTCAAAGTGTCAGCAGATGAAATCCAACAAAGAGGCTGATTGTGTACAAGTGGAAATCTGGCTTTTCATAGGGAACACTTATAGTGATCCTTTCTTAATGTCTATTTTTATAATTATTTGTTCTTTCTTCTTGCAAACACAGCCTTGTTTCCCTGGCAGGGAACAGAGGGAATTTCCTTCTCTCTGATCCCCAGAATGGGCAGGGGGGGTTGGCGGCTTCCCCGTGTAACCACAGCCATGTGCCAGCGAGGGTCACACTCCAGGAGCTGGGCCTGGTGTGTGAGGGGCCTGAGTGTCACATGCCAGCCAAAGGAAGATTTCACTGATGTGCCCTTTTGCCCTTTTCACCCAGGAATTAACTCAGGAATGTGATGAGAAGAAGATCCAGTATGACAGTTGTGCAGCCGGGCTGGAGACCAATCGCTCGGCGCTGGAGCAGGTGAGGTGGGGCTGGCTCCTGCACGGGACTGATGCTGGCCTGAGTGCTCCCCTGCCTCCCTCAGCAGGAGGAAAGTACAAATCAGTGAGTCACTGTGAGCCCAGGCCATGCTTGGAGCTGCTCTGGGGGGTGGCTGCAGTCACACAGGTCCTGAGCAGCAGCACATGGGCTCAGGGTGCTTCATGCAGCTCTGATCAGCAGGGATGTGAGTCTGCCAGAAATGCTGCTGCCCTGGACAGTGTCTGTTAGGGAGGAGTTTGACCATAAAATAAAGATTAATTGATCAAGACAAATCTTTATATGTCGTTAGCAGTTTCACTGCATTAGCAACAACTTCAGTGGATAATTAATGACTGAAACTGGTGGTGAGGAGACTTCATTAAGTGGGACTGTCTTGTATTCTTGCTTTGTCTCACTCCATCACTCTTATGAATTTTGACTGGGCTTGGTTTCTCAAGGCCTCACCCTCAGAAGAATATACTGCAAGGTAAACAGGGAGTTGAAAGTGTGGGTGGATATACAGACAGTTATTTTCCTGCTCTAAAAGTTCTTTCGTACCAGGTGGACCTGGTATGAAATGGACCTTCCAAATGAACTATTTTACAACAGCAATCAAGGCTTTTCTTCTTGGCAAACAACTCCAAGTCATTTTCTACCATGTGGTGACAATCACATCCACTGACTGACCTGGACATGAGTTGAACTGTAGAATTCAGTTTTCCAGCTGATGGTCTGGAAATCACACAGTGACAGAGCTCTGGAATTGCAAATGTTGTGCAGCCTGGAATGTGTACAGGAATTCCATTGGGATCATGAGGTTTTTTGGGAATGGGAGACGTAGAGATGGGAGCAACCCACTCTGTCCAGACTCCTCCATATAATTATTGATTGGTGATTAACACACTATTGGCATGTCTGTAGCTTCTATCATGCACTTTGCAGATGTGTTCCAGGAAATGCTTGTTCACAGCTCTGCCTGGCACTTCAGATGTGCTGAGGAACAGGAGTCTTGGCAGCACTGCTGAAGTGTCTTGTTACAAGTCAAGCATTAATAAAAACCTGTTAACAGCCATTTTGCATCTCTGACTGTGACTGAAACTGCAAATCTAAAAACACTCAGTTGTCCGTCACTCTAAAAGAGACTTGTGAGAAGCCCAAATTTTATAAACATTTGAGAAATTATCAATTCAGGATTATTACTTTTGTTCTTCTTATTATTAATATTATAAACTCTCATGGTTTATATGGCAACACAGGGCATCTCCTGGGAGCTGGCAGTCACCATGTGCTTTGGAATCTTTCTCTTTTCCCACAGGAAGTGAAAGGGCTTCTTGAGGAGTGTGCCCAGGAAGAGAGTAACTACCGTTACATTAACTGCATGAAAAGGGTGAGAGCACAAACTGTTCACTGTGAAATGACATGGCAATTACCATATACACACCCATATATGTATTGGATGGTGTGTTTCTTCACAGAGCCTGGAGATCCAGCTGCAGCGTGCCAAGGAGGAGATGAAGGCCTACGTGTCCCCAGACCCGCAGGAGCGGCGCAGGGCGGTTCGGTGAGCGGGGCAGGGCTCTCTCCCCTTGGCAGGATTCTCTCCCCTTGGCAGGATTCTCTCCCCTCAGGGTGACCTGAAGGAGATTCACAAACTGAGGCTGAAGTCAGGAATTTTCTCATTGGCATTTGGGCTGGAGGAGTTCACCTGATAAATTTAGAAAACTATAATAATCTAAAAATAAGCATCTCGGATTCCAGCCTATACTGCTGTGAACGCACAAGTTCTGTCAGACATACCAGGAGATGTGCCCCTCCCACTGGAGATTCTCAGCCCAGGACAGGCTTTAACTGGCAGCCCCACACCCTGAGGATGGTTCTGCACCACCCCATGAACCTCCATCTTTACCCTCAGTTTCACTGACTCCAGTAAAAAGCCACTTCCTTCATCCCATGACTCTTTTCAGGACCCCTCGCCTTTGACTGGCAGTAAGAGAAACAGGAAATACTATAAATTGAGCTGCTGATTATTTTTGGTGTAGTTTTCTATTTTAAATAGAAATTTTTCCTGCCAAAGATGGAAATGTTTTCTGAGAATAAGATATTTCGGATTCATTATCTGTGCTAAGAAGTCTAAATGTTACCATGTCATAGAGATGTTTTACACTTAACTAAGTGTAACTAAACTAAATATTTTTGTGAAAGTATCCTGTTGAAAATTTTGTGTATGTTCAATCTTCTAATACAACGTAAAAGCTGAAACAAAATTCAGGCAACAGTCAACAAACTGTTTCAAAATTAAGCATCAGGAAAATCCAAAACATTTATCATTTCCAGTTGGTAAAAGTTTCAAAATAGCCAGGGCTTATTCTTCATAATTAGCTTTTCAAAGTTTCAGAATATTGCATGTAACAGAAATTCTGTTTTCCAGAAAAGTAAATCTTAGATCCTTGTTATCAACAAAATAATCCAGTTGGTGTCAGTAGTTTTACAAGGTGGTCTTTGCTTTCCCACCACAGTATTTCCCAGTCATGAAAACATTTATCAAAACAGTTTTAAAATTCATGTTTACTCAGTTTTATGGCCATTGATAGGGAAATGTGTCAGACAGTGAGAAAAGTCCAGGGATTCTCTCAGGAGAATCCATCAGACCCTTTCCTGAAGCCCCTTGCACTGGTACCAGTGGAGCTGCATCTCCATGGTCTAGAAGAGGAGGCAGAGATCTCCAGGAAGGGAATGACCAGAGTAAGAGACCTTCTGCAAGGATGTGAGGCATGGGAGTGCTCAAACACTGGGTAGTAAAGAGTGTAGCAAAGTAAGAGTAAGCAAAGAATCCAAACTTCAAACGTTGGGAAGGGACAAGAGAAGGATGAGGAGAGAAAAAGTGATGGAGGCTGAGAGGGCTCTTGCTCCATCTCACAAAATAATGAAAGGCTGTAAGAAATAAACATTTATCTAATGAAGGAAAGATGAATCAGCACAATTAAGCAGAAGGCTGAACAGATAAAACCTTAATGATGATGTGAATATTCATGAGGATGAGGACCTGAGGCAGCAGGGTCAGACAGTGGGGAGTGGGAGCTCAGGTTGGTTCCCTCCAACTCAAATCCTTGGGAATTGAACATCCAGGATGTGGGGATTCACACGGAGCAGCCATCAGAGCCCAGTGCTGGGGTAGAGCACGAGCCCAGGCATGCAATCCCAGGTATGGGGAGGGAATGTGAGCAGGCTCTTACCCCTCTGTGCTGTCCCCGTTTCACTTCCCCACTGTGGAAATGATCCTCCCACAGGGACCAGCCAGTCCTGACCTTGCTAAGAGGTCACAGAGCTGTCTCATTTCAATGAGTTACAGCAAGGTTCAGTAGAGAGATCTTAGCAAAATATAAAATGAGACAATGAGATTTTTCTCTAGACATCCCTTTAGAACCTGAATGTATTTTTCAGCAAGTGCTGGAATGTAAACGGAGTAAAAATGAACCATAAATAGAATTGCACTTTCCTAACAACGTATTGAACAAAAAATGTCTTAATTCAGACCCTCTTTATTGAATATAAACTCTCTGTTCCGTGGAGTCACTTGTCAGGAATGTGAAAAGTTAATTTTCTTTTCTAAAAATAAAAAGTTGTGGAGTTTTAACAAAGTTATTAAGTTACATTCTTTCCAGTCATCATTATAAATAGTAAAGAAA
Organism: Haemorhous mexicanus; assembly: GCF_027477595.1. Classification (NCBI taxonomy): domain Eukaryota; kingdom Metazoa; phylum Chordata; class Aves; order Passeriformes; family Fringillidae; genus Haemorhous; species Haemorhous mexicanus. The sequence continues at coordinate 11,432,678 of NC_082359.1, forward strand.
AACTTACTAGGAAAGACATAAAATTTTCTGATGATTACTTTGAAAACTCTACTTAAAAAAAAAAAAAAAAAAAAAAAAAAAAAAAAAAGAGGGTGTTCTGGAGGCCAAATGTGTGAGAACATGTGCTGTGTGCCAGGGCAAAGAAGCAGCTTCAGCCAGGATTGCTGGGATCAGTGGGACAGCACAGCACCTGGAGCAGCCTCAGCACAGCTCTGATCTGTTCTGGCTGAAATTGTCCAAGAGCAAGAGATCCTAAAGTGATCCAGCTCCGTTCCTGTGGAGGCAGGACCAGCTGCCCCAGGCCCGAGTGCTCCAGTCAAAGTCCTGCAGTACTTGGGAGAAAGGGAAGGAATAAGGGAACACAGAGCTTTGGGTCCACACAGCTGCTCTCACACTCCAGGAAACCCTCAGCTTCTGGCATCGTGAAGGGGGACATTTCTTTCTGGAAATGATGATTTCTCTACTCAGAGGTCATCTACCCTGAGCACTTTAGAAAACTGTTTAAATGAGCTGGGTTATTTGGAATTCCATGAGCTGATTCTCACACCAGAAAAATATAATAATTACACACAAAATAGAATTGATTTTTTTTTTCCAAATGGCTCAGTGCACAGGGTTTTTTTTCTATTGTCACATTTCAGAAAAGCTAAAGATAAGTCCCTGTGCTGTCTGTGGACGGTGCTGTTGTGGTTTGCATATTTTACTGTCAGGGGTCATGTGTCAGCTCTGGGTATGGCAGAGAGATGAGGCCACCTGGTACACACAGAGGTGGCCAGCCAGGGCTTTCCATGCTACAAGGCAGCATTAACACTTCTCAGCCTGTACTCAGGCCCAAAATGTGAGGGCTGTTTTCTGGGAGAGGAACGTGCAGCATTGCCACTGCACTCAGTGGCCTTCTCAGGCCTGGGCTGAAATGCCATTTCCCCTCATTCCTGGACTTTTCCCCTCATTCCTGGACTTTCCCCCTCATCCCAATGCTGCATTCACAGCAGTTAAGGGCTGTGGGTCTGGAAATTCTGACACCTGTACGAGTGAGGCTGTGGCTCCCCTTGGGATGTCACCAGGATAAATTAATTACAAAAAGGATCAGGATCTCATCTGCATGGCCTCACTGTTGCCCTCAGGCTGGAAGGAACAGTGATCATGCCTGCTTCAAAAATGTTAGAGACCTTAGCCAGTATCACTTTTCCCAGCTGCACAGCTGAGACAAGGGGATCTGATCCTTCATATCAAGGATTCATTTTGTCCAATGACAAAAAGGTTTCTTTGTGTTTCCTCTTCTGTCTCATTTATGAACCTCCCAATACTTCCATCATTTTCCATGTTTGCATCTTTATTCTGCCCTGTTATATAGAGCCAAATCATGATAAAATCATTTTATGTTTCCTTTAGAGAACAGTATACACGAATAATCCTTGAACAAGAAAACCTTGGGAAGGTAAGGATGAGGCTTTTACCTTGTACAGCCATTGTACAGTTTGTATTTTTGTGGGGCTGTGGTCAGTCTTTTATAAAAAGCATTGTGCAGCCTACAAAGAAAATTCCATCACTGCTGGCATTGGTAATTAATACCCTGGAAAAGGATCCTGCTCCCTCCTCAGGGCTTGATTTCCTGCAGGGAATAGCATGAGCTGCTGTAAGGGATAGGCTAACAGCTCAATGTGACAGCACATTCCCTGAAAACCATTTGGATAAGACCCTGAACAGGGGCATAACGAACTGTGCCAGCTCAGATTTTCTGCTGTATATAAAGCAACCTGTTGAAGACAATAAATTCTGAGCCTGTCACCCTTATCACTGCTGCTAAAGGCCAGGGGATCAGCAGTGTCAGACAAAAGCAGTTGTCCAGTTTTAATCTTGTCTGAAGCTCAGATCAGCAGGGACGAGGCTGGGCTTAGCAAGTCACACCAAACAGCTTTTATTAATTTCCTTTTCTTACTCAGTCTGAGTGATTTTTACAGGTCTGGGCTGCCTCTCTTAATAATCAGGAGGAGGTTTAATTGTAAAACATTGATTTCGTGTTAGAGTATCTTGGTATGAATCCATTGCAGGTTGTACCTTGTTACTGCAAGGGCTCTGCATGGAAATGATGTCAGATTTTTAGCATAAGTTCTCAAATAGATAAGACTAGACAGTTAAAAACCATGGAAATAGTTGTCAATCCATACAAAGATCTAAGTCCCAGGTGTTAATGCCTTTAGCACTTGCAGGGAGTGTTATCAGTGTGAACTAAACGATATTTCCATAGCATATAAAAATCTCTGTCACTCCAAGCTGCTTATGTGAGCAACTTTTGTGGTGTAGAGCTGTTGCAGAAACCTGGTATTTTTGTATTTTTAACAGAAACTACGAGAGAAACAGAAAGTTGTCCGGGAAAGTCACGGGCCGAATATGAAGCAAATGAAAATGTGGCAGGACTTTGAGAAATTAATGGAATGTAAGAGAGAATGTTTTCTGAAACAACAAAATCAAGCAGCCATTGGTCAGATCATTCAGGAAGGAGGTAAAGATAGGCTTGTATTATGAATTCTTCCTCCTGATACCTACATGAAGTAAGAGGACTCTTGTTAAATACTGTTGCTTTCATCAATTCTACAATTTTTGTACATGGTTTGGTTTTGGTGCATAAACAGAGAGAGCAAAGAACCCCTCTGGAAGCTTTTGCTCCAGTGTCTCAGTGCCCATGTGCCATGGCTAGAAGCTGTTGGGAGGGCTGCACTGGGGTGAACCTGCTCGTAAATCCGTGTTTTAGGAGGCCAGGAATGGCATCTGCAGGGAGATCAAAGGGAAACAAATCCTCTGCAGGGTCACAGAAAACTCACGTAATTGCTCTGCCTCTCATTCTCTATTGATAAGGTTACATTTTTGCAAGGCCTGAGAGTCTTGATGTTGTATAATTGTGGCCCTCCTGGCTTGGCCCTGTTGTCCCCATTGTCCTTACCCACCCAGTGTGGCAGCAGGAGCTCTTGGCCTGGCCCCAGCACTCCTGGCCATTCTTTCCTTGCACGGTTGAGCTCAGCTGATTGCCTGGAGAACAATCACTTGGATTCTGAGCTTTTTCCATTATCTTTTGCTGTTGTTGTTTTTAACAGAAGTTTTTTCCTTGCACATTTACCCCCTTTATATTTTCTGAGAGTGAAAATGTAAAGGGAGCTCAGCTGAAGCTTTCCCCAGGGAAGAGTTTTGAGCTGTTTTGTCTGCACAGTGCAATTCCAAAGGGATTACACACACAGAGAGGGTCAGCCCAGGGCTTGGGGTTATCCATGGATGCAGATATGGCCCAGGGGTTCTTGCATCTGGCCTGGAGTGCAGCCCTGAGCAGCTGTCCCTGCTCTCAGAGGTGGGATGGAGGTGAGGACTGAGAGTGTCCCTCACACGCCACCATTCCAGATCAGCAGCTCCTGGCCCCCATCACAGATCAGCAGCACAGAGATAATTCTGTGGGACCACAACTCCTGCTGTTCTCCTATGGCTTACTGGATTTCTAGATAGGTTGGTGGGGTTTTTTATAGTTTTTCCTGCCTGAAGTAGTGTCTTTTTTCAGGATATGAAAAAAGTAATTTTGCTTTCTTTGATACCTAACTATGAGATCTTTTTCTGGTTTCTATATCCAGAGAGTATGGTAATTATATATAGAGTTCTTGGTTTGCCTTTGCATTAAATATATTTGTTAACAGGACTAAAATAAAAGCTGGCAAAACTACATTTTGACTGTATGGTATTCTTCTTTTTCACATTTTTTAGGTGAAAGAAGGAAATTGTTGGTGGCTGGGCCACAGGAAAAATGGGTTATTTAATTACATTTATTTGAGAAGCTTCCAAAGGGATCGCAGTGAGGAGTGGGTCTCAGATCTGCAGATCTCAGGACATCCTCATGCCAGCCCTCCCACACTGCCAAATAGCTGGAGATAGTTTTTCCCAACAGCTGCACCCTGACCCCACTGTCCCAGGCCAGGGAGAGCAGGGTGCTCCTGGCACAGGTGGAAGGAAGGCACAGGCACAGGTGGAGCTGTGCCACCACCCCCTGCCTCCAGGAGCTGATTGCTGCAGGATGCAGTGAGGCAGGGAAGGAATCTCTGGCAGGGAGAAGCTCAGGAAAAGCCAGGCTGTGTGGGGTGGGCACAGCCATCTCCAGAGACACCTGGGTGCTTTGTGCCATCATTCCCACACAGCACCTGCCCAGGGTGCAGAGCTGCAGGAGCCATGGCAAAGCCATTCCTGGACTTCCAACGGAGGCGTTCGCTGAAGGCTTGACAGCAACAGGAAAATAGCAGAGACAAGGAGATGTGAGACACGCTGAAAACGTGGGATAATCACCAAAAATGGACATTTGGGTTACTTAGGAATCAGCCTGTGGTTCAGAGTCACTAGACAGGGCAGGGAGAAAGGGGATTTCATAGACTGGAAGTCAAAACTTTTAACCAAACCTTAGAAATCTTATTTGACTGGACCCTTTAACAAAGATGTATGACAGGGATTAGCCTGCTGCCCAGGAAAAAGCAATGCCTTGGAAATTCACAGCAGTGATGTGGAGTAAGACTGAGTACAATCATTTTCTGATTTTCTGTTCAGTTACCCTAAAAATAGTTCATCTTTCTTCCTTATAAAAACAGTTTATTGCTAGTTACTCAAAGATGACGTGATTGTTGTACTGATCTGATTAGTGCTCTGTCATTTGGGCTGCACCAGGAAAGGGCACACATTATACACTGCAGCAGCAGCAGCAAAATGACTTTCTGAGATGAAGCAAAAAGTCATAATAACTGTTATCAAAGGAAAATTGGAAAAACTGAAACACTATTTTTAGCTTTTTATCCAAGTGGACATTTAATGAATGCAGCTTTAATGGATTCTGTTCACTGGCTTTTCCACCTAGTTCAGGATGTGGTAGGAACAGTCAAAAATCTTGGAATTTCACAGTTTTCCTATCTTGCAACAGAAAGCTAACTTAGCAGTTTTTTACTTTGTTAGTATTAATAGCCTGACTGGTTAATAAGATTAAACATTCTAAATGGAAAAATACTTGCATTTCTATTGGGAAGGTCCAAATAAATCAAAAATTTAGGTAAATTTGGGGCAGTAGCACTTACCAAATTTGTCCCAGCTGGAACACCAATCTGAGCAGTCACACGAGCAGCAGCTCACTTTCTTTCCAAAGGCTTCTCCTTATCCCTATCCAGAACTGGAGGAGGAGGCATCCCAGCTATAAAGCTACTGTAATATTCTGCAGATTTGGGGGATTTAGTGATGTTGATTTCAGCTGTCCTTGGAGCTACAGCAAGATCCACATGGACCTGAGAGATGAAATAGTTCCAGACATCAGAAACAGGCATGAGAAAGCAGCACATCCACTGTTTTGTGGGAGCAGCCATTCACCATCTGGGTATCAGATAATTTGGTTTATATTAGAGGTACCATCTTACTTCCATTTGAACTATAATAACTAAAATGGATGTTCTAAAACTTCCTTTGCTACCCAAATCTAGGATTGCTTATTTTCCTCTCTTTACTCTCATGGAGATTACTACTGAGGATGTCACATGCATATAGGTGCCCACAGCCATGAAGGTTTTTTTGTTGAAATATTCCAGTTTGCAGAGGTTCCTAGACAAGACTTCCCTGCAGTGTGATGCTGCTCTCAGTTGCAGAGCAGGCTGCAGCAGAGGTGGCAGCAGTGCCTGGAGATGCCCATGGCTGATGGAATCAATATGGGATCTTGCTCAGGAGCTGGAGGTGCAGCTCAGAGCTGCACCTTGGTTCACTGTTCTGTGTCTGGCCCAGAGGCAGCTGGTGCTCACTCCCTGGTGACTGTCCCCAGAGAGCCACGCATGCAGAGCCCATGCATCCCTCTCTGGCAGTGCTTGGCCAGCCTGGAGCCAGCTCCCCCAGGGAGGCAGATGGTGACTGACTGAAGACAGGGGACTGGAGCTCTGTCACCTGAAGTGTCCCCTTGGGGTAAGGCTGTGACACAGTGTGGGACACTCCTCCATCACCCCGGCTGGGACAAGGGCAGCTCTGGGTTCTCTCCGGCCCTGTTTGCTCAGAGTTCATTTAAAAGGCAAATCCCAGTGCCCGGGGTTATCACTCCCGGCAGGAGGTTCCTGCCCAGGGAATGCCGTTAACCCTTCAGCTGCCTCGCTCCAGTGCGCTGTAACGGGACTGACATCCCACGGCCGTGCCAGCGTTCCAGTAAGGAAGTGTTACACGAATCAACAACTTTATCACAAGGTCCCACCTGTCTGGCAACACCCCCATGGGGAGTTGTTTTCTAACAATCAGAATCTGACCTATTTCCAGCTCGTTTAAAGAGTTCTTTAAATTCTCTCTGTATTACAAGCGGGCTCTCCAAACTCCCGAGGCAATCCGTGTTATTCCAAGGGCACTGGGTGAAAAGGGCATTTTTCACACTGATTCCCTGATTCCAGGTGGTGTCATCCTGGGTGAGCAGCTCTGGGGACATGGAGAAGGAACAAACATGTCCCAAATAATCAGCAGGAACTGGGAGACAAACCTGACTTTCACAAGCCCTGACTTCAGTGGGAGTTTTGCCAAAACAAGGTCTGCTGGATTTAGCTCTGTTCTTCATCCTGACAGAACAAGCAGGAATTAAAGGGCCCATCATCAGATTTATAGCACACTGAAAATAAAAAAAACAGTAATTATCTAAAATAACGCCTTTCAGCCAACACAAATCAATGTTCCATTGGACATGTTCTAATTTATAACAAAAATTAAATGTTTGTGGAAGATTTTCTCAGCACAAACAATCGAAATAACAAGTCTTGAGCAAAGTGGTTTGATTTTTTTGTAGACATTTATGAGAGGCTGTTGCACAAATCCAGTGCTGAAATATTGAGTGTTTATCATTTGATGAAAACTGTATTCTTTACCTTGTATTTAAAGGCATTGTTTATATTTATTATTTTAAAGTGTATTTTTGCCTTTAGTTTTGCCATTCCATTCTGCATAGTAATGAAAAAACTCCATTTTTGCTAATTAGGATACACATCCAGCATTTGTGGAAAGCCAGGAGCTGGAGTTTTTTTCCTGCAAATGGATCTACTCAAGCCAATGTCTATTTTCCTGCTTCAGTTCAGTCCCTTAATACACAGTAAGATGTCATTTTTAACCTTCTAAGTTTTATTGCAATTGCTCAAGTTCTAAACCCACTCATTTATACAATAAGCACTTAATTAAATCTACTCTTGAAATAGGCTAAAGCCCAAACCTGCACTTTTTGCTAATACCAGGAAAAGTGCAGTTGACAGGAATATGGGAAATGGGATCTTACCAGCTATCAAAGAGAGATTCCTTTCTCTCTCCCTACTCATTTTTCCTGGAATGGAATAGGAAATATGCTTTGCTCTTTGGGAGCAACAACAACAACAACCATAAAGATTTACATCACATACAAATAATGATCAAGTAAGGGAAGTATTGAAGGAAAATTTCTTTATACATTTTGCAACTGGTTCATACTGAAAAAACCCCTAAAAACCATTAATATTCTCTGCAGTTAAAATTTGGGGGGTGGGGGGGAAATGTTTGGATTTTTGAAACTGGATTATTCTTTATTAAACAGCAGTTGAAACTCTAAGGTTATAAAGAATTAATAATTCAGCAGTTTACTTGGTTTACACTACCACAGCATTTTCTGGTGAGTAAACCAGGGTTTAGGCATTTCTTTGCAGTTATTATAGAAGTTTTAGAGCCATTAGTGAAGAATTACCAAGAGCAAAAAGGGCTGATTAATTTCTTTGGGATTCTAAAAATGGAAACATTTTAAATTAAAATCACATTAAAATTGTACATTTTGCTTATCAACTGCTATTTAAATGATGCAGTGCCCTAAAGCAGCTTTCTGTGGACTGTAGCATTAAAACCTTGGAGATTTTATAAAGTATTTATAAAACACTGTCCCCATCTCCCTCGTTGTGTGCTTGGAGCCTGCCGTGTTTTTATAGCGCGTTAAAAAGCAAACAGAACTCTCAGAGCACTCAAAGTCACCCACAGACAACCTGTTCCACAAATACTTTACACTGATCTTACATCTTCTGGCCCAAAGGGTTTCTCTCCTTGGTTTTCCCTTCCTGTGGGCTCAGGGAGCAGTGAGGGAGGCAGTTCATGTTCCTGGGGCAGTGAGGGGAATTTGGGCAGTGCCAGGAACTGGGCAGTGCCAGCATCATCCTGACATTAAATCTCCTCCAGCAAACGTCTCCCACAGCTCTGACCAGGCTCTAACAGCGAGGGGCAGCGTGCCTCGCTCACAGTGGGCTCTTGCTGTGCTGTTACTGCTCCTTTTGTGCTTTTTATTTACTATGCTGCACTTCAATATTTCTATGGGAAATGCACCACTTTTAACTCTCACACCATGAAGGTTCTTTTCTGCTTCTTGGTTAAACTGAAGGGTGATCATAAAACACAAGGAGAGGGAAAGAGGGAACTCATCTACTGGAAAAAGCACTATAAATATTTTCCCGGGGTCATGGACACCACCTTGTATCACTTCACCCTGTGTTGTGGAAAGAATTAGACAACCCTTGCATGAAATATCTAAAAGGTGTTTACAATTCAATCCCAAATTAACGTGGCTTTTTCTTTAAAGAAAACATCCCCTAATTCTTAATTCTGTAATCAAATTTATTTTCAGCCTTTGAGGGGATTCACTTGCCGGTGACTTGGCAGTGTCAGACAAATGTTTGACTTTTATTCTGACACTTGTTGAAGAATTTGATTGAAACTATATATGTCTAGATAACACCCAACAAAGTGCCCCTCTTGCGTTTGTTTCGAGATATTTTTGGAAACAACAGAGGCGACCTTGGACAGAGCTGCTTTTCCAATTTAGGAATTCATTTGATCTAAGAGAGTAAAATTATACTCTTTAATCCTTTCGTGTACCCACAAACCAGACAGTTTAATTTTATGCTACTACAGAATTGTTTTTTCTGTACCTTCTTGGCAGTGTTGATCTGTTTAGGATAAGAATTAGTTTGGGTAATCAACAGCTACTTTCAAATGTACACATAAATAGTTTCTGATGTATCACATGCCCCTTAAAAATATTGTGTAATCCAGAATCTCAGCAGCTCTTTATGTAACACCTTTGCTCCTCTAGAACCAGTGCCAATAAAAGGTGTTTGCCTTTGTCTTTGCTTAGAAAAATGGGATTTCAAGGCAGAGCTCACAGAGACTTGATGTAAAATCTAAATGGGGAGTGGAAGGGGCTGACACTTGTCCCCTCCAGCACAAAGGCTGTTTGTCAGGCTCCCAGTGGAAAAGCCAAGGTCTGGAGCCAGGTCCTCTCTCCCCCAATTGTTCTCTCCTGACTTGGGTTGCCAGCTGTGCAATTGTCTCTGCAAGGTTTTATTGCATCTAATCACTTAGGATGTGTTAAATAGTTTGCACTTAATTTTCTATACAATCAATATATTTTAATTCATTTGTATTGCTCTGCTACAGACCTCCTGCACTCAGGGACAAAATGGGATTAGTTTGTGGCAATGATAATGCAGTTTCCCTGCTGGAAACAAAAGGAGAACTGACAGAGTAAATGTTCTTGTCATTTATCCTGTACAAGATTTGCTCCCTTCAATATTAATGTTGTCCAGTGTTACCTAATGATCAAATCCAAGGAATAACACAGAAACTAAATCTGCACATGCCAGTGGGATTTATCTGGGATAAGTGGCATATGCTTGGGAGTATATTGTTTATATTAATTTGATCACACTCCGTGTCAGTGCACACTTTTATAGCTCTGTTACACTCTGACTCTGACTGATGGCTCAAGTTCTAACTCCAGAATATCCAGTTCCCTGATTTTATGGCATTGTCATGTAAAGTATTTGTGGACAGCTTAAGAGAAGCGACTCTGATCCTGTGAATCCATGTGACTACATTGGCACACCCACAAATCAGGTTAAAATGAACTATTTGGTACAGCAGCTCCATCACAGAATCTCAAAATAATTGACAAACAAGTCATAGTGAATTCTGTTGGCCATGTAGCCAGATCAATAAGTTGCTGCATTAATGTTTTTTTCTGGATGAACAAACCCCACTCTGGAACTGAACAGAAGCAAAGTAGGAATCCAGTCCCTGTCTCTGGGCTGTGGTCTCAGGGCATGCCCAGGATTCCCAACCTGATGTCCCTGTGAACCCTCCTGAGGCTGATCCTGAATATTGTTATTCAGGCCCCCAAGCCCCCATCCAGCCCGAGGTTTGGGCTGCTGGAACACAAAGGAATTTGTGTTCTCAAACGTCACCGAATTTCCCAGCGCACGAGTCAGTGTCCTCACTTGGAGTATCCTCAGCTGACCCTGCCACTGCCTGAAAAGCAATTCAGGAGAGAAATCTCTGGACATTTGAGATGTGAGAATTCATTGAAAAGTGTAATGGAAAGGTCAGAACAGATAAAAACTAAACAAACATGATACAGACAGAGATAAAGGCAATTCCTGAAGGAGCTTTTAATTATATTGCAAAGAGGAATTTCAAACATAAAAAGCATCACAACTCCTTCATGGAGCTAATGGAGTCAACAAAATGAAATGTGAGATTTTTCTCCTACCCTGAGATTTTTTTGGAATGCCAGAGAGATAAGATCAGGAGAAGCCCTGTGTGCAAGTGTGCACACAAGGTTGGGTCTCACTTAGAAATCAGAATACAACCTGGAATTTGTGGGCTCATTCTTTGTACATTTCAGTTGTTAACAAGTGTCTACTTTGTCCTGTAGCTGAAATATTGATTATATAACCTGACACTGAAATAACTGGGAATTCTATTTTTTCTTAGAGGAAATGAAGCTATTTTTAGTATTGTATTATATTATTGGAATATTGTTCAATGTTGTCTTCAAAAATTGCAAAGATGAATAAATGTGAAAGAGCTGCCAGAGAAAAACTGGCTGGCTTGGAGCATGGTAAGGGATGGGAGAGTGTGGGTTTCTGGTTTATTGCCCCAGGCAGCTCTGGACAAAGCTGCTGCTTCTGCTTGTCTGTCTCCTCCTCAGTGTGCTGGAATTGGCTGGATTAGCCCTCAAATAGAAGAGCAGCAGATTTATCTCTAAGCACTAAATCTTGCTTTTACATATGAGAACAACTCCAGGGTGACCTCAGTTAATGAATAACCCAGTCAATGGTGAAGGCTCCTATTTAGTCTGATAAATTTGGCCTTAAAAACTTTTGTTGATACAAGCATACACAACAGGGGAATAAAAACATTTTCCGCCATGAGAAATTCAGTGTCGAGAGAAAGAAAGATAATTAAATAGTCCTATAATTTCATTTTTAAAAAGTTATGTTTAAAAAACCCCCACAACTTTAGAATACAAAGTCAAAATTTTCATGAGAAAATTTAGACTTTTGGGAAGTCTAAATTTTCTCATGAAAAGCCCAGGTTCTTTAGTCAATACAAAAAATTAAAACCAAATCAAAATGCTTTGATGGAGAAGTTCTCCTTACACCATGTACAGCCTGTTACCGAGTAGTTCATTTGGAATCAGATGAACTCCTCATCACAGGCTCAGCAATGTTTCCAGTATTATATCCCACAAGGAGAGACATGAATACTGGAGTTTCATAATAAAGGAAATTTCTTTGATACAACAGCTGCATCAGAGCCAATTTCACCTGCAAACAAACAGTGCTAATGCAATTTATCTTTATTTGAAACAATCCATATGGGTACATCCAGTTTTTATAAAAGGGCATTCAACAGAGAGGTTTGTAATGTTGTGGCTTCCCTGGTGCATAAATATTGAATCCCCAAACACAACATTAGCTAATTAAGTTGGGGGTGATTATTGGCTGGAGGAAAAGAACACATTAAGTGAGCATGGGTTAGGCCTGCCCTCTCACTGCACACACTGTGGTTGCTCCCTGAATGCAAGGAGGATGTGGGTTTCCAGGAGATTAACCCCAGCAATAATTTGCACCTGGAATCTAAAAGGAAGCCAAAATAAAAATTGGATGGAGCTTCTTAAGTTGCAGGGTGCTGCATAGAAGTGTGGAACTTCAGCCAAAGCTTGCTCAAAACAAGAATCCCTCCAGTAAAATGGTGGTGAGAACTCTGCTTTCAGCTGAAGTTGTTCCTTGGCACACACCAACACATTCCATGAACAGTCAGGAGGAAAACCCAAGAGAAGAGGTGGGATTGTCCTGCTCTGTGGCACAACAGAGCCTAACCAGCTGGAATTATGGTGACAATATTTTTTTCAGAGGTGCTGGCACAACTCTGTGGGACTGGGACTGCACAGTCAGGCTTATCACAATCTCTTGGTGAAAGACGATTATTAACTCAGTTGTTCAGTTTATGGCCACAAAACAACTGAGAGCACAACTGAAGGGGTGGAGAGCTGCAGGTGAGGAGCTGGGGGAAAGGAACATGAAGAACAAGGGCTGGAGCTTCTTAAACTATCCTCTCACTCAAAAAAACCCCCAATTTCTGCAGAGCTGCACCTCTGGCTGCAGTCCCTGTTGTCCTCAATGTGCTTCAGGGACAGTATGAAGACAAATTAGAAAAATAACAACTGTTTTATTAAAAAGCTCCCAAGCCAAGGTGAAATTTTCCCTTCATCAAAACCTGCTCCCCTAATGGATGTTGAGTGATCACAAAGTTAAACAGCAGAAAACAAGACAGAGTTTTATCACTTAAGAAATGCCTACCAGGCAATCAGTGCTGGGAAGGCAGGAAATTAATACTCATAACTTCTGGTTACTCTGGCAGCAGGGTCGTGCTCCTCTCCTTCGTGTGAGTCTCAGAAAATGAAATACCAAGATACAGAATGATCACCTGGGCTTTTGATTTTCCAGGGAATGCTTTTCCCTGCATCACCTCATTGTCCTCCCCTCTGAGAACGTATGCATCTGTTAAAGTGGAACATATAGTTCTGGAAATGTGTCGCCTACACGATGGATAAATCAGACTGAGCCTCTTTCCTGATGTAATGTCTTGGACAGATCCCTCCTGAGCTCCTCCACAGGAATTTGGAACAAACAAAGGGAAATCAGACTGCCCTAATTAGTGCACCCCATCATTTACACTGACTTCATGACTTTTATTTAATGCCACAATAACTCCCAGACACACTGAACATGTTCTGTGTATTGATCGGTAATATGAGGTAAAATACAAGAACGGGGAGATTTTAAAAATGCTTATGCAAGAAACTGTGGAAAACATCAAAATACTGCAATCCAGTTGTGGGCTATTATGTAATTCAAGTAGACAATATTTTTCAATCTCTTAAGCAATGAAAATTTAAAATATGCAATAAACTCTACATTGCCATGTGTCTTGTTTATGGTCAGTTTAAGGATTGCAGACTGTGTCAGTCTGGTTTGGGCTTTGCCTTTGCCAAAGTGAGAGAGAAGTTGTAAAGGAAACATTCCTAACAGTATTTTTCTGAGTAAATGCTTTCATCCTGAGCTTTATTAAAAACACACATAACTAATGCAAATGTAATAATAACACACCTCATTGCCAGCAGTTTCTGCAATATCATTAAGATATGCATAAAAACGCCATATAAAATCAAGATGTCTGCTTACAGGAATGGTTAGACTCTCCTTAAGATCAACAGGATGACAATTTCTAGGGGAATAATTCCCTCCTGCTCTCAGTATAACCCCTGTGCACGGGATGAACTAACCTCTTTTGAGTCAATCAAGTCACACCTACCTGGGATAAAAGAGTGCGACCCAAATAATCCATAATTAGATCCTCAGCTGCCAGCACTATCAATCTCCTGGGGCCTGGGGTGGCCTGAGCTGCCCTCGTTCTCCAGCTGCATTTCAGGGAACAGGATTCATTCTTGAAAGAAAACATAAATTTTTCAGGCACGTGGAATACTAAAATAATGTTGTTGGACATTCATTGTCTTGAAGTATCTTAATTTGTTGCCATTAGCATATAATCAGGAACCAGGTGATGACCTTGCCAAGCAGAACAGCAATTATGATATTGCTCATGCAATTGGGGGCTGCTTGATGCCTTTTAATGCACCTTGAAGGGAAATTCAGATGCTGTTCAAACAGATTTAAGATCTTCATATTGGGTTCAATCTGCCAAAATCACTACCCAAAAGTTCAGCTGCACACGCCCTGTACACAAATTCATTTTTAGAAAGCCAAAAAACTGGATCAATACTGAAAGTATAAAATAATTTATTTCCTTATTATTCTCATATATTGGGTGTTTAATATCTCTCACCTTTCAAAAACATGATATTATTGGGATGATTCAAATTGATGCTCTCAGTTTCTAGCACTACTTTTTCAGTGGTCCTTATATAAATGTAGTGGTTACATGTGGCTTTGAAATTCCACAATGATATCACTTAAAACAAAAATAAATATTTCCATTTTAGCAGCTTATGATGTAATTAATTGAAAAATGTTGCATGCAAAGATTTTAATTTTATATAGAATCCCTTATTCACAGCACAGCCCTTATGACACTTAAATCTGTTTGAAAAAGAAAATCTTATTGGTATCAGGTACAAATAAAACTCATTTCTTTCCAAAACCATCTGGATTAAATCCTTTCAAGCACTAACACACTGAGGCACACAGAATCCTTCCAAAGGATCAGAAGGCCCTCACACAAACTGCAGGGATTTTTTCCTCATTTCTATGGCATATGTTGTATCAGAAAATCACAGTTAAAAGAAATTTCATGCTCAAAATGGAAATCTTTTCTCACATGTACCGCAGCCAGAAATTCCTGTGATGGCAGAATTAAATTTGGCGTTGTTCTCAAATGGTAAGGAAGCTACAATATGGAACAATTACCTTTTTTTTTATTCCTAACTACAGAAATTGTTACTTTCTCTGAACATTTATAATCATCTTAAAGACTCATCAGTAGCTGTCAAAGAAGTCCATTGTCTCTGCCCAGAATTTCTTTTGAATTTTTTAGAGGAATTTGCATATGTGCTGATCTAGAAGAAATAATTAATCCCTTTTTTATGTAAAATGCAGTGAGTGCAGCAGATGGGAAGTGATATTCACTTACAAACACATGTAAGCAGCATCTTAACCTCAGCTGAGATTGTTTTTGCCACAACACAGAAAGGTGGACTGCTACCAGGGGGCCACAACAAGCACATAAATTAAATTCCAGACTGGTCAGACTGGAGAGAGAACAATTTTGATGATTTCAGTGTCTATCTTCTGCCAATATTTTTATTTTCTTTCTCTAAAAATACCCCTAGAGGAAAAAATCTCACTGCATGTAACTTCTTTCTGTTGAGTCATTTGGTTTGTTTATGAATCTATGTAGGTGCAGTTTTCCAAAACGCCTCCTGCATGCAGAATAACTCCCCTCTGAACAGACTCTCTACCTGAGCATCAGGGAAACAAATAAACCTGTAGCTGAGGACATTTCAAGGACAAGGAAAATTACTGTTGAGAGGAGAATTATCTGATTTGCTTCATGTTTATTTTTACTTATCTCCAGCAATCTGCTCTCCAACAGAAGATGCTTATTTGCAGAGGAGAAAACTGTCTCCTTCTTGGACTGATGCCCAACTGGAGCAATGGTGCCACTAAGGACAAGAAGTACACTTTGAGCATGGATTAACTCGTGTAACAGTGACCAGTGTTAGAGAAACAATGGTTTGGCATATATGTCAACTAGTTGAGGATAAATGCTTCATTTTTTCCCATCACAGTTCTTCCCCACTAGGCTAAGTCTGCCCTCCACCCTGGAGGTGCATATTCCCAAGTAAAATATTCTACATGTAAAATTTTAGAATTAATTATTCCCAAAGAACTCATGTAGGGAAGCTCTAGGGTACAGCTCTGTTAATTTATTTTACACATGCTTGCTGCCAAGTTAGGGGGTTTTACAATTTCACAAGAAGTCTTTCTTTGAGGAACTTCTTAGAAAAACTTGTTCAGTCCTGGTGTCCTGTGACAAAGGAACAATTCCAGGTTACCAGCTGAAGTAAACCTGACTGCAGCAGCCTGGTGGGTGCACAGGTTAAGAAGCAGAGAAGACCTGTGAAATTTTTTGCTGCAACTGAATCACTAAGAAAAGTGAAAAAGGGAAAAAAAATAAGGCTCAGCCTTTCCATCTGCTTAAGGCTCAACCCTTATTTTTAGTTTATTTCTCATGCAGTGACTTTGTCTTGCAAACTCTTTCATGCAAGGCATTAACTAAGGCTGAGTTACTGGTGTGCCAGTGATGGTATCCAGTAGTTACTGAATATAAACCTGGGTGTTTGTGTGCTCTGAGTCTTTGCCTCAGTAATATCTTTAAATATAATAGTCTCTGCCTGTTGGCTTGTTTTCTCATAGGGAGGGTGACAGAACATTTTGTGTTCTCTTATCTTCAATAGCAATGAAACAGGAGGAGCTCCACAATGCGAAACCAAATCTACTGCTATTAATACAACATCCCAGCCACAGAGAAGAGATTTGTTTATTTACCAAAGCTAGAGATGCCTCTCTCTGACCTTTCTTGTGCTTGTGTGCTTTAGCTGGGAATAGATTCCTCAGAACTGGGTGCTCTTTTAAAAATATACAGTAAAAAACATACATACAACACCCCCGAAACAGAGCTCAGGCTGCAGCCCAAATTGCATGGAGTGACACACAGCTTTGGGGAGTTAGAACAAGCCTAACTAGGGCACAGTCCATATTCAGTTTTGATTCCTCTGCTAGAGCTCAGAGATCAGTCAGCTCTCCAAAGCCCACTTGCCTTCCTCGCTGCCACTCAGCGACACTTTCTGACTATAACCATACATGGGCCCATTTCTGTCTGAGGCCCAGCAGCTCCCTGCAGCCCAAGAAACCTGCCAGGATGGATCTTCTCCTTCTCTGCATAATTAAAAAGTGCTTCACACTGGAAGGTATTTGGTTTAAAAAGCCCCAAACAAACAGAGATTCTTTTCCTGGAATTCGCCCTGCTTTACCTGGGCTTTAAACCAGTGAGAACCATCACATACACAAACCAAACATTTTTTGACTGTCTTTTTCACAGTTGGTTGTGTTTAGTGACTGCCTGGACAACTTAAAATAGTATCTGGAAGAGTTAAATCTTGCATTAGCATTAGGGATTCAACCTGGTTTAACCCCACAGACTCGGGATTTTTTTTGTTAAGCTGGTGCATCTCTGGTATAGCAAGAGCTATAGCTGGAGTTCTCCACAGCTCCCTTTGGTGATCCTTGCTGGACAGCCTTGCACTGAAGTTCCTCAGCTTTCTGCTCCTCAGAGCAGCAGCCCTGCACCACAGCTGGCAAAAAGGAGTGTGGGTTGGCTCCTCAGCCCCTGAGCTCCCCAACTCATTTGCACATTAATTTAACTTACCCCTAATTTTGGTAACTGCTCCATGACTGGTATTTTCGTCTAAGCAGACTAATAATGACTTACAGAAGCAGATCTGGGAGTAGGAACAGGAAACAAGGGAAGGAACTGGCCCTGTGTGTCCTGATTCTACAGTAATAACCATTACACCATTTATAAAAGGGAAACAACAGTTATGCCATGTCCTCCACCAAGAGTTATGACAGAAAGCAGCACCCAGGCCCTTGGTTTGACAATGTCAATCACCTGTAGAATTAGAAATAGGAGGCAAGAGTCCAAAACATGGACTGTCTTTTCTCGATAACCACTGGCCAAAATGATCTATAAATAAAACCTTCAAATATTATTCTCAACCATACATCAGTCTAGAAGGCCAAAAACCTGTCTTTCATTACTCCAGAAACTACTTCACACTTCTGAAGGAACTGGTTTAGGAGTGATGCATCCCCTCATGCTCTGACCAACTTCACACTTCATTTTTTATTCAAATCTAAGTAACAGGCTTTGGGGACCTTGTCTGTATTCCTTCCTACTCAAGTCTGTTCCATCTGCCTGATCCCCTCAGTGACTTTATTATACTTCTTTTGTGTCACCACAACTCCTGCTGCCTCCCAGTCAAGCTTCCCACACCGATCCGCACTCCCTGCTTTTGCATCTTCACTGTCTGCATCTGCAAGCACATGAACAAGGGCTTGTTTGTGTGCACCAACTTTACTATGACCACTTTCACAATTCAGGTTCAGGCAGAGAACTCTGCACACAGAGCAAAGCTCTTCTTCATGGAAAAAATGTCAAAAAGCAGGAATTAGGGGAAAGTTCTGTGAGGAACTTGTGGAAAGGGGTCCCTCACCCTGCCTGATTCACAGCTGGGGCTTCTCCCTGGCAGCTGAGACTGGTGATGTGAGAGGTTAGGCAAGAGTGGGAGCAGATTCCTGTGGGGCTTCACCAGCCAAATTCCTATCTAGCAAAAGGTTGCTACAGCAACTCTGAGCCTCCTGAGATACAGAAATTATTGTAATGGTGCTGAAATGCCTCCCCACTGCTCTGAGACAGGATAAGGATAATCCTTCCCTTTGATACAGAATGGTTGCCCACTGCCACAGTTCAGCTCTGTACAAGCACCAGCTTTCCTGAACTTGCCAGGAGCTCAAGGCTACTTTTCCCTTTCCCTCATTTACATGCAAACACAGAAATAATAAACCTAAACATCAGACAACAAGAACTACAGTTCCAACACCTTTTTTTTTCCCATGGAGACCGTAAGAGAAAAACCAAATCATGTGGCAGAAGTTAATATACTGCTGAGTGGGCTGAACAGAATTTAGCAACCTGTACAAAGCCAAAATATGTATTTTCCAGAGTAGAGTTTGTGGTTTTCAAAAAACACAGATAGAAAAAAGCATAAATAAAGCAAAGCAGGACCATACCCCTCAGAGCTTCTCAATGACTCAATGTCAGCAGGTTTTTGGCTGCCCCCAGCCTGTGCTTGTTTTCCTCTGGCATCTGTCCCGCTCACAGGTCGTTCAGTCCACTGGACTATGTAATAAATACCAGACAGAGATGATGCTTTAGACAGAACAGGAACACTTGTGACTGAAACAGGTCCTGAATCTAGAATGGGGTGGCCTGAGGACAATGGGGACGTAGAAACAGCAAGTGGTTATGCTGTAAGTGGAAAAAATTTCACAGAACTTCTCCCATTTCCCTCCTTTTCACTTTTCAGCAACCCAGTTTGGTCTAGGAGCCAAAAATGAAAGCAGCAGAATCACTGATCTGAAGTAGTACCTGTGCTTACCTGAAATAACTGGATGACATTTTAAATTATTTCTTTAAAAACAGGAGTCATAACTTTTGTATAGACGCCCAGCTTTAACCTGAGCATTACATTTTGGCCACAACAAAAAAGACTAAATTTCTCTTTAAAAAAGAGTGATTTATACTGGGTATGAATCCAGTCAAATCCATGCAGTTACCTCCTGGCTGAATTTGGCCAAACATGCCTAAGAACCCCTTGGGATGGTTCAATTCCAAGCATTGCACTAATCCAATCTCCTGCAGGTGCTGAATGCTGTGATATTTGGTGTCAGCACACGGCATCTGAGACTTTTTGACACAAGCTTGGTGCCATTAATAGAGTATTTCATTGCTTTTTCACTTCTCACCAGGTCTGTGAGCTTTTGGATTAGCACTGAAAAGCTTCAGAACAAACCCTTCTTTCAGTGTCACAAAATATCTTGCTTAAGTCAGAGAAAATTTTTCTTTTTTATTTCTCTCAGTTTAGTGTCTACTGTGAAGATAATTTTCAGAGATTAAGAAAAGCATATAATGTTTAAAACAAAACATTTGTTAACTTAGGATTTCTTGGATATTTCTGCTTTCTTATTTATACTACGTCCTGGACCTTGTGAAATCACTGTTTAACTTTCAGTATTATTTATGGAAGCAAGCCTGTTGCTGTTTCCAGATCTCACAGAGAACTTTCAGTTTGCAGTTTCAGTACCAGGTGTATAGTCCTGGTTTAAATTAATCAAGTAAAAAAGCAATATAAAATAGATATTTAACCCTCTCCCACCCTGGCTGAGTCTTCATAGGTAGGTTGTTTTTCTACCTCTAAGCTCTCTCATTGGAGTCAGGCTCCTGAGTCCTCAACCCTCCTCTTCTGTGACAATTTGGAATTTGGGAATGCACAGCCTTTTCAGGGCAGCAGAGGTAAGCACTAGTTTTGGGGCTTTTCTGTATTGCACAGAGAGAGATTTGAAATATTGCCCCCTTGGTTATACACATAAAATACTAAAGCATGGAAAGAGATGCGAGGAAATGAACAAATCTTATGAGACTTTGCATGCTGTCACTATTGATCAAAACTCTTCAATCCACAGCAGAAAGAGGCAGACAAGGCATAATGATTCAGTGCACTGGATGTGTGATAAATCATTATCAACTTCTGTGCTGTCATTGTGACTACTCTGACTTAACAGCACAAGGGGAAAAAATCAGCTTCAAGTGGGACCCTCCTGAGCACATGGCCCTGGATTTGCAGGCTGTAGCTCTATGTGCTGTCCCTCACGGCTGCAGAAAACTGAGTGCAAAGAGATTTAAAATGTGAGCAAATCAGAAATCAACATTCTGCATTCATTTGCTTGGGCAGAAGTGACCGTGCACACAGGAAATTCACGGGGCTGCTCCAAGGAGGCTGGAAATGGTTGCACAATAATGACTATAATGAAAATTATGACAGCAATAATAAGTAACTAATTTAAAACTCTGCTGAGGTGCTGCCTCACCTTGCAGTTCTCTTGCTGACACCTGTAGCTTTGTGTCACATGGCAAAAGACACATGGGACCATTGCTCAGGCTCCAGCACCACACCAGCATTGGGGAAATCCACTCAGGAGGCTCCTGGGATCACACACAGAGATTGCAGTCTGATGCTGGTACAAGGATGGAATATGTTGTTTTCCAAATCTGCTGTTTTCTTTTAAACCTGGGGAAATGCATCCCTAAGTCTTTATTTAAAAGAGAAAATATTAGGACTTCAAAATCAAGCACGCAGTGAAATTAGAAAATTTCAGTGTTAGAAAAAGAAGCCAGGAATCTTGTAATTAAAGATATGCATGGAAAGGCAACCTTTATTCTGGCATTTTCTAACTTCAGTGTACTTGCAAATTATGCATATTTTGGCAAAGATTTTGTATCTGTAAAATGTAGATATTATATATAGAACTGAATTAATCTCTGATATATTTTTGCCTCATAAATACAGTTTCCTGTTTCCATGCTAGAATCTACAGCATTAACATATTCACATGCCAGTTGCTGGATTTCTTCTTGATAATCCAAAGGCTAATACTGGATGTGCTCAGCCTCTCCAAATTTCAGCCTTATCTAGAATTTTTTCTGAGTCAGCCAGATAAATTATCTCAATGTCCTGTTAAAGTGACTTCTCTTGTCCAGGGGCTCTGGAGAGCTCCAATTTTTTTTTCCACATCTGACACACAATTATGAGTTCAAATGCTAAGACTGATGAACAGAATTTTTCTTCTATTTCACTGATTTAATTTTTGAGACTGTGTAATGTTGTACCAAGAATTTATAAATAAAAGTAGTTTTAAAAACACTATGTTAGCAAGAGCGTGGCAAATTTATTTCAGTGTGCAACAAGACACATAAAGAAAAAGCAACACAATGAATCTGAAAATAATCTTCCTGTAGAATTGAAAAAGTGGAAGAAAGGCTGGAGAAGGAGAGACACACTAATTCACCTTCTTGCAAATCATGTAACAATGTGACATATTCATTTGTACTTGAACAGAGTATTTCATTCTCCAGGAAAAAAAAATCTGTAATTTTTTTCTCATAAATTAAATAAATGAGCTAACAAATTATAAAAGAAAAAAATAACATATTTAACTTCTATTCCACTCAAACATTGAATTATACACATGGTTCATTTTCATTCATGTCCTCTTTCTGTAATATAAATGTTCTGCCAAAGCAGCAAAACTGCTCTTTGCTGCTGCCTTCAAGTGGAAGTTTCTCTGTGTATTATGCAAACATTTCAGTCCCATTTATTCAGTGAAAAGTGAGGCACTCAGAGCCAGGCACTGAGGCCTCTGTTGGACCCACGAGCCGAGCACAGAGCCTTCAGTACTGCACCTGCACACCCATCCTGTGGCCCTCCTCCCTCTTGCTGCCTGGGAACACTTTCAGGCACAAGAAGCACCAAGCACCCTCTGACAGGCTCAGAGATCTGGGGTGCCCACTGGAACCACCCCAGATGCCAAGACCACAAACCACGTTGGGATCAGGAAATCCTGACTGCCTCCAGGGAGGGGTTAATGAAGGATAAGTGTGTACATTTGCTGTTTGGTGCTCAAATAGCACTTCCTTGTGACAGTATGCATTACTTAATCTGCAAAGGTCAATGGATTGCTCTTTAGTTCCTTCCAAATGCCTGTGCAATGAACTTTGTCATTTTTCATACACATTTCTCAGCAAAGAACTGGTGGTACAGGTTTGAGGCTTAAAATGCCTCTTCAGCAGCAAACAGCTCTCACTGCACTGTATTTCCACACTCTCCACACAGCTTCAGAACTGTCAGAGTCACTAAGAAGAGACTCTCCTGTAGCCTCATTCTCAGTTTGCACAGAACCTTGCACAAGCTAAACATGAAGAAGTACAATTATTAATTTCCTTTTAATCCTCTTGTAATATAAATGATCAGCCAAAGTATTGAATGTGCAACACAAGTGCAAAGAGATGTAGGAAAACTGAGATAATGTTATCAACCTGCAGTGTGGCCGTGGTTAACAGCAGCTTGGAGGAGCAACTTACTCTGCACTGGATCACTTTAAAAAAGAGGTGGAAATATTGCAGGTCAACAGCTTGTCCAAACTGCAGAGAATGGTATGAATGAGCACAGCCCTAATCCTGGGAGCTAAAGCACACAGCTGCCTCTCCCCTTTCCCCATGTGGTGCTCCACTGGAAGCAGGCATGCTGCTGTGGACACCCAGACCCCAGGTTTGGGATATATTCTGACCCAGTGTGGATGGTTGGAATAGCACTGGAAATCTCCATGCAGCACCAGGACAGCAGGGTTTAACTTAGCAGGTAGTGGAATGCACAAGCACAGCACAGAGACAAGACTGGGGAATTAAGCTGCTGGCAAGTAGCAGCTGAAAGCTGATTGAACACAACAGATTGGGCTTTCAGAGTGGACAGATAGGCAGCAGCTATTTAAATGGAGTATTAACAGTTTTGCTCTTAATTATTTCCAAACCTTCCAGCTAATGCAAACTCAGCATGGCATGTATTTTGGCCTCAATTAATTGTTTGTTGTTTCTGTGTGAATCTAGCTAAAAGAAGGCTGAGTGGTTTGTTGAGAATGTCTGCCTCTTTAAAATCATTCTCTTAAGTGCTTGGCTTACTTCTGCAAGCAGCTGTCATGTAAGTAACTGAATCTATGCCTCACAAAAATGGCCACTTTCTCCATTTCAAGTGGAATTTCTTTCTGAAATGACACTGCCCTGCAAGCCAACAAATGGCTCACCAGTGGCAGGTGGAAGGCCATGAAACTCCAGAGCTAAATGTGGAAACTCTACGCCTTCAGAAAAGGGAGATTCCTGTCTTGCCTATCTTGCATCTTACTTTTTAGTCTGGGAGGAGCTGACATTGAGGCATTTCTATGTCTGGAACAGCTTTTTCTAGAATTTTCTGGAAGTATTTATTAGGAAATTTTCCCTCAGATTCTTGCATAGTTAGTCATGTGAAAGCCACAACAGCTGGTTTACACATCAAAAAATAAACAATTACTAATAAAAATGTCAAACCTCTCCTAAACATCTCTGGAATAAGAAAATGATCTTCCTAAATATGTTTGAACAGACTTCTTTAAAGCAGCTATTTCCAAAAGAGGTCTCTTTTCATATCTGTACTTTCTATCCATCCTCCTAAATACACATTTTGTATAAAGTACCTGAGATCTCTCATCAATACTAATCCAATATGGATCCAGACACACAATAGCACTTGTGACAGATGGGACAGAATGTCCTACATGACATTTATTCAGCTTGTGAGAGGACAGACATATAAAGCTTATGGCAGCATAAAGTAAAAAAGGTTCACGGAGCCAACACATGGTCCAGCGTACGGAGTGTGACTGACACAAAGCCAACCCATCCCAAAATCTGACACATATTATCACTGTCACGGTGAATTTATAGCCTGAGATTTTTAAAATCTCTTCCTCAAAAAAAAAAAAAAAAAAAAAAAACAACCCAAAACCCCCTTCAATTTCTGCTTTTTATCTCATTGCCCTTAGAAGGAGAACGTCCTCTCATGGAATTGATGTGAGAATGAGTTTAACTGAGCCTCTTTCCCAATCAGAGTAATTGAATTGATGCTTCTTTGAGCCAAAACAGTAAAAAAAAATAAACTACTGGTACTGCTTTGGTGTATAATGGCCTTCAGGCCTCTGGTTTGGATGATTCAGAAGAAATCAAGATGTACAGAAAGAGTAACAAAACCCAGTCTTGTGTCAGCCAGGATCAAACAAAAGGATCAATTGGCAAGTCATGGTTTCCAATGGCAACCACAGTTTTTCAAGCAAAAATTGTTAATGGATAGGAGATTAAAAAAAAATTGGACATCACATTTAGTAGGAGTTGAGATGAGCTGCATGCATCCCATGCCACATGGAAAGACATCTCTTTCTCATCAGCCAAATGTCTGTACAGAAAGAAACATAAAAGCAACAGAAGCTGTTCATGGCTGCAGCACATCACAGCCAGCATAAAATGGCTATAAAATGCCCCCAGTTCCAGTATTTTGAGGCCTTAACAGGTATCACAAAACCACTCAAAAATGTTCTCAACATATCAGAATACTGAATGCTCCAGTTTTCTTATAGAAGATGAGCATCCCTAGGCTTTGAAAGAATACCTGCCAGATTCCCACAGCTTGGTGATTGGACATTTTTTTTTCAAAGTGGTGCTTGCCTTTAAAAGTCAGTTTAATCAGAGGAGATCTCCCAGTTTTGCAGAGCACCATGGAATTCTGCACAGCAAATATGAATTAGTAAATCCACTTATCCCTCCCCACAGTTGTCATAAACAGGTGCTGTGTGAACACAGGCCAGAAACAATTCATGTCTTCACCATTCTCAATGAGATTTTCATTTGTCTTTCTTCTTAGCTTTTTTCTGTGACATTTGAAATGAGCAGACTCTTGTACCTGCAGAGTAATCAAGATCCACACTTGGGAATGGTACATGAACTCTACACACTGCCCCGAGGCTCAAGCCTGAAGGAATTCCAAGTGTGCAGAGATGAAATATGCAAAGACAGGAATAGGAGGTGGTTTAAGCCAGCAGGCAGCCAAACACCACACAGCCCCTCAGTCACACCTATCTACAGGAGACACTGGCAGGAAAATTAAATTAACTCTGTCCCAGGTAACCCCAGGACAGAGCAGCACAGTGACATTGTTTGCTGTGAGAAGGAAAGTGCATTTTTGGACTGGGGAGGCAGAGGGGCAGGAAAATGATGTGATTTGGAACAACAAATGCCTCTCCCTCCCTTTGCATGGGTACAAAGAGCTCCACAAGTGTTGTTCCAGTTCAGTGCTGCCACAACTCCCCATGTGAAGGCAGCAGCAGCCAGGAGTGGAGTAGCAAGAATGCTGGTTGTGTTCTTTCAGTGCTGCAGAATTTCTGGCTGCCACACCTAAATTATTCCTGGAGTACCTGGTGCTCCTCCTCCCCCTCCTGCATGGCTGACTGAAGCTACAACGTGGCCCTAATTTTGCAGCAAGTCTCAACAAGAACAGTAAACAGTGTGCAGCATTCCTGGCACCCGGAGCAGACAGGAGCAGAAATTGTCTTTTAGCAGTTACCATCCACAAGAGACAGAATGTGTTTTCCAGTTAGGAATTCTGGATAAAAGCTATGAACCCCAGATGGACAATTTGTACTGCACCTTCCATTTCAGCTATAGATTCTTGAATTTGCAGTCAGATATGGCAGGACAATGTCTGATAATGCTTTTGCTTTCTCTTTCAATGCAAGCTTCTTTTCACTACTCCGTTGAAGGCAACATTATACAAATGTGTCCAAAAAGCACAGTGTGGTACTGCACGTTCTTCATATTTCCAGCAAGAAAATTAGATTATTTAAATTTTCATTTTATTTAATCATCCTCTGATATATTGGTCACTACAAATTTATATGCATTTATTTATCACTATATAGTAACTGAATTTTTTTACTAAATGCCATTAGTAGGGCAGAAACACAAAGTGCTTACCCACACAAACCAGCGTTAGAATTAGAACTGTATTTCTTAAAATTTTAATCCTTTGTTGGTTAAGAAAAAAGTCAGAATCTTCATCTACTATGCACTTGGATTCTAAACATTATCTTGCCCAGTTCAAAGATCCTGTATTATGTCTCCAGCTGGCTTTGTCTTAGAGCTGTACAGCTGGAGCACAGAAGGGTTCTGAAATGTCCCAACTGAATTTCAAATGAATATCAGAAATAGGCAAGGATATACATGATACATGCAGAATATGTGTCTAGGGAAATCACAGAAGATCTAGTTTCCACTAGTTGGTTATACATAAATTATTTAGGCAGTAAGCCTGTTGATTAGCTGGAGGCAAAGATAGCTATTTTAGGTGTACTTATGGTCAGGATTAACTCATGAAACTTGGATGGCATCTCCCATAAAATGGCTAAAATCGTTTCAGCAACCTCCTGCCAAAATTAGACAGTCTCTTTTTTATCACTTTTATATTTTTTAAAATTATTTTTTACTTTTCCTTAACAAATAGGACACGATTTTTGAAAATCATGTGACAAATGTCTTACAAAAGCACACTAGAAACTATTTAGGGTGACAGGAGAAGAAAGAGGACTGGGAGCCAGGAGACCATTTCTATTTCTAGTTCTGCCATAGACTGTGTGACTGTGACTTTGAACCTCAGCTCCCGTTTTTGTGAAATGGGGATGACAATCCTGTTCTCTCAGGGATATTTTATAACATAATTTTCATTTCTTTAAGGTTTATGAAATGCTCGAGACCCTTGATTAGAAGCTGCAAAGGCAAATAATTTATCAAGTAACAGTAAACACAGTATCAGCACTATTATTATTGCTAATAATAATAATGTTTGTTAATGTTATTAATATCAAATTATAAGCTCACTAGCATTGTTCTGACAAAAAGCCCAACCTGCACAGAGCAGGAAAATCACTGTAGCTCACTTCTAGGAACAAGAATGCTGCCAGCAGAGTTTCAATATGGGACTAGAAAAGAATTCTTTAAGTTCTCCATCTGAGCAATTGTAGGTGGTAAAAATGAATATATTTTCAATAATGCTTTGTGACATGGGAGTAGAAGCAGCTTTAAGAGCTTAACAGTATTTTTAAAATATGACTCAGGGGAGGTTTTCTTTTTCTAACAGAACTGGGGGGAAAAAAAACCACGCAGGAGTTAAACAATCTTTTAGAAACCCAAAACCTTGAAATAGAACAAGAATTGTAGGTCAGGATAATTTGAGTTCACATGCAACATCATTGACATATAATAAATCTATGCATAAAAAAGCAGAAAAAAGCAGATGTCTTCTATTGGAAGCATTGAGTTCTGACAGATAAACTGTAAGAATTTCTGTTCTGTGAGTGACCAAAACCTACCAGAGGTAATTTGGGAGCTTAAACCCCTTCGAAAACCTGTCATTTCTGTGAAATACCCAGACAGATTGTATTAAGTGGTAGAAATGAGGTGAGGAAATGGAAGCATAGGAGATCAATATAACATTTATTCCACTAAAGAAAAACATGTTCAGGTTTGGTTAGAGTTACATTAATAGAGGATGAAGGCAGTCCAGCAGGTTTTTTTCCTCCTGAATAGCCCATGTTAGGAAGCATTTGTGAAAACCTTAGAAAGGTAGGGAAAGGTGACAGACTGTAATTGTACCCACTAACCTTACCACAAAAATATTGCCTTTTAAAAAACAAAACCCATGTGGATTGTGGGTTACACAGATTTCTGAGGGTTCAGACTGGAAGACTTTAACTGGTAAACCAAAGAGAGCATTTGGTTTCAATCCCTCTTTTTGTCTTATTTCATGACAGAGAGAAAAAAAAAATCACCTCAAAATAATTTTATATTAAACAGAATTTTGGAAATTCTATTTAATATACCCCATAACCAATAGAGGAGCTGGTTTAATGGCATACAAGAATTTTATCAGTGTCTGAAAACTGAAGTGTGCTACTTCACTGTATTACTAATAACTACCTATGAGTTTGGAGGAAATCCTCCACCAGAAACACAGAAACTTCAGCTTGTCTCATACCACAAAGTGTCAGAAGTCTAAGAAAAGTGGAGTCATGTGCCATGAGTCTCAAACAATGCCTGAAAATGGAGTCAGCTCCATGAGTAAGAAAAGCTGTTCAGTGTTACATCATTGCTACTCACCTACATGGAGTGCACCTACATGTCTTCCTTTCAATCTTGAAAAGTCAGAGTGTGACTTCTCCCTGTGATTCAGCAAATACTTGGAATGGCAGAAGCCATGGTGGAACTGTCCATGGCACCGTGCAAGAACTCTGGAAAAAGGGAAATATTAATTGTTGTACAAACACCTTGATTAATGCCTCTGAAAGGGTCAAGAGATTAAAAAATGGAAGAAGTTTTAAAACCAAGTAATTCAGATTCACTTAAACCAGAGTCTTACTGCACCCAGCCTGAGTAACTGCTTTGCTCAGGAATTGGTGGCCCATGACCACCAGTAAAGGAATTCAACTTTCTATTGCACTATTGAGTGCACTCTCAGTTTGAAGTTCTGCAGGTACTACCCAACATGGTCACAGCCATGACACCCTCACCTTGTTACAGACAGAAACCACGGGGCAGTTCTGTAACACCCTACAAACAACAATCCACCATTTTCTAAATGCTCTGCTTGGCCATGCAGCCCCCTAGAAGCTCCCAGCCTCATCCACAGAGAGCAATACTGAGATCCAGGAGACTACAAGGAATATTTACAAAAGATAAAAAATGGCAGCAAGCTACCAAATTAATCAGAATTAGACCATAATTATATGGAAAAATCAGGTCAGGATGAGATAAGAATTCAAATCATGTGGGCACCAACCAGTGCTTTATTTCTAAAGTTGCTGTGCATTTTTTAAAATAACAGTCCAGCTGATTTCTTTTCCAGGGAACTGACTCACCATCAAAATAAGGAGAAATTATTTTTTCAGATATGTATGATGGACGTTGGTTCTGATAAAATGTTTCTCCCTCCCATACACCTAAATCTCCTACTGACACCAGTATGGGATGCACAGATTTTTCCAAGCAGGGAAATGGAGATTTTTTTTTGTGGCAAATCCTCGAATGGAGTCTTCGGAGAGGAACCAAATGACTCTGAATAAGATATAGAAATAAAATAAGATATCTAGCAAGCCAAAGTGTGATCTCTCATAGTTACTGTCACCGAGACCAGACTCTGTCTCGCTGCCTCTTTACACTTCCAAGGCAGCAAGGAGCTGCTTTGTGCAGGAGCAGAGATCCAGTTCTAGAAATCTCCCAGCAGCAACACCACCTTTGTGTTCACAGTCTCTCAGTCTCTGTGGAAGTCAAATTCTACCTGCTGCTGATACAGGAGCACACACTGTCTAGGACTAAAAATTATTCAGAATAAACTCAGATTATCTTAATTATCAACATTCAAACTCATATTTTATCACTTATTCCTCTGCTGGGTTTGTATAGCTGTTTCATCTCAATATTTTTTGCATTTTGCTGTTTAAGCTATAAGCTTCTTAAAGGGGGAGAGAGGTAAAAAAAACCCCCTTGACATAATACCATGAATTCAAAGAGCAAGCTGACTGGAAAAAATAGTTACTATATTTAAACTGCATTATCCTATAACAGAACTGCAGATTTAAAACCTTTCCACTTTGATACAGCACTTTTGCAGCATTTTAATATGCCTTAGTAGATTTCAATTGGCTGAAACATTTTAATAACTGTAATTTCAGAGGAATAAAATAGTACTGTGGGAGGAAGAAACAATGCCCCCATTTGTCACTCATGAAGACTTGGGTTTGAAATCAGCCAGGGTGATGAAGGCAGTGAGTTTGGTGGTCTCAACATAAGCCCCATTAGGCAATTAGCCAGTCTGCAAAAATCATGACATAATTTGGCACAATTAAGCAGAATATTCTCACTTGGTCTACGTTCTCTGAAAGAGATCCTATTGCGGGTCAGCATTCATGTGTTTTGGCTCAACAACTGGCATTTTATGTTGTGCTCTTCCATGCTGATTTAGCTCCACTCAAAACTATTAATCTTGTTTGAAAATTGAGCTACAAAACGTATGTGTTTGTGTACAGCAAAAGACAATTCACATTATGACCAGTAACTCTGCTGTGAATCTGCTTTGCAGCAGTAGGGATGACTTAATGTTATTGCAATTTGAAGGAAAGCATCCTGCAGTCCTCTCTCAGGCCAAATTCCCATTTACTTCAATTAGTAAGCATTACAGGAACTGTTTTAATGCTGCTGCCTGATGTGTTGGCTGCTTCTTCTTAATATATTACAGAGAAAAAAGATAGTAGGCCAAATGTACAAATATACACTTCCATTACGTGCATGGAATCTCAGCAAGGCCAAAACTGCCCCATTTTGTTGTGGTTCTTTCCCAGGTACCACTCTAAGGGGTTCCACTCTAATGACAAACTGCAACTTTGCAGCAGCAAAATGAATTGATTTCCTTCCTTAAAAATGTAGAATGCAAATCTCTCTGCACCTGCTGGAAGCCTGGAAGCTTTCATGAGCTTGTTTGCTTCAGGTGCTGTCATATTGATTTGGGTCAAAATAGCCATCTTTAGCTAAGCATGTCCTTTAGATAACCATCCTCTTTAAGAGACAAGACAAATGTCATGGAAAGCTTTATGAATCCTTGCAGAGCGATGGGAAACAACACTGATTTCAACTCACAATTCTAAATTTGTATGATCTCAAGTGATGCCAAATTTAGCAGGTACTGCTTCTGCTGCAGTGTCTACACGGGTATTTGTAGCTCCTTCTGCACTGTGCTGTCTAGACCATGAATTGTATCTGCAAATGTTTCTCAAATGTGTGGCTGTCAGAGGATTTGGAAGGCATCACCTGCAAAGGAACTCTCAGCAGTGGTCCTGCACTTCTAGGGAAGGACAGGGAAAGGACTGTGAAGGAAATGCAGAGGTTATTCTGCCCTGGAAGATAAAGAACTGTAGAACAGCATTTAATTCAGTAATTCTTCTCTCAAAATTCACTGAGCCATAACAGAACACGTGACAGAAATAAACACAGGCAGAGGACTGTGCTTCCAGGTTCTTTCCAGATTTTATCTAGGGTGGAAAAAAGGGGGAAGAATCAAGTTCTCTGTACTGAATGGATGAGAGAGAAACAACGAATGGGAGCTGTCAAACTGCAGCTGAACTAGTGAACCCCAGAGAATGCCAAGAGTTCTCCAGGATTTGCTAGAATTCAGACTCTGCCTTCCTAGCACCATTTCCTTCTGTTAACAAGTTAGATAGAAAGAACACAGTAACTACTTTATTCTACCCTCTGCCAAGATCTAATTGCATGTGCCATGCCTCTGGTATGCTTAAAATAATTTTCCATAAGGCCTTTAGGAAACAGGCACAAAAAGGAAACCAAGAATGACATAGGAAATACAACACAGAAATACAAATAATATGAAATGTGACCTGGGTTTGTTTCTAGTGTCATTTTGTTTTGAGAATAGTTACAGATGCCTAATTGTAATACTTTATAATAGTGAGAAAATGAAAGGCAGGACTTTCAAGTCCATTACATGTGCACTTGTATATGAAGGCTAGAAAATATATATGTGTGTAAAAATAATGCTTGGTAAATGTATTTTTACCAAAAAACTTATATACAATCCACGTTTTATTAATGTGGTAGAAGGTAAGAAACTAGTCATAGTGATATATTGAGCTGTTAGTGAAATACATTAATTCAAGTAGCTGGCATTATTCCATATGGAATTATTGTGGAAATCGTGTATTTTTAATGTTGCATATGCATACGTACATGTTTTGGAATGGTGGCATCACAGGTCCATGCCATATCAAGAAAATTACTAAAAATGGTTTAAAAATTACAGTAAATTGTATAGATTTTATGCACCTGTCATGTTGACATTCTTCACCCCTGTAACAGGCTAAGTCTATTTAGGTGCAGTGTGATGTAAGAAAAGCAACAGAACTGTACTGATGCAACATTTGATTTGGCCATTCTGATTAATCCTGCTGATAAGCAAGATGAAATTAATATGGGCATGGCATGGAATAAGTGCCTTACCTGAACTAGGTCATCAGATCTAGCTCAGGAATTTTCATTCAGAACTGCCCTGTGAAGTGTAGGCTGTCAAGTTATCCTTCCTTGGACCTTGGCCATTCACAGAGGAGACTTTTCGAGCAGTTCAACTTTTGTTAGAAAGGATATAGGGCCAGACATACCCTAGAACACCAGAACTTTACATGGGTTGTCCCCTCTCCATCCCTTTTCTAGCACAGAGGTAAGACTGAGATATTTCATTCCAGATCAGACATGCAGTTTCTTATAGCGTGGTGCTGTGGGTGGTTTGTAAGTGG
Source organism: Haemorhous mexicanus (assembly GCF_027477595.1). Classification (NCBI taxonomy): domain Eukaryota; kingdom Metazoa; phylum Chordata; class Aves; order Passeriformes; family Fringillidae; genus Haemorhous; species Haemorhous mexicanus. Next base: position 11,465,173 of record NC_082359.1, read on the forward strand.
TGGAAATGCAGATTGTAGGTAGGATCTGCATTTATGTAAGCTGGCACACATGTAGGGATCAGCTCTGGTATTTGCACAGGCATATGTACACAGGAACATCGCTTGGAACCAAGTTTTCAAGGTGTTTATGCTGATCTGCTCGCTGTGTTGTGCGTGTGTGTTGCAGGTGTATTAATGTCAGTTGGCGCTGATTTCTCTTTGGTTTGTGTTACTGAAGTTCCCATAAATTACCGGGTGGGACTGGGGGGATCAGTCAGTTTTCTGTGCTCTCTACCGGTTCCTGTGCCTGTGCCAGAGCCGAGACACGGTGCTGAGGAAAGCGGTACGGTACCTCACCCCACACCGGCGCTGAAATCACAGCGTGCAAGTTCATTCCCCCTCACGTTATCGCCGGGGCTGAGTGTGCTGTCAGCGGGATGTGTGCGACGGCAGCTGGGGACACGGCTCAGTGCCAGCGCAGGGCACGACCTCTGGGGAGTGACCCTCGCCACAGCACCGAGGCACACGGCCCTCACCTCTGCACACTCGTGATGCATGAGGCTCCTGTCGCGACAGAGGCCGGTGCAGCCCCACAGAATCAGTCTTTAGGGTGGAAGGGACCCCTGAGATCACCCAGTCCAACCTTCTGCCAAGGTAGGGTGACACAGGAACGCGGCCAGGTGGGCTTGAAATGTCTCCAGAGAGGGAGAATCCACGGCCTTCCCCTCACACTTTGACCGGATGATGCTCCTGTCGCGACAGAGCGCGCCAGCCTCACAGTCACCCTTAGACCGGATGATGTTCCTGAGGCGGGGGCCAACCCCACACTCACCCCTGGACTGAATGAGGCTCCTATCACGACAGGGTGAGGGCAGCGCTCACAGGACGGCTAGCGCTCCTGTCGCGACACGCCGGTGCAGCTCCGCGCCACCCCGCGCGCCAAGACCCCAAAGGCGGGCGGCTCCCCTCAGGCGGGCAGCTCCCCTCAGGCCGCCCCGCTCCCCCTCACCGCGGGCTGAGGCCGGGACAGGGGCGGTTCTCGCCGGGATAGCACCGGCGAGAAAGCGGCCACCGCACCTGCGGGGCTGTCCCCGTGCGCAGCGGAAGCGGCTCCACCGCGGCGTGAGGCGCAGCCGCCGCCGGGCCCCGGGCGGAGGCACGGGCGACAACGGGACCGCGCTGCGCAGGGGCCGCGCCGCAGACGTCGCCTCCGCCCCACGGGCGGGGCCGCCAGCATGCCCGCCCCGCGCCCCGGCCCCGCCAATGAGCGGCGTCCACATGCCGCGGCGGCGAGAGGGCGCCGGGCGGCCCCCGAGTTACATTAGAGCCGCCGCCGCCGCTGTGCGACCGGAGCGAGCGGAGGCAGCGGCGGGCGCGGGGGAGCCCGAGCCGTGACGGCGACAGCGGCCTGGGCCGGCCGGGGGGGATCGAGCTGCTAGTGAAGGAAGAAAGGGGGGCGATCCTCACCTTTCGCGAGCAGCGGGGCAACTGCGGTTTTTTCTCCCCCGCGCCGTTATCGCCTTCCGTTACCGGGGGCGGCTCGGAGTCGCTGAGGCGAGCGGAGAGGCCGCTCGGCCAGCTGGACGCGGCCCATCCCTGCAGGGACCCGCTGCGGCCCCGAGGCGACCGCGGCTCCGGGGGCCCGCGCACTCCCCGCCCCAAGTCCCTCGTCCCCGCCGGAGAGGCGGCTCGGCTCCCTCGGAGGCGTGAGGGGTGGGAGGGGGGTGGGGGCTTTATTTTTTTTAATTTTTTTTTTTTTTTAAGGGCGGCTTTCCCTATTTTTTTTTTTTAATTTTTAATTTTTTTCCTGCCCCTCCCGGCCTCCTCCGCGAAGAGAGAGGTGTGCTCGGGCTCCTCTGCTGCGGGAGAGGTCTATGGTGATAGCACGGGGGTGGTGAGGGCTGAGGAGGGGTCTCGCCGCCGCCCCCGCCGCCGCTGAGGAGGAGGAGAGGGAGGAGGAAGAGGCGAGGCACGGCACCATTTGCTGCTCCCTGCCCCAGCCATGGAGAACGCGCACACAAAGACTGTGGAGGAAGTTTTGGCTTATTTCGGCGTCAACGAGAGCACCGGGCTCAGCCTCGAGCAAGTGAAGAAGCTGAAGGAGAAATGGGGCTCCAACGGTAGGTGAGGCGGCCCCGCCGCGGGGATGCTGCCGCCGGCGCTCGCCCTCTTCCCCCTCTGCTCCCTTCCCCAGCCCTCTCGCCTCTCCCTCATCCTTGCCGTGGCCCTGTGCGAGGCCTAACGCGTGTGCACTGGCAAAGCCGGCATCTCTTCCAGGACCCGGAATAGGAGCGAGGGAGAGAAGATGGCTGACTTGAACTCCACCTCGTGGGTTTCTTTCAATCCCGAGCTCGCAGGGCTGCTCTGGGGAGGAGGGTGTCACCTCCGTTCCCTTTCACCGTAACGGTGGGAAACCTTCTTCCATTCTGAAATGAAGCGCTTTGGGGTTTAGGATTTACCTTTTTTTTTTTTTTTTCCCCTGTCTTGACCTTCATTTTCCCCAGCTTTTCAGCGCCTTTCAGCCCCTTACTTTGTATTCTTCTCTCCAGTCGGGACATGAAATTCTGTCGATTTTTTTTAATCCTCACTGCTTGGGTGTCCTAGTCCCTTCTGAGCTCGCTTTCCGTTGTGTAAAAATGAAAATCTATGAGAAGATTACACGGTGGAGGTGGTTTTTTTAGCTTTAACACTGCTTTTATACCTCTTGGGTTACTAAATCTAGTTGCAGGAACATAAAGGGGAGAGCAGAAATAAGGACATAACCTTAAAATGGAGGAAAGAATCTGAAATATTTTTAACCAAGTTTTATGGTTTGTATTTTTTTAGAAGTGAATGTGGAGGAAAAGCTTTGTCAGAAAGCATTTGAAAAGCGTTTTGAGCCTTTGACCCTTTGTTGCTGCACACAGCAGAAGTCCCACATCTGGCTGGAGTGATGACTTGGCTGAATTATAACCCTTGGCACATTCCCGCGCACCTTTACGTGTCTTAAAATGCAAAACTCTCAAGCCCATTCACATACTCTGGTGAAAAGAGCAGCCTTAGTGGGGCTTCCAGTGTGTCTGTCAAATCCAACCCAGCTGAGTGTGCAGTCCAGGAAAAATATCTGGTGTGGATGTCTGATAATGCTCTAATGTGTTTCTTCGATGATTTCTTTTCTTTCACATGCTTCCTGGAAAAATCTTCCACTGACAGAGCTGCCGGCTGAGGAAGGTGAGCATGGTTATGAAATCTTCTGCTAATTCTTGTTGATAATTCATTTTTGTAAATGTGCATGACTCAATGGCTTTGTCACATATTGCAGGAAAAACCTTACTCGAGCTTGTGATTGAACAATTTGAAGACTTACTAGTTAGAATTTTGTTGCTGGCCGCTTGCATATCTTTTGTAAGTATGATTTTTTATTTTTTTATTTCCTAGGGTTCTGTATGACAGAGTGACATATTCCAATGTATATGACCTGTACATACTGAAATTATTCTTTCTTGCTGGAAAGATGAATGATTGCTGTCTCTTAAATTAGTTCCTTGTGACAAGGTTTCTGCGTGCTAGCCAACAAAAATTTTGGGGAGTCTTTCATTGCATGAGTCATAAGTACATAACTACACCAGGCAGGTATTTTAAAAAGTGCTTCTCATTCAACCCAGTTTGCTTATTTGAGGTGGGATTTCCCAATGCTGCTGTTGGCTTTGAAAGCTAACCTTGAGTAAGTAAGCGTTTAACTGGACATTCTTCCTGCCTTCGGGTTAATCTTTATCGAGCTCGATGTATAATCATTGGAAGACATTTTTGGATGCAATGCAGACTGTAAATAGAATCTGCATGGCGAATATTCCAGTTGCCTTCCCTTCCTGATAATAGCAAGGTGACAGTTGTTGCTTTTGACAGTGACAAGAATGTTGACGGCTGTGATGGCACCATTGTTGACCAAATTTGGTAACTGACCTTTGGATAGTCAAGTCATTAGATGGACATCTTGCTTTGCATACAGGACTAAAAGAACAAGAACTCTTAACTTTTTTTTTTTCCTAAAAAAAGCATAATTAGGCAATCTTCGTACATTATGTGTAAATGGTATGTGCTTGCTGAAATACTGGAAAATGGAGTGAAGACTCAGAGGAGGAAGGTGAAGGCTGTATTTCTTGGGGAGCTGGACAACAGAAACAAAAGCTTGCAGAATATTAAATCGTTTAGGTAGGGAGTAAAAGTTTACAGTAGACTTTGCCCTGGAGTTGTAATTAACTGCTTGAAAAAAAATAAATGCTGCAGCTCTTGGGGGGAGTGGAAATTGTGGTGACTCTTTAGCTAAGGGCAAGCTAATTAGGATGGGCAGAGGAGAATGTGCTCTGGAGCTGTTGTGTGCTGGGGGAAGGGTTGCCCTGGTGCTGCAGTTTGTGCTGTGCTGGGGATCTGCTTTCCCCACACCAACACCTTCCAGAGGGCTCTGGCTTTGGGTCTGTAATTCACCAGTACCAGCTGAGCAGTGCCTGGTGACATCAGTCCTGACCATGGAGACAGATGTGCTTCACTCACTCCTCTGTTTCCTGGAGAGGAAATCAGGCTGGCTATTGAAAATTGAATAAACAGTCATTCAAAAGCCTTTTTTTTTTTTTTTTCCCCTCCTCTTTCCCCTTTTCCTCACAGAGGGTGAGAAGGGGATGTCTTTTTGTTCCTGAAAAGTCAGGAGTGTTTCTGCCATCTCATGAGACAAATGACAGCACAGAAGTTTGTTAGCCTTCCATGCCAAAGTAAATTAGTTGTTTTTATTATAAACAAGTAAGTGAAAAATCAGATTTCCCAAACTAAAGCTTTGATTACAGAGTCTGAGGAAGTATGAGACCAGACTGACAGAGGTCATAGAACATACACTGCTGAGTCCTCTTGGAAAACTTGATTAGTAGCTGAATTCAGTTGCTTTTTTCAGTATGGTTAATTTTCCTATCTAATTAAGAGGAGACTGTAGTCTAATAGAGTGTGGGATAGATCTGGGTTCTCTGCTTCTGTTCAGCTGATATGGTACATGACCTTGGGCTACTGCTCTGCCTTTTCTGCCTTCTATTTTGGATTTAGAGGCACACTAAATTGATGTTAGAAGTAAAGATTTTTCTCTGGTGAAAAATAAAAACCCCTCTAGATACATTATAATTTTGGTACTTTAAAAGTACTTTTTCTTCCCCTTTGTGTTTGGTTCCAGTGTTTTCTTTGCTCTGAAGGCAATCATCTTGTCTGTTTTTCTTAGGTTTTAGCACTTTTTCATGATGAAAACATAATACAGACTTTTGTAGCAGCTGTAAAGCACCCTTGGATATGTTGATACAAGGATTGCATTACTGCAAAAATAGGATGTAATTACATCACCTAAGTTCTGGTGTTCTTGACCAGCTGTTCATTGTCAGTTAAAAAAAATTAGGATTGAGGTATGAGAGAGGATCTTGAAGTGTATGGATAACTCTTTTTTTTTTTTGTGTTGAAGGAGTTTTTATGGTGGTTGTATTGCAATCATAAATCATATTAGTTTATTGCTGTTAGAACTGCACAGTAACACACATCTGTAACACTGAGACCCGCACTGGGTTTTGTGCAGAAACATCCCTTCTTAGGCAGAGCATAAACTTGTGTTCAGAGTGCCTTCTGTGCCCTCTGCTCCCACACTGCCTGTCAGGTACGTGTCAGTAAAATAACTCAGAGCAGCAGCTCAGTCTGTGCCAGCCAGGCTGATTGCCGGGGTCAGATGCCGCGTGTTTGTGGGCTGTGGATCCTGTGTCCTACATTCCAGGTCAGAACTGCTCTTAGGGATGTGCCTAGTTAGTGAAAGCCTTAAGTATGGCTTTGGAGGAGAAACAGTATGAATAATATCTGATGGTGAGTAAATGGATCTGTGAATAGACTTGTCTCAGTCTTCTGTTGGATCTGTGAAGCCTCTGCAGAAATAAACCTGTGGAGTGTATTCATGGCTTTTCATTCTTGATACTGGTGTAGCATGTGCTCAGATCTGCAGTGTTTACTGAAAAGAACAGCTTGCTTTGCTGTATAAATGATTTTGACAGGTTGCAAAATGTTAACTGCAGCTGATGTAGAATAATTCCTTGGTGAAGTGTGGCTGCTTTAAGCAGTGGTGTGTGCTGAACTCTGCAGTCTTAGCTCTGCATCACACAGTGGATTTGCTCTTACAAGGTGCAGTGTAGGCTATAAACTCTACCAAACCTTGAAGTATTTGTACAGCATCCTGAGAGCATTCCCTCCCCTCAATTATTCCTTTGATTCCTAAGCTGACTTAGAAGTGAATGTCCTGAGAATGTTTTCTAATAGTGGATATCTGTGTTTAGATTAAAACAATGCACTGTGCTTTAGCCCAGAGAGAATAATAGCCTGTAAATTAGCATGAGTAAAACCTAGCTTGTGTTAAAAGGTGAGCAAAGGTCCTCTTGGAAAAGTAGGATGTGTCAGTAGCAGTGTTGCAGGCTTTGCCCTGAAATCACCCAAAAGCTACCTGTTAAGGTCAGCAGCAGTGAGTGTATGGCACAAGATAAGGGTTGCTGTGGAACGTGACACTGACATGTTTTTAGCTAAACTTAGATTGCTCATTAGCATGAGGGTAGGGGGTGATAAAAATGTGAGAAGTCATTGTGATTCTATTTTATGTTGGAAAAATTAAACTGTGGGTGACAGGTATCTTTTTTCCTCCTCTTATTGTTGTAATAATATATTTATTTTCAGAAATACAGCATAACATTGATGGGTGCTTACAGTCTGTGAACTCAGTAAAATTCATAATTTTGTGCTTATACACGTGGCCAAGATGTGTTGATTTGTGTTTGAGATTTTTTTTTTCCCCCTGACCTCCTTGCATAGCAGACAAAAATTTCTACTGAAATAATGGAACTAAAATTGGGAGGTTTTTCTTTCATGTTACCTAGTGTCCAGTATAACTGACATGGATGGAACAGGACCACTGAAATAGTTTGCATCTGCTTATTTTTATGCTAATTTGTATTAAAAGGAGAAATCACTGAAAGAGGGGTTTCTGAGCAGTAGTTGATACTCTGTCCAAAATATATTAAAACTAAAATCACATTATCCTGTGAGAAGAAAACTCTTAAAAGCAGTCCACACATTTTCTGTGACCTGCTTTAATTAATCTGGGACTTCTTTTTATCGGGATGAGATCTTACCTCTCCCAGCTTGCTTCTAAGTTTCCCTTGTCGGAATGAAAACCAAACAAAAATCCCTGTTTGGTTGCTGACGACAAAGTATTTGCTTTTCCTCTGTTAGTGGTGAGCTGGTACAGCCTGCTGGGCAACACAATTCTGTCTCCACACTCCCCTTCTCCAATTCAATTGTTGTTACTTAATGGTACATAGTCATCTGAGGTAACTTGCCTCCATGACTTCCCTGACAATAGAGATCCTTCACTTGTAGAAATGGAAAAAGCTGCGAGGGCACTTGTGCTGTTTCAGCTGCTTCCATCAGCGCTCACCTCATCGCTGGCTGACTTTGGCATTGTACCTCTGTCTCCTTATTGCAAATAACCAAGTGCTGTTTGCCTGTCATTGTGTATCTTTTGCCTCAGAGTCCTGCAGGTCCACCCCATTAGGCTTTGTTTAAAATAGGCTCTGCAAGCCATAGCTCTGGCAGCCCTAAAGCAGGATATGCTGAATGAAAGTTGTCCTTTAAGCTACTTGTGTTGACTGTTGGTATGGGGCTTTCATGTCTTGCTGTTATTTCCCTTATATTTTTAGGCTTGCATTTCCCTTGGGCAATTACCTTATTCTTTTCTTATTCTTCCTACTCTTTCCTAAATACATGGTGATTTTACCTATTGACAGTAGTGCCTGACCAGAGCATTGGAGATCAGTGACCTGGAAATGAAGCTGTTCTCCATGTGAGTTTTAAGTGATTAGGGCTGAAACATGGTGGAGCCCTTCTGAGTAGAAATTGAGGGAAAAAAAATGAGATCTCTCACTGTAAGCCTCTCCAGGGTCTTAAAAGTGTGCTAGTGGAAACTTCCTGACAAGGACTCAGTGACTTGGACAAGAATTGTCTAGTCTTTACCAGGCCTTGGCATATGGTCTGTTTTTACTAAAAATGTAAAGTTAAATATTTGTTATTGCATGTGCTACTTCCTCTTTATTTTCATTGCCTTTGTTTTGTTTTTTTACTTCAGGCTGTAATCAAATAATAAACCTGATTTGTTACAGAATGTGTTTTATGTCACAAATATCCTAAGTGAAGTGTTAGCTGTAGTCTGCTATAGCAAAATCAAGAACTTGCAATGTATTGGATTATTTTATGTCTTATGTTTACTAAACTGTTCTAGAACTAGAGCTTGGATAGTTCCAGTCATAGTAATTGTGTAGAAATTTCTGGAGAGAGAAATGTGTATTGCTGGCTTCCAGGGTTAACTAGTTACTTCACTTTAGTCTTGTCACAGGTTGATAATTTCACCAGAAAACCAGCAGTGATGATTTAAACCTTCAGGCTCTATACTCTCAGGATCTCTAATTTGAGTTCATCTACTCTTTTTGAAATAATGACTTATTGAAAGAAAAGATCCCTTGAAAACTTAATTTTGGCTCTCCTTGACATACTTGGATCCTGCTGTCCTTGTAGCTCCTTTCCTTACCTCTGGAAGTTGTGGCCTTTCTCCATGTTATTTTACAGCACACGTCTTAAATCGGAAAAGATTCTGGTTTAACGTCGTGTAAGGCAGATGTTTTATTCCAGTTAACTTTGTAGGTGCCTGCTCAGATAAGCACATCACAACATAATTGAATTTATTTGCTTTTGTTTGGAAGCAAAGTGGGCTCTACAGAATTCCATTAAAGAAAGGGAGGGAAGAAACAGATTCTGCTGGCAGCGTGTGACCTTGTGTACACTGAGAGATCTGGAAATGCCCCATTGGCCTCTCCTGTAGCTCCAGCAGCTCTGGTGCAGAGGGGAGGCTGCCCATGGCACAGGGATGTGTGTGGGGTGAGCAGGGACAGCAGGGCCTGTCCCACTGCCCCCCCAGGGCAAATGGCAGGAGCTGTTCCAGGGATTGGAGAGCACCGAGGTGTGGCGAGATCCCAACTAAATCTGTTCTGCAGGGGGATTACACAGCCCCTCAGAGTGTTGTGTTACCAGTTGGAATGTTGCAGTTGTATTTATCACAACCTGGATCTTACAAGTTTATCCCTTTGTAATAAAAATTTCTTGTTGCCTTGGATTTGCTTGACAGTCTGTTTTCTGCTTGAGGCTTTCATGCTGCTGCTCCTTCCTTTTGACATCCTGGAGTGTCTCACAATTGAGCAATAGCTCGGAGCAGCATGTTGGTGGAATCATGGGCTTGCTTTAGTAACAGTTTGCTCGCTGCAGTCTTCTAGTGATTCAGAGTGCTGTTGCCTGACTACCAGCCCTAATTATCTCAACACGTTGTTCCTATTTACTGTCACTTTTCAGGCTTCCTGTTGCTCAACATGTTGATGAAAAGGCTCTTCCTCTCTGGTCATGTTAACTTGACTTTTCATCAGTGACTCCAGCACTCTGCAGAGGCTCTGACACATTCAAGTCAAATCAATGATAGATACCTAACACTGGAGTGCACTTTTAAAACAAATGAATTAAAATAAAATCTATGTGGAGCCATTTATGCAAGTCCTCAAGTTTGATTTACCTTTTAAAATCCAAATTTTGAGTTTTATCAGTTACTTGGTTTACAATCCAGCTTCAGCTATGACTATGCCATTCACTTAGATGCTTCAAGATGTCACTATTTGTGTTTAAATGAGTAGATGATTGGTTTTTGTATCTACTCACTGAAAACTTGTAAAACTGTTTCCATTTGTGTGGCTAAGTTACTGGTACAGGGCAATTAACTTGCTTAAAATTCAGATTCTGGCAAGGTTTTACTGTTTTAAGTAGTCAAACTAATCTGACTGTCCTGTTTTATACAGTAATTAAATAATATTTTTTCATTGTCATAACTGTTGTCACAACTTCTCCTTTCACTTCTGAAGCAACAGTAGCAATTGTTTCCCAGATAAATAGCTTACTCCTATAAAAGAATAGTGGCCTCTAAAATGAACTTTGTACTGCTTTAGTAAAGATTCTTTTTCTCCTTTTCCATTGGTTTTGCCAACTCATTCATGAATTACAAAGCTACAAACTTGGTAGATTCAGGGGTTTCCAAAACTGCTGAAGTCTGAGCAGTTGAAACTTAGCAGGCATAAAGTTTGCAAGGTGTCTGTGTAAATCAGGAATTGAAATCACTCTGTTTCTCTTGCAGGTCCTGGCCTGGTTTGAAGAAGGTGAAGAAACAATCACAGCATTTGTAGAGCCTTTTGTAATCTTACTTATATTAGTGGCCAATGCAATTGTGGGAGTGTGGCAGGTATGCAGAGACTTTTACAAATCACAGATGTTTTGGGGTTTTATGGTTTAAGAGGAAACACTCTACCCTGTAGTGTTGGGTGTTCCTACAAAGCAAGTAGGATGTGTTGCTAACTTGGGATTCCTGAGAGTCAGCAAACCATAAAGCTTCTCAACAGAAAGTGTTGACTTAAAGGTAAAATGAAAGCTTCAGAAGTGTTGCCAGAAAGGCAAAATGCCCATCAGTGTGTTTGGCCACACGCTGCTGAACCCATGAACGAGACAGGCCAGAATAAAGCCCTGAATTCAGGCAATAAATCAGGCCTTGCAAAGCTAGGAACAATTGGAGTGGTTTGCTTCCTGACTAAGGAACAAAGGATGGAACACTTGTAATCTTGTTTCTTTTCTGTTTCCTCTTGAGACAGCTGTTGTGTTTTAGTAAATTATTAATACAGTATTAATTCTCCCTGTTCAATCACTGGGTGTACATCCAAAGACTGCATGTCTGTCAAAAGGCACAAGTTTCTGATGAAAACATCTAAATACCATGAAACTTGCTGCACTGTCAGCTGTGACATTAATTTGATGCCTTTTTATAAATCATATAGACAGTAGTATCATAACATAAAATCACACTTTGTGAGATGCCAAAACAAAAAATGTTCATTTCACTTCACTTTGCTAATTTGATCACTTTAGGCAGTGGATGTTTTGTTAGAGAGTTTTTTTTCTGCAGATAAAAAATGTTCTAGGATTTTTATGGTAAGTTCTTTGTAAGATTGGTTGGTTTTGTTGGGTTTTTTCCTAAGTGAGGGTGCTAGCATGACATAATTACTTGCTCTCTTAGTGCATGAGGCTTCATGCTTTAAAAAATATCAAACTGGCCAAAAATCAAGAGAGCGAGTCATGTTAGTAGGTTACAACAGATTAGAGAGGACCCTGCCTGCTTTAAGAAGTGGCCTTGAGTGGCATTGCTGCCCATTCCTGTGCTCTGCTTTGTGCTATCCCAAGTGAGCTGGCTGAAGAGTGTTCCTCAAAATTCAGTTTTTAGCAGTACCCAGCTTGCTGCCCATCCTGCTGGGGAGAGATAAAGTTGGTCAAGGGGTGACAGCACTGCCCCTTAAATGACATTTTATATTCAAGTCTTCATAAATAAATTGTGCAAGAGTTAAACATTAACTTGAAACTCGTGACTTGCAGTTCTGCAGGTACTAATTTTAAGCATGAAATGGAAGCTAATGTCTGTATAGTTTGAGGATTTTTCCTGTTGTAGGAAATAATCAGGGTTTTTTTTTTTCTGATGTCATAGTATGCAAAGGATATCTCTATGTATATTTCTACATGCATGGAAATTCATTGTGAAAGAGTTGCTGCCCAGATGAAGTGACTCATTCCCTTGTTCTAATGGGCATGGAAAATCAGCCACAGTACACAGTCTCCACCCATGAATGTATCTGTTCCTACAGGTACCAGATGTGGGCACTGAGTCACAGCTCTGCTGCCCTCAGCCTTTCCTCTCACGTGCACCTTTCCCCAGGAGCACCTGCACTGCTCCAGGGCCTGCAGGGTAGTCTGGCTACCATAACTCCAGGCAAACTGCAGCAAAAAGACCCAGTCTAGCACTATGAGCTGGCTGCATGAGCTGAATCGTGGAATTGTTGAGGGTGGAAAAGATCTTTGAGATCATCAAGTCACACTTATTAACCCAGCACTGCCAAGGCCGTCACGAAACCATGTCCCTGAGGGCCACATGTACATTTTAGATACCTGCAGGCAAGGTGATTCATCCACTTTCCTGAGCAGCCTGTTTGGATGCTTGACAACCATTTCTGTGAAGAAATTGCTGCTGATACCCATTCTAAATTTCTTCTGGTGCAACTTGGATGTTTATTCTTGTTCTGTTCCTTTTCTAGAGAGTGACAAGGTCCCCTCTGAGCCTCCTTTTCTCCAGGCTGAGCCCCACTCCCAGCTCCTTCAGGTGCTCCTGGTGCTTCAGACCCTTGCCCAGCTCTGTTTCCTTCCTTGGTCATGCTCCAGCCCCCCCATGTCCTTCTTGTCAAGAGGGGCCCAAAACTGCCCCCAAAACTGGAGATGCCTCAGCAGTGCCCATCCCTTGTGCTCTGATCTCAGTGGCTGCACTATTTCTGCTCCAAGCCATGTGCCATTGGCCTTCTTGGCCACCTGGCCAAAATTCATGTTGAATTTTTATTTCTCTGTTTTGAAGAAAAAGTTCTGTTGAAGTAACCTTCCTTTTGTGGGACTTGAAGGTTTTGCCTCACAGTGGCTCATAATTCACAGAAGAGCAGTGTTGGTGTTGTAGTGCTGAGGAGCAGAATTAATTCACCTGGTGGAATATGGGGCTGGTATTACTTGCAGTTTTATGGCTCTGTGCTGGTATCTGCCCTGCCAGACCCTGAGCTGTGCCATGTAAATGTTAGTTCCTTTAGGTAGTTTTGGTAACAGTCATTTTCAGCTGCACTGTTACAAGGAACTAGTGAGTTCCTCAGCTTTTGAATTTTTGATGGTTTTGTTTCTGCTTTGACATGCAAGGAGGAATTTTTTATTCTCTGAAAAGGCTGATGTATATTTGAAGGGCAGATGTTCTAAAAACTCTGTGCACTCTACCATTATCTATAATTATCAGGGCTAAATGACGTTTGTTCTTGTCAATAGGCAGGGAAATGGAAAATAAGTTCTTTCTCCAAGAGCTGGAGAAGGAGCACTGATAAGCTGCTGGTTTCTGCAGTTGTTCTTTATCCAGGTGGCATCACAATACTGATACCAATCTCTGCCAGAGCTCAGTGAGAGGGCTGCAGCTGAGATAGGAAAGCTGATCTGTTGATGGAAATCAAAAGGTTTTCCTGCGTGGGGATTCATCTGAGTTTGTAAATTGTTTGGAGTTCTGGGGAAGTTTCTAGTGTATACTTTAATTTCACTTCAGCATGACTTGATTTGCTGAAATAAAGTTGATAATAAGTTGGCTTCATCATAACTTGATCCTTGATTTGTGTTACTAAATTAAACTCTCAGCTGAGTGTAAGCTCCTCCAGCCAAGGTACAACCAACACCTACATCCACAAATCTCAGTTCTGATTAGTGCTTTTCTTAATGTCAAAAAGCATCCATATGTGACATGGAACAACAATTTCTGTGTTCTAAAGGCCCACAAACACTGAATTACACTCTAATGATTCCCAGTCAGCAACCTCATAAGGGGAGGGGACACAAAATGTTCTGTATGAAGAAATATAGCTGAGCTGAGTTGGCAGCATTCATATGATAATGCTTTTGGAAAATCGGATATGACAGGCTTATGTTCCTTGAGGGCTTTCAAAAATTACACATTTTTGCTGTCTTTTAGGAAAGAAATGCTGAAAATGCTATTGAAGCTCTTAAAGAATATGAACCAGAGATGGGCAAAGTGTATAGACAGGACCGAAAAAGTGTCCAGAGGATTAAAGCAAGAGACATTGTCCCAGGTGACATCGTGGAAGTGGCAGGTAAGACCCACTTATGTGGTGCATGCAGGCATTAGCATATTAATGTGAAATTGTTGTGGGGCTTTGTTTTAATGATTTGAGGTCCTGCAGGGAGTTTTCAAACACTCCAAAGTATATGCTTCACTTAAGAACAGTCTTAATCCTGTTCATCTGTAATTATATTAAATGTGCATGTGTACAGAGGGGATTGTTTTTCAAATTGCCACTTAGCTTAATTGGTAGGTCAGAAAGTAAAGCATCTTAATTGGAGTTGTGGTTTTAACACTTGTCACAAATTTAAAATTTTGTTTTCTAGTGTTCGGTTTCAGAGTGTCCTAAAGCTTCTTTTCTATCACAAAATAGGTTTTGTTCCTGGTGTTAAAATGTCTGCAGTTTCCTTAGGTTTGGGAGTGCAGAGATTTTTTTTTGGTCATAGTCTTTTATTTCATCTGAATGTGTTTCTCCAGCTCTTAGCCTTGTAGTAGCAGTGCCTTTGAACTTCTCTTCACAAATGTCTTCTGTCCTCTCAGCAAGAGTGACTGGCACGTGACTTCACTGTTTTCTCATCTTTCACAATTCTTTATTGCTCCTTCTGACAATTTGCTTATAGATCTCAAATACATGAGCTATGCAGAGTAGAGCTCCCTATTTCTCTTGGGGAAGCTTTTGAAGTGCCAGTCTTAAAAGCCTGGACTTTTGCCTAGAGCTTTGTAATACCTTAGTTTTGCTCTAAAAGCTGTGTCTTTGTCTGGAAGGAGTGCAAAAATAGATGGGTTATATACTTCTAGCTAAAATTCCATCATTTTGGTGATAATGCCATAGTAATAAATTTTCCTCTGAATTGGGCTTGACTGTTCCTTCCCAGATAAAACTAGGTGGCTCTTGCTGAGTGTCAGGAGTGTTGCATGTTCAGATTTTGTAGGTCATTATCCACTGTTAACTGAGTGATTTTTCCTTTGGGAACGATGCAGGGTGTACATCAAACTTACTTTGCACTCGTGTCACTTTGATTTTAGAGGTGGTGTGGCTGTCTCAAGAGGAGATAAATATATACCCTTAAACTTGACTATCCTCCTGTTTTAATTATCAGGCAAAGAGAGTGTGCACTCAGAATGAAGTTGCTGCTGGCTGCCTGCCCAGCTTTCATTCCTTGAGAAACTTTAACGTTGGCTGAGCCCTGTCTCAAGCCCCTGCTTTGTGCACAGGGTGATTCAGCTACAGCTCCAAATCCAAAGTGGTGATAGTGAAGTTGAGGGTGCAGTGTGATGCCTTGTCAGTGACTGTGCTGTGCCTCACTGCTCCTGCTCTCCAGGGCCAGGGCTGCGTGCTCTGCAAGGGGGGCTGTTTCTGCTGTGCCTGGTGTGTCCTTTTGAGGCAAACAGAACTGTATCAATTACAGACTCTGCAGTGGATGGCTGGGCCAAATCCTTATCCTGTTTTTAAATGTCAGCAATGGAATGGTGGTTTTGGAAGGAGTTTTCATCATGGGAATACACTCGGGTTGTGTTTTTTGGTACTTTAAAGCAGAGTTGGTAGAACTGGGAGTTGATGACTGTGTGTTTTGCACTGGTTTGGGGTATCACTGAGGAGAAATGCTATATTTTGATGCTGTGGCATGTATACAGAGCATAGAACACTTTCTCCTTGATTCATTGCTGTTTCAGAAGAGGTACAGATTGTGTATTCATCTTCAATTTTAGCTTTACCTTTATTCTGTATGAGAACACCTGGGGGATGTGTGGGCTTTTACTTACCTGCTGTATATTGTCAGCACCAATAAAATCAATTACTCTGTTTAAAAGGCCTGTGTCTGAGGGAGAAAAACGAACTGGGAATAACCAGCGTGCCTGGAACACCAGGCTGCCTTTAACCAGCATAGTGTCTTCTTTACCATAGGGTTGCTATTGCAATATTGAAATCTGCTTGTAGAACAATGACTGATAGCCCAGCATATGTACAATTATTTTTTTTTTAAAGGTAAGACAAGCTTAAGCCAGTATGCTCATGTAGAAACCCAAAAAATATCCAAGTTTTATGACTGCCCTTTGAGATAGGTGGTCTGGCTTGTTGATGGATTGTAGAAGCTTTTCTGGGTAAAATACTCACTTAAATTAGTGGATCAAACAATACATTTAAATTACCTTCACTTGAAGCTGCAGTTAATTATAAGTCATGTGGATGGTTAATAGAGAAATCAGTGCTTCAGTATAACACAACTTCTGACACTGAAACAATAAATTCTTGTAGCTAGACAATGATGAGTTTTAATTGCAAGGAAACTGAGAAAAGCCACAGAGCAAACAAAGAAGAGCCACTAAATGCATCGTGTCCCAGTGTTGGTGTCAAGACCTGGAGGTGAGAGAGACTCTGTGCATGCCTGTGCCTCAAGTGCAGGAGGACTGTGATGGCCTTTGACATGTGGTTTGCACAAAGATGGCCATGTAGGGAAGTGACAGAGCCCTTCATGCTGGGATACATATCTGGCTCTGGAATTCCTGGCCAAGTGCCAACGACATTTGTGTGTCCAGGCAAATCTCTTTCAACCCTGTGGCATAAACAGCCAGGTGATTGGCTTCTCCCCTGTGCTGATAACTAATAGTGAGCAAATTCCTACAAGTCATCCCTTGCAAAATAGTTGTATTTCATGCTGTAGCAGCTTTGCTAATTTGAAATAGCTGTGTGTGGGTCTGACACAGAACTCAATTGCTGGAATTGTTAGGTTGCTATTGATACATGCAAATATTAATTTCTTAAATGCATGTTGTGAGAAGGACTTTCCTCCTTGTCCACTTCAGCAGAGATGGTGGAAAAGGTACTGTACAATGAACAGGAGCTCTTAGGGATGTTGGGGTGACAGATTTGGGAAGTGTGCCCTGAATCTGCTTGCAGACCTGTGGTGAGGATGGTTCTCGGAGCTGCAGTGTGTGATGGTTACTAAGCTACAGAGTCTTTCTTAGAATTGATGAAGTGACAGACATCCAGATGCTGTCCTCACATGGCTTTTCAGTTTGCCTGCCTTTAAATGGATTATCCTGTTGTTGCAGAACTGGAGTTAATTGCAGGGTACACTCTAAATCTGTAACCAGAGGCTATCTGAATAGATTAGATACACTTTGATTTAGTTAAGTTTTTTGTTTGCTGGGTTAAAGTGACATTTTAAAGAGAAATTTGGAATAGAATGGTCCTACTTCTTACAAGTTTTATATGGAGTTAGCCTGAATAATTGGGATAAACTGGTTGTAAATCATGTGTTCTTTTAATAGAAGCACATTTGGGAGCAGAAATGACCTTTGTTCACTTCCACTATATTTGCCTGTCTAAATTTTCTGGAGCAGATACAGTGTATCTGAGTTTCTGTAATTTAATAAATGAAAGTTCAATAGTTGCAGTCAGTGAATGACCAAAGCGCAGCCACAGTAGTTCCTCTTTTCCCTGAATTTCTGAAGGATGGTTCTTGTCATCTCTTACTGTATCTGTAAGTACTCAACATGTTCAAAATATACACACAATTGCCAGAAGCTGTTGCTTATTAAATTAGTGTATATTCCAGAAAACTTAGTTTTATACCTGGCACAGAGTAGGCAAGAACTACTTTGAGGCTTTTCATTCCAACTGCAGAGCACTTCAAGACTCTTGGGTGCCTTATAATAAAAAAAAAGATTAATTTTGGGATGAAGAAGGTCAGGAAGGAAGAATCTTGATGTGAATTATGTCACTCCCATGTGGTTGTGAAGAGCTCCAGGTTCTCCCTGGTGGTACAGCTGAAACGTGAATGTTGCAGGTCTTATTCCAAAACATCTGGGTCCTTGTGCCTGTGTTACTTTTCTAACAACCAGGATTGATTTTCAGATTCAGTGCTAGAGATGCAGGTTTACTTTTTCTGGGAAAGTATTGAGATTGGAAAAGATAAGGAAAGGAAAAGGATTGAGGAAGGCTTAAGCCCAGAACAGAGACCTGCTGGAGGCTGTCCTAAAGCAAACTGCTGAGAGCTTCTCTTGGTGGGGAAAAAGAATTACTGTTGTGGATGTTTCCTTACCAGGTGCAAACTGTTGGGGCTGGGTTTTAAAGCATTTATTTTGCTCTTTTTCCTGAAGTACTGCTTTTGAACCAGAAAAGAGAGGAAAATAAGATCAGTGGTTAATAAATACATGTACAAGAAGTGCATAAATCCGTGAGCTTCAGTGAACATTTTGGCCAGCACATCAGAGGCAGCTTGGGGATAACCAGACACAGTCCAAACTCCATTCCATACTTCACTGGAGTTATGTGAGGTTCAGCTCAGGGCACGGCCTAAACTTGTGTCACTTTTAACACACATTGGAAATATTGCAAAACACATTTCCAATTTTTACCCCAGTTCTTGTAGCATTTTCCTTCAAAGTTACCAAACTGTTTGGTAAAAATAGCAAAATAATTCTGGTTTAGTTGCTTGAAAATTGAGAACATGCCTGATACTCTGTACTCTGACAGAGCTGATACTGAGTGGGTTTTTTTATAAGGACAAATAGTAATGAACAAAAGCTTGGACATCAAGATAATGTTCAGTTACTACTGTATTACCCTGGCAAAGGAAGCTCTTTTTTTTGTGGGTTGTTTTTGTTTGTTTGTTGTTTTATTTTGTTTTTTTAAGTCTAAAGTAAACTTGCACTTGAAACTTTGCTGCACTTCCAGAATTCTGACTTTTGGTTCTGTTACCCAAATGCAGCATTACTGGGAAACAGGACTGGAGTTTGGTGTGCAGAGATTGTTGTTCTCTACCTGACCTGGCTTAAGTTGAAGCTTAACTTACCAGTCTGTTCTCTCTGCTGTTAGATATTTTTGTAGGCTGATCACAAGAGTTTTCCATCTAGTAGGCAGTGGTATAAATAGATCCACTAATTAAAAGCTAAAACTAGACAAATGTGGTTGAGAAATGAGTGCAGACTTAGAAGCAGGGTCCCTGTCCATCAGCACGTCTTATCTAATGTTCTGGTGCCCTCTTCAGAGAGAATGACAAGTCTGTTTTTAGAGAATGAAAAGAAACAAGTTTAAGAAAAATTTGAGTCCTTTGTACTGTTTACCACAGTATCTCCATTTTTCTCAGCCCTCAGTTTTGACCTGGAAATACTTTACTCCCAGAAAGCAAAGGTTTTTCTGTCCTTTTGGCTTTTCTTTATAAGAAAACAATAGATATGTGTTGTTTAAATTTATCTTAACCTCTGCCTTGAACAGTTCCTGGGTTAGGATGCTCACACCTTGCATACACTGCACAGTAAGCCCTGGGGATATTTTCTGTCTGCTCAGAATGCAGAAAGTGGATGATAGGGGCTGTTTCATGCACGTTGTCTAATGCAAAGGATGAATTCAAATGTATTGTTCTGTCACCTTGTTAGTGAAGGCAAGTGCTGTTTTACTGCTATGGTTACAACTCTTGGACCTTTGCTGGTGTAATCTGTCTCGATGGAAAATAAATTTTACCTTCCTGGTTTGGAGTGGAAACTCAAACTTAAAATTTGATTCATAATCTCTCTTCTAATTTTGACACTTTGACATTCTTGGCCTTGTATGAAAGTGTAGCTGGACTCAATTATGTTCCTGTTTTGAATAGCTTCTGATTTTTGGTACCATTTTATTGTGCCCTATTCAGGAAGTGTTAAATACTTAAAAGCTGTTACTATGGAAGAAAAATTGTGTTTCTGATGGTCTAAGGAAATCAAGCTCAATGGGAAGATGAGATTGTCTGTGTACAGGGGGGGAAGAGCAGCTAAGCTGAGCTTGTGTTAAGGAAGTTTAATACAAAAACCAGTTCTGCTGGAGCAGCTCTACCTCTAAATAAAAGCAAAATCCTCAGAAAATCCTCAGCTCTGTTGATTGAAGTGTGTAGGGTCCCTTATCTGTTATTTTAAATGTATTCATTTCCTTTCTTAAAATTTGGTGGGTTTTGGCAGTTCATTTGGGGATGCTTTTACACAGTTTCAGGAACTGTTTGTGTTCAAAAACTGTTCAACTATGGAATGATTGAAGCTGTACTGATAATCTTTATTACAATAAAGTCCAGTTCCAACCCCCAACGTGCTGATAGCAGATCCAGGGTGACGCTGGCTTTGGTTAATGATAAACATAAATAAAGTGTGAGGTACATGTTATATATGAGCAGCTCCTGATATCTGCAGGAAGAATTCCTTTCATTTGCTGTGATCACAAAGAGGGACTTGCTGCAAACAGATCACTTTCTTAGCTAAGAAGAGGAATTGTTCTTGTAACACATTAACATAAAAAAGAAGCAAAACTTTTTATAAAGTCCCTGCCTGTAAACCTGAGCAGGTCTCCAGGGGTGTGTGAGGGTCAGAGTTAACAGAGCTGATATTGGTGTTCAAAGTACACATTTCAAGTGACAGTTTTGCTCTGAGGACTGTTCTATAGCATAGTGGCTTTTGGGGTACAGTTAATGTTGCTTCCTGAGCCCACTGCCACCAGCAGTTTTGATCAGAAAATCTGGAATATGGATCTCAATAGACTGTATTGAGGGATGGTCTAATAATTTGAGACCTGAAAGATGAGTATGGTCCTCTTGTAGTCTGGGGTTCTTTGTTGGTACCCAGAAGTAACTAAAAATACAAGGGACTGAAATCCACTCAGCTTTAATAGTTATTTTCCCCCCACCTTCATTGTTCATGGAATGTGTCCCATCACTTCTGCCCATCTTCCTGGGCTGCTTAAAGCACAGTCTGCCATAGCCTGCAAAATTGATATTGTATTTTAGCTGTAGAGGTTTCCCAGGGAGTGTCTCAAGCCATTGTCTGACAGAATTCTGAAATGAAATATTTAATTTTATTGCTATGCTGGAAACTGGTAAAGTATTGAAAGGGATATCAGTGCTCAAATGAAACACCCAGGTAATGAGTTATCATTTCACTGTAGGACTTGGTCAGTGCCAAGGATAAAATTGGGACTCAGGTTGCTTAATAATACATTCTGTACTTGAAGTCAATTTGGGACAAGTCTGTGGAGAAGCAGGGTTGGACTGTGTAAAAATCAAATATCTGTCAGTGATTGTTCATATGGGGGGAACTTGACCCATAGCACTGCCACAGCCCTGGGAGCAGGAAGGTAAGGGCTCTGAACCTGAGGAGAGAGGCTGCAGTGGTGGGTGCAATCAGTGGGAATTTTGGATGGAGCATTGCTGGTTGGGTGGCTGAAGAACCCAGTATTTGAAAGTACGAAATTTTCCCTGTTTACAGTGAAAAAGCAACTGACATAAATTTTAAATTTATGTTGCAACAAAATACTGCTCCATTTTTTCTGCCAAGGAGTAGAAATTGTAAATTGTCTGTTTCAGTAGACTCATGCACAGTTAAATAAAATGGATATTTATCTTTTTTAACCCCCTGTCACAACCAGGTTGTTTTTAAACAGACTCATTTATTGTGTGCTAAGGCTCAGTATTAAAATTCTAAAATTCTGTGCATGAATTAAGGGATTCTGTGGGTAAAGCTGTAATGGTTCAAACCAAACCCTTCTCCCTCCTCCAGACAGCAGCCAGTGCTGTACCTGGTGGGGCTGTTTTAATCAGTAATTTTGTATTTGCCTACATTATGTTTCAGAGCGTGTACCTGGGCAATTTTGAAAGCAGCTTATTTTATTTCTTCAGAGCTGTTGTGGAAATCAAGGGACTATTTAGGATTAAAAACATGGGTTGAAATAATGGATGAAAATATTTCTGCAACTGACTTTTTATTTTAGATGTCAGACTATGGAATTATATCATTTACTGTAGCAGCTCTGTGCTGAGCAATACAAATACAATAATCACTTCCTCATTTCTTTCAAGACTTGGGTATTACTTCCATTGGTTCTGTGGATTGAATTATATGAATTTTGGAAAGCCTTCCAAAAAACAATAACATTTTTCCCCTTTTTTAAAGTATGTGTTAAAAAAGCCTTCTCTTTGTAGATGAGATCTGTGGTACACTGCTCACTGAAAATTTCCTGTGGTTCCTCTGTCACAGGATGGCTTCCTATTTATATTCCATTTCAGTTGTGCTCTTGAAAGTATATTCAAAACTAGAAATGCCTTAGTCTCATAGTTGTTATTTTGCAAAGAGCTGTTTAAAATGTCTCTGTAATTGACCCTGACATACAGCTTTCCTGCCTATTGGAAATGCCTTGAATATTTTACTACAGCCTTCCCAGTCAGAGAGGATGAGTGAATCATGTGTCTTATCTTAAATTGTTGAGATAAATTTATAAAGCTGCACTGCCATAATAAATTTACCACTTCAGTTCTGGAGATTCAGGCAATTGATAACAGCAGTAGTAGTTTTCATGGAAATACTGATGTTGAATAACAACAGTGTGTTAGAGGGGTCTCTCCAAGTATTTTAAGTCTTGTGAATATTGAGTTTGAACAACTTGGAGCAGTTCAAAAGGAGGTTAGAAAATCACTTGTGAACTTTACCATATGTTCTGTCCAATTGCTTGAAAGTTTTAAGATTGTTTTTTTAACAGCTTCTTTCTTGTATTCTGCATCTCCAGCAGTGCTGCCAGCTGTGGTGGCTGTGGGCTGCCTGCAGTTCTGCAGTGCTCTGAGGATGTTTGTGCAGGTTGCCAGACCTCCGAGCACATTGCTCTGAGGGCTTGGCCTGGCCAGCCCTATCTACAAAGCAGCTGCTACTGTGTCTGCAAATAACCCTGCTCAGGACACCAGGAGAGCAATTGAATAGTTTTGCCTTTTTTGGCCTAGGTCACCATTTGTCTAAGGCTATTTTCTCTTGCTGCTCAAGGGCGTTGTGGCTTAAATTAGTATTCACATGGTATAGTGATACATTTGTGGCTGGATTTTTGTCCCTTCATATACACACACTCACAAAAACACACATCTCACTCTACAGACAAAACTCTACAAACTTTTGCTGGTTTTAGTGGTTGGAGTTACTCTGAATTTACAGGAAGTCACATGGGGCAAGTTTTCCTAACGTTTGAAGCAGCACTTTGTTCTCCTCTTCAGGGTTGTGTTCCACAGTTTTGCACTCCAGGGTGTGAGGGATTGGATGAGCTAAGGCTGTGACACCACTGTAGAGCTTTCCATGATATTATTTCTTAATGTGCATTATTGCTGCTGATTGCATAAGCAGTTCCTGCAGGAATTGCAGCTTATTTTAATTTCACTGCAGGGACACAGATTCCACCTACTGAAAAGATCAGCTGTCTTTAGTTAGTTATTCACCCTTCTTTATTTCCTTGCATTATTTTATAATAATATAGCTGACACTTGAATGCTTGCAGTGTTAAATTACATTAGGAGTGTTCAATCATGTGTTAATTAGCAATATTGACATGCAGAATGTAGAACCCCTCCATGTGAATCAGAAATGTGCCTCATTAATATGCTTTAGCAAGTTAATTTGCATGAAGCCATTTATTTGCAGTAGGCACAAAATGGTAGAGCTTTAGTTTTTTTCTTAAAAATAAGGAAAAGCTGAGTAAGAGGAAGTAGGAAGGGAGAAGATAATGTTGAGATGTTAGGGATGCTGGAGCTCAACTGACAACTAGATTTATCACTGCCATTTTTAGGAGTGTGGTGTTAACTTTTATCATCTGCTGCCTTGGTGTCTCAAGTACTTGTTAGTGGATGTTTTGTTGTTTGTGGGTTGTTTATTTTTTTTCCCTTCAGTATTCTCTTTTGCAAAGTAGAAATGTGCATGACAAGATAAACACAACAGAGATCTGTGAAAATTGTAACTGGGATATGGATTGTGGTTATTTAATAGAGCAGCATTACTGGAAAATAAAGCTACTGTGTGATCTGAGGTTAACTTCCAACTCTGAAACATCTGGCAGCATTCAAAGTGTAACATTACAAGAGCATATTTGCAGAAGCACGTTATTCTCACAATTAGTGCCAAAGAAAAGGAAAATACAACTTCTTTTAGTTTTCTAAATAAATAGATGTGGATAATGTGATTTTTGGAGAGCAGAGGACTCACTTTGGGCATAGAGGAAACAACTAAAAGATTCTGCAGGACCAATTGTTCTGAAAAGGGAACTTGGTTCACCTTAGCTGCGGTTCTTGATTGTTTATATGTCTTTTGAAATTGATATCTTGCTCTTGAGAATGTTTTCCCTTTTCTTTCAAGTGGCTATATGGTCAGAAAAACAATCCAGTGATTTACAGCTTCTTTCTTGGAGGTTAGGTAGGGGCAAGCCTAAATTGCAAAGGTGTATTGGATACTCAGAAAACGAGAGTAGTGCAAGTCACAAAAGCAGCAATAAGCTGCTGGTGATCTCAGTCACCTGTGCAGTTACTGGAAATTCATTTTTCTGGCTGGTGGAGGGAAGGGACATTTGGTTAGTCATCTCTCAAACAGCAAAATTCTGACTTTGTCTTGTCATTTCTTTGTAGTTGGAGACAAGGTTCCTGCTGATATAAGAATTACTTCTATCAAATCTACAACTCTAAGGGTAGACCAGTCAATTCTCACAGGTACAGTTTCTGTGACTTTTATGTAATTATGTGCATAATTGAAAGTGCCTTTTCACCATTTATTTGCAATGATCCATTAGAAACAAGCCTGCAGCTATTGAAGTTCTCTGCATTCAAATGCAGTAAATTTCTCATCTGGTAACTTCTAGAGTGACTGAATGTGTTGCTTCATCATTGGCTTTGTTTTCCCTTTAGTGGGATGAACATTCTTACTGAGTCTTGTAATGCTTTTTTGGCCTTCCCCTTTCCTCAGCAGACACAAGCAATTTGTGGAAAATTAGAATTAAAAAAAAAAAAAAAAAGGGATTTCTCATCTAGTTCACGGAGTCTTCTAGGTTTGAACATCTTGTCACCACTCTGATCTGAAAGTATGTAAATCTTACTAAATGTCTTCTGCAACAGCAGAGAACAATTTTTGCAATGCTGGCAGCTTTTAAGCTGCTGCCACTAAAGACTCAGTGCACTCAAGCCTTATTTGCTCAAATTCTGTGCACACACATTTGTGTGTTTTCTGGTACCAGCCCTCAAATGCAGGAACTATTTTTAGAGTCCTTTTCAGATTTGTTGAAAACAAAACAAAGTAGCAGCACTTCTGAATATAGGAAAGAAGCTGGGAATCAACCAAGCATGCTACAACAGTTTTCTTTCAGCTGGAACATGGAGATCTGTCTGCCTGTTTTGGTAGCATAAATTATTGTTAACTAGCTCTGAATTTTAAAACAGTAACGTATTCATAGGAAGCCTGTTTTTCATCCTTGAATCTGTCTTGAAACAGGCTCCAGAGTTTCTCACCACAGATCCTGAATAGCACAAGGCTGATCAAGCTTTTCTTATGTTTAGCATAGGAAAGTGGATGCACTCCATGCCTGTAAAGCTGCTGGAATGAGTAGAAATAGCCCATCAGAATTCTGTAAAAAGGGACTGTTCCTTGCCTTGATTTAAGGAACAGAATTCTTGTTTTAAAGGAAGCCTTTGCTGTTTGCAGCCAAGTTGATGCTTAAGTCTCCTGTTGGATAAAACAGGACTGAGGTCTGAGATGCTGCTCAACAAAATCCTTTTAAAGGGAGGAAGCTTTGGCTCTCTGAGCTTACACAAAGTACTGTAACTCAGTGCTGAAGCTGAGAGCACCACCTTGTGAAATCTGGCGTAGCAGTGAACATCTGCTTTTAAAGGAAAGGAACCTTTCTGTACCTGTGTGACATGCTTGTAGAAACTGGTACAGAATTTTTGCTAAAAGCCAGACATTCAGCTTTCTTGGCCAACTGAAATGTTTCCTGTTTCACTTAAGCAATTAAATTAAGATCATTTGAAGAAAGAATTTTGACATCCTAAAAATTTCAGTGCTGAAGATTATAACTTTTTGATTCCCTCAGGACTCCAGTTAGAAAATCTCTTCTTAAGACTATCATCTTTATTTTAGGTGAATCTGTGTCTGTTATTAAGCACACGGACCCTGTGCCTGATCCTCGTGCTGTGAACCAGGACAAGAAGAACATGCTCTTTTCTGTAAGTAATTTACTTTGAGGTTTTCAAAACGTTTATAAAATAACACTGAAGCTGATAAAAAATGTGCAGAACTTTAGGTCTTCCCCCCAAAACTGCATGACTTTGCTGTGTTCTCTGTACATATCTCTGTGTGTCTCCATACACATTGAACTAAATTAACTTTTAATAAAAGCTGTCCTCGGGGGAAGATGCTGGATGAAACCAGTCTATATGAGGAAAATTATTTTTGTCCTTCACAAGGAAGTCTTGGAGGGTGGAGCATACAGACTTTTAGTCTTTCTGCAGTAGTTTTCTAATGTAATAGTTCTTCAGTGTGATAAGAGCCCACACAAACTGTGGTGTTGTGTAGCTAAAGTTGAGAACTGACTTTCTGTATAGGAATGAAATAGTTTGTTCAATTTATTTGAAGGAAAGATTAAATGCCTTTCAGATAAGAGAAACTTTTTGCTGGTAGGCAGCTTAATTTTACTGTTCCTTTCCATGTTAAATACAGGGAGCCCCAGAGAACACATCTATTACTCATAGCAAATAACATTAAATCTGACAAAATAGAGCCCTAATTAAAAAAAAGAGAGGTAAAATGCATTCAATATTCCAGTTGAAACATATCCTGCTTGCTCAGCAGCTGGGTTTGCCTGTGGTGCTTGTGAGAGATCAATACTGACTCGTTTTGAGCCTGTTCTGGGAGCAGAAATTCCACCCTGGAGTGTTCCCTTAGAGACACAGGCAGTGTCATCCTCTTCCTCTTTACCCTTTTCCATACCCTGGCTGAAGCACAGTCTGAACTTGAATGTGGTGGTTTGGTTCGAGGGGGTTTTTGCGGTGTTTTTTTGTTTTGTTTTAGGTTTTTTTTGTTAAATTAAAACCAAACAAAAGAAACTCACCCACAGAACCTGTTTGTACATTGACTCCAAGTTTTCCCTGCTCTTCCTTTACCTCAGGGTACAAACATTGCTGCCGGGAAGGCCATGGGGGTGGTAATTGCAACAGGGGTAAACACTGAAATCGGGAAAATCCGCGACGAGATGGTGGCGACCGAGCAGGAGAGAACCCCCCTGCAGCAGAAGCTGGACGAGTTCGGGGAGCAGCTGTCCAAGGTCATCTCCCTGATCTGCATCGCCGTGTGGATCATCAACATCGGCCACTTCAACGACCCCGTGCACGGCGGCTCCTGGATCCGCGGCGCCATCTACTACTTCAAAATCGCCGTGGCCCTGGCCGTGGCCGCCATCCCCGAGGGCCTGCCCGCCGTCATCACCACCTGCCTGGCGCTGGGCACGCGCAGGATGGCCAAGAAGAACGCCATCGTCAGGAGCCTCCCCTCCGTGGAGACCCTGGGCTGCACCTCGGTGATCTGCTCCGACAAGACGGGGACTCTGACCACCAACCAGATGTCTGTGTGCAGGGTACGTCCCACGGCTGCTCCTGTTCTCCTCAGCCACTCCCAGCGCTGCTCAGATTCTCCTGATCGCAGCTCTTTAGGTTCTCATGTCACCAAAATCCTGCTCTCTTTTCCTGAGATAAGCCTCCACTTTGAATTCAGTTTTCCACTGTGTAGTTTTGAAGGCTTTTGTCTCTTTCCTTATTTAGTCATGGCCAAAAATAGCTGTACCCACACTCATGGAGGAGAAAGTTGTTTGTAAGCAGCTTTCCATTGACTTGCCTGTGAGCCTTTCAGGTTCCTGGGAATTCTTTGGTGTGATTTATGCCTTTTTTTAGAAAGTTACACTGTAGAACAGGCTGTGTGTCAGTGTCAAACACTTGCCTCTTCAATTGAGAAAGACAACAATAGTGGAGAAACTTACTGTGAGAAAAGGAGATTTACTGCAGTAACTTTGGTAGTCAAAGGTGTTTTCACTCCTGGGTGGTTCCACCTTTATTTGGTTATCTTACCTTCAGTGGCTTTGCTGGTCTGCTGGGGATCACTGCAGTGTTTTCAGTGTGCAACACTGACTAATCTGGCAGCTTGAGGTGCAGTTGACCCTGTCACCAGCACTGCCAGGGTCATCTTCAATGTTGCTGTATTTTTAGGTAAGCATGAGTTCTGTGCCTCTCCTCCCTTCCCCCCAGTAGTCTGGCTCATGTTGGCTAATTTGGGACTTTCATTGCTGGGCACTTAACATAATGCATGTTCAGTTGCCAGTTTGCCCTTCTGTGTAGGGATTTAATGGAGAAAACTCTGAATTCTTCTCTGTAATAACTTTAGATGTTCAGTGGCACAGCAACTCCAGCATGCAGTGTCCAGAGGCTCATTACGTTGGGTTAGAATTCCAAACGTGTGCGTGTTGGGCTCTGCACACCAGTGGTGAAAGTTTGTAAGCCCTGAGCACTTTGTTCTCATGTGATTGATGGCTTTTTCTTCCTAATTGGTGGTTGACTTGTTCTACTTCCTTAAGTATCGTAGTATTTATACCTAAGAGACACAAAGCAGCTGCTCATCAGTATTCCAGAGGAGGTTACTTGCAGTAGAGTTGCATAACTGCCCTAGTCTTTGCAGGGATTTTTTCATCCTGCAGATGCCAAAAACAGGAGGCTTCCCTGGTTAACTCATCATTTAAGTTGTGTTTATTTAAAAGCTCAAAATGCTCTGCTCCTTATTTAGAGGGCTAAATGTTTTAGATCTTGTCTAGCACAACTTGGTTCCTTGTTAACCTCTGAGGGCTGCAAAAGAACATGAATTGAAGTTTGCAAAAATGTTTCAAAATTCTAATACCTGTAACAATGAGTTTATTTTATCGGGCTGTGTTTTGTGAGGATGCTTGTCTAAAACAGAGGGCACACAGTGAGGGGAGAGGGGGACATTGCTAAAATGTGATGTGACAAAATGGCCTGTGCTAACCAGTGGATCAGAAGTTCCATTAGGATACACCGTTAATTAGTGAGAAATTATCTTCTCCAGTGCTACTCCAACAAGTCATGAGAGTAAGACAGCTTCAGGCACTGTGGTTTTTATCTCCATCCTCTCAGATGTGATTCTGCCTGCAGCTCTCCTAGAAAGGAATGACTGAGTTGCAGATCTCTTAGAGGTACAACTGCATCCTCCAGATTGGTGTCTGAATTTGAAAATATCATTTCACCAGTGCTAGAAGAGCACTGGAGTTGGCTGATTGGTTTAAACTCCCAGTGTCCCATGTGGTAAAGTGACTTGTAACTGGAAACCAGGACAGGAAAGGTTTTCATTTAAGGCTGGTATTAAGAGAAACTGGCCATAGTCTGGCTCTTGCTGAAACCTCACCTCTTAGATCTCAGCTTCTCCTATTTGTAGATGCTTTTATTTTGATTTTGGGAGAAATTGTCAGTGTCCAAGCTGACAGTGTCCAGTGAACTGTGTTTGACTATTCCAAAGCAGAGCATTAATTCATGATTTGTGTTACATGAGAATTAATTTACAGGTGGGAAGCTTAGGAAGAGCTTGGTTCTAGTGAGGATTGTCAGGTGGTGTGTGAATGGTTTTCCCAGCTGAAGTGGACACAGTTCTGTGGTTTTCAGCTCTGTTTTCCAAAAAGCTCTATAGGCAGAAGGGCTGTTCCTTGTACTTTGTGCTTCAGTTTATGGAGCTGTTCAAACATATGTGGGATACAAGTGCACAGAATCAGGTCTTGTCTGGTTTGTTTATTCAGACTGAACTTGCCTCTTGTACCTGCTTGCCTAAGGCCTGTTTAAATCTCTTGCTTTAATTATTGTTCAAAGGTAGTAACACTTCTAACTCTCTAATTTCAGATGTTTATCCTGGACAGAGTAGAAGGAGACAGCTGCTCTCTGAATGAGTTTACTGTAACTGGTTCAACATATGCTCCCATGGGAGAAGTGTAAGTGTCCTGTTCAAGTTAATCATTTGTCTGTTCATGTACCCACTGTTACTTTAGTCTAGAAAAGGGATGGATGCAATATTCAATAGTGATTGATAGTCAGTGAAAGGTCAGCCAGTGAGAGTGCACACTGAAGGGCTGGGGAGGAAATAATAAACAGGAAAACAAAGATAAATTGTAGAAAAGTAAACCTTCATAAAACATAAAGTCTCCAGTATTGCAGTGTTCCCTTGATAATCTAAAAATTAGTAAGGGGTAGAGAGGATTTACTTTGTTGAAATCTTCCTGGACTGAGATGAGCTATCTCAGTGCTTTTAAGTGAGGTTTACTTTTCTTATTTAAAAACTGGGTAAATCTGAAGAGGTGAGCATTTGCTAATCTGTGAGCTCAGTGTTTCCAATTTCTCTGCCTCAGAGAATGGGGAAGTTGTTTTTTCTGAGGCATCTTCTGAATGTGTTGGAGTTACCTCTTAAATTGACTGTAAATTCCTGTCCCTGGCCCTCAGTAGTTTATTGGTGCATCTGTTGGTGTGTGTTTGTCCCAGCCTTTGCTATTTGAGCTGCTGTTAAACCCAGTCCTTTAGGAAAGGAATGAGGTTTGGTTTACTTTATCAGCTGCAAGTCTCTCCTAGTGAGGTAAGTGGCTCATCCTGGAATCATCCTGGAAACTTCAGGAATTTTTAGGACTCTGCTTCTTGAAAAAAAGCCTCTTTTTACTGAGTTGCTGCAGCTCCTTTTACTTGATCAGTCCTCCATGTGTTCTTTAACCTTATCAATTCAGTTTTACTTGCAGAGTAGGACTCTGCTGTGGATGATGTAGAATTTAATTTCAGTTATTGTAAACATCTCAGCCTTGTGCAGTTTCACTTGTGTGCCTCTGACTCCTGCAGTCTTGCCCATCTCAATAATGATTATCTCTGTTTAATTTCCATAGCAGTTAAGACCCTGGTGTTCCCAGCAGCTGGAAATCTTAATTCCCCAGTTCTCTTTTTTCTTTCAAAGCTAATTGCTGTCAAAAGCTTATGCTTTTATTTCAGGAGGCAGCATTTGCTTAGACAAGGTGACTCCAGACCTTGCAAAACTCCCAGCTATTGCACTTTAGCTGGGCTCAGAAGAGCTCCAGATAAACAAAATAATAAAATAGAGTGTGGTGACAGATGTGGGGGATAATGAGACAGACAGCAATGTTTGTTAATGTGCTGTTTTCACTTGCTGAAGTTGAGGGAATGTGAACAAGCGTGTTAAACTCACTTCATTTGGGGACACAAAGGATTCTGAGAGGGAAATTGCCTGAGAAAGGCTCTTACTGGAGCACAGGGAAACTCAGCTCTGCTCCAACCCTGAGGGCTGCTTTATTTCTGCATTTATGGACAGCTTTTAAAGCAGTGGCTTTGGAGGGATTTGAAGTAAGGTGACTGACTTCACCTTGGATTGCAAACTGTCACTGAAAATGGAGTCTGGGGGGGGATAAGAAGCAGTTAATCCATTGCACTGCCCCAGAGCAGGACCTGCTCCAGATATGAACCATTTCTGACAGCTCTTCCTTGGTGCTTCAGACACTGTTGGCTTCCACAGCCTGTTCCATTTCATAACCATTAAGTGTTCTTGCACAAAATCAGTAATTCTTCACTTACTGTTAAAATACAGCATACCTAACTTTCCCCTATTCATTCAGAATATAAAATCACAAATACTTCTTACTAAAAACCTCCCAGATTTCATACTGATTAGTTTTCCAGGGATATTGGGAGATTGTCAAAGTTTGGAGTAGTTTTGCCATGTCTCAGCACACTCAGTCTTACTGCAAACTGAGAGCACAAACCCAAAAATAATTAAGAACTGCAGCAAAAGCTGGCAGATTGCATCTGACCTTCAGATGAGTTCATCTTGAAAAACCTGAAGCTGTAAGGAAAAAAATTCCTTTATCCAGAACTGATCCCAGCACCTTAGGCTCTGCATTTGTTCTTCAGAAACTGTTGATAAGGAACACAAAAACAGGGGCTGTAAAAAGCACACTCTGGTGTAACAAGTTAGGAATATTCCAATAATCTGGTGTTCTTTGAGTTCAGAACAGGTGAAAACAGGAAGTTTTGGGTGGGATGGATGAGGTGACAGCCTGAGAGCTGGACTTTAAAGCCACAGGCTATAGGATTATATGCCAGATGAACCATTAAAAACATACTTGTTTCCTTAAGATTCTTTTTGTTCTGGTGCTGTGTTACACAATGCTGGAATTTGTTTGCAGTACCACAAGTGAACAAAAACTTACATAATGGGACATGTCTAGTCTGTGTTGTGAATTCTTAGAGTAGTGATCCACATCTTTCCACCATCAGACCTTTTTCCCACTCCTTCAGAGCTTTAATAAAAGATGTTCTCTATTAGCTCTGGCATGGTAATTTTGCTAGGGGAAGATAACAGTATTGAGCACTGTCTTCATTCTCTTGTGCTTGCTGTAGAAGTCTGGGAATGTTCCAGAAAATGAATCAATTCACTGTTTCCAAGTGTGAAAGCAGAGAAGTTGCTTCTTTCTTGTGATGTCAAAACGGTGCTTTACTTCAGGAAAATGTACCTTCCCTCTCTCTGAAGCCTTGAGATATTGGTTATTAAGTGTGTTTCGCTACTAGAAAAGAGATTTTTTTTTTTTTCTCATGGAGTTAGTCTTGTGAAATGACCTCACTTTTCATGGCTTTAGGAGGCTCATATATAATACAAATCAATTGTTAGGAAATTAAAGAAGAAAATCTGCTTTAATGCCTGCCCAGCGCATGCACTTCATGCATTGCAGTAAAGCTGCAGAATGTGCAGCAGGAAGGAAGCTGAACTCCTCAGGTATCCTGCAATATCCCTCTCCTGCTTGGAGCTCCCTTCCCAGCCCTGCACAAGGTCAAACAGGGCCTTCCTGTGCTCATCACTGAGCCCTTCTCCAGGCTGCTGTGACACTGGCACTGCAGCAGGTGAAGTTTTGTCACTCAGGGAGTGATGTCATCAGTGATCTTCTCATTCCATTCATGATTCTGATCCAAACTTCAGAACTCCTCTTTATCAATCCTGCTCTTCCCAACAACTGCTGTAGTTCCAGGTCCATAAATAATGAGCATTGTACTAAATGGAAATGCAGTAAAGAGGATGAAGAAAATGAGATGCTAATGCTGAATAACTAACTTCAGTCTCTCCCTTTTCTTCCTCTGGAAAGGCATAAAGATGACAAACTCATTAAATGTAGCCAGTATGATGGTCTTGTGGAACTTGCAACAATCTGTGCACTCTGCAATGATTCCTCTTTGGATTACAATGAAGTAAGTTCATATCCTGGAACAGAGGAGAGTGTGGGAATGAGGATAAGTGTTCTCATCTGTCTGTGTAATACCTTTCAGTGCTAAATCCCCTTCTAGTCAGGGGGGGAGAGTATTTAGGCCCTCTCAAGTATTAATTCTGAGAATTACTTGTTTGTTGAACAGTGAGAACTAAATCCAGTAGCAAGTGTAATCTGTAATTTGGAGATCTCCTGATGCTGCTTTCTGCTTTGCCTTGCTGCCTTATGGTTGCTACGAAGCCTCAAAATGTCTTAAATGCTTAATGATAAAATACTGACATCTCTCTCTGCTGCTCTTGAGAGTAAAGGCCTCAAATTCCTACAAATCAAACTCCTCAAAGCTGCTTTTTTAAAATAGCTTTACTCGTTTCATGAGCCACATGAAATCTTGTAAAGCTTTTTTTTTCCCCCCGTTGTGACACTTGAGCTTTTGTCTCTGGTAGGTTCCAGGTGAGGTTTAAACTCCTGTGCTTTTGTTTGCTTTGTGTTAACTCAAGGCTAAGGGAGTTTATGAAAAGGTTGGTGAAGCCACGGAGACGGCGCTTACGTGTCTGGTTGAGAAGATGAACGTGTTTGACACAGACCTGAAGGGACTCTCCAGAATCGAACGCGCAAACGCCTGCAACTCGGTGAGCCCTCCTTCGCTGCCACTGCCTGGGCACACAGCTCTGTACTGTGCATCACCTAAATGCAGCTGATGCTTTTTGTTTTAAAAAGGTGATAAAACAACTGATGAAGAAAGAATTCACTCTGGAATTCTCCAGAGACAGGAAGTCCATGTCTGTCTATTGTACTCCGAACAAACCGAGCCGCACGTCCATGAGCAAAATGTTTGTTAAGGTCAGTCCCTGACTGGAGAGAGAGGTGATGGAATGGCTGCAAAGGATTTTAAAAACGAAAAATTACAGTGTAACTGTAATTTAAAAATTACCTTAACTTAAAAATGACAGTGCAACTAACTGCAGCTTGGAGTGGGAGGATGGACTTGGTAATTTAAGCAAAAGTTGTAATGGAAAGGGATTTATTAAGCTAAATTACTTCTTTTTTTTGCCTTTGCAGGGTGCTCCTGAAGGTGTGATTGACAGATGTACACATGTCCGTGTTGGAAATGCTAAAATACCTTTGACCTCAGGAATTAAGCAGAAAATAATGTCTGTCATTAGAGAATGGGGGACTGGCAGAGACACGTTGCGTTGCTTGGCTCTGGCAACCCATGACAATCCTCCCAAAAAAGAGGAAATGAATCTGGAGGACTCCTCAAATTTCATTAACTATGAGGTAAGATCAGTAGCACTTTTTCCTCTGCCAAAGTGGAGAATGGTGGCTTCTTCTGTTTGATTATTCCTCGAGGAAGGCACATCTGAGAATTTTCTTTCTGGGTATTTTTGATGTCAGACACAAGTTCCCCACTTGTAGGGAGGGAATGCTCAGTCTAAGAAGAGACTTCGTGTTTTAGAAGAAATTGTTGACAGCAGGTTGCTTTTTTTGGCTAAAAGCACAAGAAGAAATCAGTTAAACAGTCCAAAAATTGCATTGTGGTTTCAGCTTTCATGGTTTTTCAGTTTGGCATTGCTCAACTACAAGACCTTTTTGGGAATTTGTGATGGAACATACCTCTCTGAGAGTCAGGTTCACTTCCCTGCCTCTGTGCTGTCAGCTGCAAGGGCTCAGTCCATGATTATCATCTTGGCTGCTCTGTAATTTTCCAATGAAATCTGTATCTGGTATTTAGGAGAAAAGTAATAACAGTTGCATGAGTTTTTGGCTTGTGTTCTCTCTGCTCCTGGCACTGATGATAAAAATGAAAGACCCAATGCTTGCAGGTTGAACTTGCAAGGCTGGCAAGTAGAACATGTTTTAACTTCAAATTCATGCATTTGAAGCAAAATTTGCTAAGGCAGGACAAGGAGTGATCCCAAATGTCAGGACACAGGTGTAACATGCAGGGAAAACAATTCTTTCTCTGCTGCCAGAGGAGAAATCTGCAGGATCTTGCACTAAAACTCGCTGGATCTTGTTTCAGACCAACCTGACATTTGTGGGCTGCGTGGGAATGCTGGATCCCCCGAGGATTGAGGTGGCTTCCTCCATAAAGCTGTGCAGACAGGCTGGCATCAGGGTTATTATGATCACTGGGGACAACAAGGGCACGGCTGTGGCCATTTGCCGCCGCATCGGGATCTTCGTGGAGGACGAGGACGTGTCCACCAAAGCCTTCACGGGCAGGGAGTTTGATGAGCTGTCCCTGGCTGCCCAGAGGGATGCCTGTCACCATGCCCGCTGCTTTGCCCGGGTGGAGCCTTCCCACAAATCCAAAATCGTGGAGTTCCTTCAGTCTTTTGATGAGATCACGGCCATGGTATGTGATGGTTCCTTGGTTTGAAAGGCAAATGATGTTTAAACCCTAATTAGGCCTTCTCTGAGTAATTCCCCATTCTGGAAAACACTTGCTTCCATGTTTCCCTGCATTTAGTGAGTTTTAAGGATCCAAAACCACACCCAGTGTAAAATTCCTTTCTGGATCTGTATGTTAGTGCCCACCTTATTTACTGATTCATTTCCAACCCTGAATTCTCATTTTAGACTGGTGATGGTGTCAATGATGCCCCTGCACTGAAGAAAGCAGAAATTGGAATTGCCATGGGTTCTGGTACTGCAGTGGCCAAAACTGCTTCTGAAATGGTTTTAGCAGATGACAATTTCTCCACAATTGTGGCTGCTGTGGAAGAAGGACGTGCAATTTATAACAACATGAAACAGTTCATCCGATACCTGATCTCCTCCAATGTTGGGGAAGTTGTTTGGTAGGTTTAAATTGATTTTTTTCTTTGAGCTAGAGTAGTGATGATGGAGTCTTCCAGTATTTCTCACTAAAACCAGAGGAGGAGGAGGCTCTCCAGGTAATGGATCTCTGTGGAAGTTGCATGTTTCTGGCCTGTCTTTAGTGAAGAATTGTAGCTTGCCACAAAAGTTGTACAGTTGTATTTAGAATATTCTAGCTCAGCAGGTAATGCTTTCCAGTTATTTCTATGATTGGAATTATTCTCTAAAGAAGGAAAACCAAAACCTTAATCAAACAGTACGAGATGTGGAATTTCAGATAACTTAGTCCCAGGCATAGCTTAGATGTTTGTTTAACCTCAGGTTCCATGAACATGGCTTGTGTTCCTCTGGGAGGAGCAGTGGTGACCCAGCACCACAGAATGCATTGCTGGTGTCAAAATGTAAATATGGATCTCCTCACAGTCCTTCCATCAAAGCAGACCTTTCCCAGAGTGGGATAAAACACAGCAGTTGTGTTGCCTTGTTTCTTGTCAGCTTTAAGGCTGCCCTTCATGTGGCTCTTGCTGCAGCCCCTATTTCTGTTTTATTTATTCACACAGGCTTGGAGCCATGAAAGTTACAGGCTCAATAAACTTCTGCAGGGAATAGCAATAATCTAGGGAAATGAAGGTTAGTTATTTGAGCCAAAATGTGTCTTTTTAAAAGTGGTTTGCAAGCCTTTACCCATGTGTATGTAGATATTTAGCTGTAGAGACAAGTAGAGTGGAGAAAAAACAACCCTAAAGTCAAAAGTCTTCAATTTTTGAAGTTATCAGAAGAAGGCAATGCTTCAAAGCTTACATGCCAGTGGTTAGTCTTTGCTCTTGGATATGTGTTTAGTTTTCTGATTGTGAATATTCAGCTTGTGATCCTCAGTGGGTAAGAGAGAACAGAAGTGCTGCTGCAGGTTTAGGCTTAAACGTTCCTGACATGCACAAGAATAAGCTTGTAACTGGTGGGTTTCTTTGTAGTATCTTCTTGACTGCTGCCCTGGGTTTTCCTGAGGCTCTGATCCCTGTTCAGCTGCTGTGGGTAAACCTTGTGACTGATGGTCTGCCTGCCACTGCCCTGGGCTTTAACCCTCCTGACCTCGACATCATGAATAAGCCCCCGCGCAACCCCAAAGAGCCCCTCATCAGTGGGTGGCTCTTCTTCCGTTACCTGGCTATTGGATGTGAGTACTGATGGCTTTTTTTTCCTTCAATAAACTAAGACATGAATTACAAGGTTTTTTTTTTCAGTATTGGAAGTCTTGAGGCCTTGAGAAGTTTAAGTGTGACGAGTGAGGTCTTGTCTTGCATACAGTTCAGAGTGCTGAGAAAAGCTCTTTGTTTCCTTGCAGGTTATGTTGGTGCTGCCACAGTGGGTGCTGCTGCTTGGTGGTTTATTGCTGCTGATGGTGGTCCAAAAGTTTCCTTTTACCAGCTGGTATTTGCTCAGTTTAATATCTTTGGGGGGAGAGGGGAGGTTGCTGCTGCTTTCATACTTGAAATGACTGTCCAAACCCGGTAGGTTATGGGAATTTATATAATTAAACATTTTCAGACTTACCCTGTAAAACTTGATCATGATTAATTAGTCTTGATAGGAAAGCTCAGAGGTGGGATACCTGAGCTTTTAACAATTTGAAGGACAAATTGTTGTCTTGCAAGTAAAAGCCTAAAGAGGATTTTTCTAAAACAAGCAAAAGTTTGTAAGCACTGGTTTTAGGAGTCAGAGTAGAAACTTCCCTTTCTATAATACTCCCTGCTTTTTTCCTGGTTGCCTGTTTTACATTTTAAAAGTTAACAAGCTGTGGAAGTGAGTTGTGTCTGTTCTATTCTAGAGCCATTTTCTGCAGTGCAAGGAGGACAATCCAGACTTCTATGGGGTGGACTGTGTGGTGTTTGAGTCCCCGTACCCCATGACAATGGCTCTCTCTGTGCTTGTCACCATAGAGATGTGCAATGCTCTCAACAGGTTCGTATGTCCCCACAGGAAAGCCAAGCCCCTGCATAGCTTATCCAAAATCCTGCTTTTTGTGCAATTTGATCCTTGGTGAACAGCTCAGCTAATGAAGAGTGAGTCACATTTCCCTTCTGAGTTCTGGTAGTGCAAACAAACTGACTCTTAGATAACATTTGAGATCTCTTATCATAAGGTGTATTTTTAAGTCTGCCAATTCATTCTGGTATTTTACTAAGCACAAGCAACTGAAATATTTTCCATTATTTTTAATCTAAGCTTAATCAATCAGATTATCCCTACTATGTTTGTATAAAGTGATATCAAGGAGAACTAAAATAAGAATGCTGAAGATATGGAAAATAGTTTTTCCTGCCCTAAGGGAGTGTGGGTTTAGCCAATTAATATTAGATTATAAATGGAAACCACTAAATAGCACAATGTCAAGGGTATTTTTCTTCAAATAGCTTAGAGGTCAGTTAATTTAAAAACAAATAAACTTGAAATACAAGTGCACTGGGGTAGTCCTACATAAAGATACTGCTCCACATCTGCTGCTCTGGATCTCAGCCCCTTCTCCAGCACAGCCTAAATGCAGATGGAATCAAGAGCCAGCATTAAGAAGGTGAAAGTGTTTGACCCCATGTCAGTCTTTCAGTGAACTCCAGCAGAAGTGGGTGCACCTGGGGCCCTGGTAGACTCAGCTCTCTTAGGCTGCCATGTCCACACCTCCCTTTCCCTCCCATGGAGAAGACTTTGGGGTCATAGTGAGAAGAATAGACTAGGTCAGGACAGAACACTCGAGACTTTGAAGAACAGACCTGAGGCTGATGGTGGCTGCTGTGCTAAGCTGACTTTCAGGCCAGTTGAAGCTGCAGCATCCAAACTGTGTCCTGAGCCGTTTCCTGCCTGGGGTCCCCGTGCTGTGCCAGGCTGCTTTGTGGTTCTCAGAGCTTCCTGTTGGTGTCAGAGTCACACATGAGCTGTGTTTCTGTTGCAGCCTGTCAGAAAACCAGTCCCTGATGAGGATGCCCCCGTGGGAGAACATCTGGCTGGTGGGGGCCATTTGCTTGTCCATGTCCCTCCACTTCCTTATCCTTTATGTGGAACCACTGCCTGTAAGTGCCCATGCCTTACCCCCACCCCTCAACTTCTAGACAGAGCAAAACCTTGGCTGGGGCTGGAGGGGGAGCTTGGTAACCCCTGGCTTTTCTTTCAGATTATCTTCCAGATCACACCTCTGAACGTGACGCAGTGGCTGATGGTATTGAAAATCTCCCTCCCTGTCATTCTGCTGGATGAGACACTTAAATATGTGGCCCGTAACTACCTGGAACCTGGTAAAGATGATAGTGTGCGGCCTGCCACCAAACCCTGTGCTCTGTCAGCATGCACCGAAGGAGTTTCCTGGCCGTTTGTGTTCATTACTATGCCCCTGGTTATCTGGCTTTACAGCACAGACACTAACTTTAGTGATATGTTCTGGTCTTGACTGACATGGTGACGAGTTTTACATTCAAAGGAGAAAAAAAAAAAGTTTAACTTAATTTTTTTATTGTTTAGAGCAACTGTCTATTTCTGCTGAATTTTCACATGAACATATTTGCCGGTGATGGAGGTTTCATAATCTAGATTTTGGTTTTTTGCTTTTTCTGACTTCAGTGGGGGCAATATATTCCTCTTTTATACACAGTTAAAGTGTCCATTGACATGTACAGAGAACTAACACTATTTTATGCAAATATTTTTTTGTAGATGAAAAGCATGTACAGTGTTCTGTTCAATAGTCTATTCATCATGTAAAAAAAAGTAAATTTTTTTTGAGCCAGCGGACACTATCAAACTAAATTGGCAGCAGATTTTAGGGAATGAATGTGTGTTGTCTAAAACTAAAAAAGCATGTAACTGTTTGTCTTCTGCATGATCATCCAAACTTAATTTGTCATAAAGTCAGGTTTTGTTCACAAGCAGAACTTTCTGCACTGGGTAGAGAGTCCTGCTCCCTGGGTCAGGATTTCTTCTCGGTCCCCTCTTCCCTCACTCTCGGTTCTTGACTGTCCTTGTTTACACCACTTTCTGTATGAGGTATGCCTGATCTCGCTCGTGCAGAAAATGCCATTCCAGGTGCAGCCTGCTGGGGTTCTTCCATACTCTCCACACACATAGGGTTGTTTTTTTTTAAGGATTATTTATTTGTCTATTGTATTTTATTGTAACAGACCTTACTTTGCCAGTGTTGCCCATTATGCAGGGATAGGGAGGGCTACTTCTGTCTCCTTAAATCTAAAGCCTTTTTAACACACACAATCTGTTTCAATTCAAAAAAGGGTTTAAGTTGGGATTTAATACCTTTTTTACACATGTCAGAGCTTTTATTTTTCTTTCTTTTTTTTTCCCCCCTTTAAGATCAAAATTTGCAATGAGACCTGAAAAAATAACTTGCACTGCATAGCTAGAAATTGGATTTCCTACACTTAGGGCACTAATGCTCAGTTGTATACATGGAGTTACTCTGCTGGCCTGTTGTTAGCCTGACTTGAAGTAACAAGCTCGTGTGTGTTTTTTGTAAAATCTGTAAATAGCACATGACCAAATTGAACATATTGTATAGAACTATTTTTATTTTAATGTGGCACTAACCACCTTCATTATTACGGTAAATGTTAAAGCATGTTTTCAAATTCAGTCCTGTATCAACAATGTGTAAGTCATTAACAGTCCTAACTGTGGTGTTTTTCTCCAATGCCTTCCAACTTTCATCGACTAAAGTGAGTATTTTTCTCCCATTTCACCCTGCCAGTGGTGACTTGCTGTAAAATAGCATATGCTGTATACATGTTGAAGAATAAATAGTAATTTCCTTCATTCCCATGCTGTGTTTTGTCAAACTCTGCTGTGCTACATTATTATCACCACTTTAGACTCTCGTTTTGTGGTCTGAAGCTCAAATTACTGATTCCAAAGGCAAAGCACTTGCTTTTGGTTTAGTGTATTTTAGGGTCTTGTTTTATAGCACCTGGGAGCCTTAGTGCCCCAAGGTCTTACAGCTTTTGGTCTTAAGTTTGAGATAAAATCAGACAAATCTGTAACTTAAGATCCTGACAGCTGTTACCATGAATGTTTAGTGTCCAAAACTCTCTGGTACTCGTGGTCAGGTGCTGGTTTACTCCAAAGCTTTTCCCTGCTCTGAATCAGGGGCTGTCCCTCAGAGCTGAGCACCCTTCCCTGGTCCCTGCAGTGCTCGAAGGGCAGGTGCTGCTCCTGGCAAAACCAGCTCATTATTTGTTATTTGCCATCTGAGAAGGCAAAAGAACAGTCTCAGCTTAACAGGGCAGTCTTTGAAACCTGCCCTGGGGTCACTGTGTCTGTAGAGCAGCAGGTGCTGTTATCTTGTGCTGGCTCAGTCTGCTTTAGAAACCAAATTCAATCAGCTTTGTGATCCCTCTTGGAGGGGAAGGATAGTTCCAGGCTATGTTGTCTTGCTGCCAGCTGGAATCCAGCGAGCACACATAATTCTCTAGGTTTAAGCTCTCAAGTGGAGAGGTGCTCCCTCAGAACACAGAGGCTCTATCAGAAATTCCACTGCATTGTGATACTTTGTTCATAGAGACTTTGACTTGAGTTGATGCTGGAGTGGCTTAGAGGAGCTGGCCTGATGATGTAGCAGGTGTGTTGCCAAACTGTGAGCATTCAAATGCCCTTTTTTGGTGTGGAAGAGCCAAACTAAGGTTTTGCATTCCACAAAACCACTGGCCTTAACTGGCCTTTAGCTGTATCAATAACAAATCAGCAGCATGAGACCTGTCCCTGCTCCTTGAAACAAAAAATAATAGTTCCTGTGATGTGGGATTCCTTGAGATCAAAGTGTGTACCAATGTGTTATTTGCTGGAAACAAATCAGCAGTTTAGTTCTGTGTGCTCCCACTGCTATTGACAGACATTTCCAGGGCAGGAGTGCCACTGAATCCTTGAACACAGGTTCTGTTGAGCCTCAGAGCACCATGTGGTGGCCTTTTTAAAGCCACGTGTGTGGCTGCCACCATGAATAATTCTGCTTCTTGTACAATCCTGTTCCTGTCTTTTATCCCAAATAATTCTGCCATACACCCCCTTTTTGCCTCTCTTAAGAAGCTGAAGGGGAAAATGACTGTCAGTAAGTAGAATTCAGAATATTCAGAATTCAGCACCTTCTCTGTTGGATCTGTCAGTGTTGAAGATGAATCTTGCTGCTTGTCATGGATTTCCATAGAGATCTGAGAGCTCATTTGTGCCACTGTCTCAGAGGCATCTGGGGTAGGGCCTTGTGTTCTTTGGACTTTGCCTTCAAATCTGGATGAGTGGTGGGCAAATGGAGATGTTGGGATCCATCCCTGCAGGCTCCTGAGCTTACAGGACAGTCAGGTTTTACAATGTGCTCCTACAGAGCCCAAGCAATCTTCATCTGTCCTGGTTTTCCTCTGTTTCTCCCAGTCTTGTCCAAGTTTCCCTGCAGAAATGGAGCCATAGGGTTCCCCAGGATCAGCAGCTCAGGTTGGATGGCAGCTGTGCTGTGCTTTCAGCATTCTGTTCTCCAAGTGCTGTAAATCCCACCCCTGGCTGGTTGGGATTGGCCAAATGTTCAGACCTACCTGAGCTTCCCCCTGGGCAGTGAAGCATCCTGCCCTGGAATCACATCCTTGTGGTCCTGGAGCTGGAGTGCTGGGTCTGGGCTTCAGCCCTGGAGCTGAGCAGGCTGGGGGAGGCTGCAGCAGGAGCTGAAGAAGCTGAGGGCTTTTCTGTCATAGAAAGTACAGAACTGCAGTGCAAAGTTTGTAATTTCTGCAGGAAATGTCTGAACTAAAGTGTTTATCCTTAGCTGTATAGATCCTGTCATCTTTCAGCCTCAGTCTTTTCAGCTGGAGAAACCAGGAAGGGAGGACTTTGCAGGACAGACTCGTTTGTTTGGTCCCAAGTGTTTCCTCTCCAACCTCCCCAGTGCTGAGGTTGAGGAAGGTAACTCCTGTTGAGCCAGGTTAGCCCACAGACAGCAGTCCTTGTTCAAGCAGGACTAACTCAGAATTCCCCAGGCTTGATCTCCCACTCCATTCTTAAAAAATAACTTCATTTTTTTTTGTTTCTCTTTGCTCCCATCTCACCGAGCTTTTTCATCTCTGCTGTTTTCTGGATTCCTTGGTGCCCTCACACATCACTGCTTATTCTCTGCTGTGAGAGGGGTGTGTAAGACCAGGATCAATCGTGTGATTGATGCTGCCTTATGCTGGGAACACCAGGAAGGATATTGGCTTGTGCTGGGAACCCACTGGGGTTTGGAATGAGAGCAGCTCCTCCTGAATCCTGTGTTCTGTAGCAAGGAGGATGCTCAGGCAGCTGCAGTCATGCATTGAATTTTTAGCCAGGAGCTTTTGTCTTTGCAGTGCCTTGGGCTCTCTCTGCTTTCACGTGTGAGCAATCCAAAGTGCTGAGCTACACAACGAGCTGCTCCTTCTTGCTGGCATCTGAGCAATAAAAATAGTTCATACTTGGTTTCCCAAAACGTTACTGCAAATAAATGAGGCTGTACAAAATGTACAAAAGAGGCTGCAGAAAACCATTTCTACTGGTCTGTCAAAGTGCTCCGAGGCGTGTGTTGGTAGAGAGGCTGCTGGGGAGGTTCCTGGTACGAAACTGAGTTTTTAATCTGCTGATAGAATGCAGTACAG
This sequence comes from Haemorhous mexicanus, assembly GCF_027477595.1. Classification (NCBI taxonomy): domain Eukaryota; kingdom Metazoa; phylum Chordata; class Aves; order Passeriformes; family Fringillidae; genus Haemorhous; species Haemorhous mexicanus. Next base: position 11,508,533 of record NC_082359.1, read on the forward strand.
CAGTGCCAGCCCGACACAGCTCGAGCCCAGAGCTGATGGTACACAGCCCACGGGGGCTGAGTGTGCTGAGATGAAGGGAGGTAAAACCAATGGAGTCGTCTGTCTCTTGCACCTGTCTTGTTTACTTTTTTGCACTTCTAACCATTAACTGTTTCCCTAATCTCTGCTAATTACATCCTTAATTGCATTAATATGCATTTTCAAATCTTAGCAGGAGAGCCCAAATTTTAGTGTTGAAGCAGTGTTTGGAAGAGCTTCCCTGGAGCTGTAGGGACTCAGAGCAGTCTCTCCAGACACAAGGCTGACCTTATGCTGTGGTAGGGGTGAAGTACAGCAGGAGCTTTAGGACCTTGTACTCTACCCTTTGCCTACACATTAATCTGTGTAGTTTAATGACTTCTTCAAGGCTTTCCTACTGCTTCCCAGAACAAGCTGCCTGGCTTGGAAAAGGGACATTGTTAGGTCACTTTGGGGCCAAGCCTGCCCTAATGCCTCGACTGAAAAAACAAGTGCGTAGTACGGAACTTGAAAGTAAAAATTCCAAAGCAGTGAGAATTGTCTGTTGCCACTGGTCAGGCAGAGAAAGGCAAAAGCTAATTAAATGTGTCTTAATTGTTTTTCACTGCAGTCTCGAGTAGGAAGTGCTGGCTCTGCTGATAATCAAGGGAGCTGAGCCTTAATCCAGAGGATTCTGAGATTCAAGAACAAAGTAACCTGAGAGTGTCCCTTCAACGACAGAGCAGCCAGTTACCAAACTTAACATTCTTTCTTCTGTCACTGTTGATCTTAGTCTTGCTTGTATAATGATACTTAGCATTCATCCTTTCATTAACTGATGCCTTTTCTTTCTTTCCTTTTCAGCAATACTGGAGTAATCGCTTCCTAAACAATTTTGCAGAAATGTAAGGTTGTTTTGTTGCGTGCATGTGTTTTTAGCAACACATCTACCAAAACTTCTGCATGTATCGTGTAAAGATTCTTTGCTTTCCCTTAAAAACAAAACTCATTGTGTTCTCTGTGGAAGAAATGTGTGGTACCATTAGGACTTCATGATACAGATGTACAAACGTGCAATATAGCTTACCAAGTCGGAACTCTCTCCAGAGAAGTTGGGTTTCTGTGCTGCATGGAGAAGAGTTTGGTTATCCTTGAACAAGAATTGCGGAGCTGTCAGCCGATTTCCATATTCCTGTATGTAAAATGTCAGTTTCTACAATGTACAATATCAGATAATGCATGCCTTGGGGTGTAGACGGATCTCTCTCTGTATTGTATCATCTAAACATCCTACTCCAACAGCTTCTGTACAATGCTCTCCTATTTATAAATCCATGGAAACGATTACAGATGAATGTTAAACCGTAAGCCTCCACTTCATAACGTTGGATTTTTTTATCATCTGTGCAAATCAACCTCTTTTGCACTGTAATGTAACTTATTTAAATCTAAGGCAGTAAGACAGATGTTGGTGCAATACAAAATATCGTGATGCATTTATCTAAAAAGCAACAACGACGTAGCCAGTTCCCACAGCTGCATGTGTGACCTTTAGAAGTTGTAAATAAGATCAATTGTCTATTGACATGCTGACAGTAAAGGAGCATCACACCTAGTTTCATTTGTATCAGGTAAATAAATTTATTCTACAATACGTGCTCGGCGTGTTATTTGATGCACTTTGTTTCCTGCAGGTCCCTGCGTGGGCTCTGCAGCGCGCTCTTATTTTAATGCCAGGATGACACCTTTAGCACCAACACCATTGCAATCTTTCCTCCTAGAACTATGCAGATGCAGCTGCTCCTCGGCAGTATTGACCTCCTCGCTGGCGTGATTTCCTCTGTCCAGGGGCTTGTGTGTGTGTTTAAGGGACACTGTCAAGTACTTTGATCACTCAGTTTTTTTAAAATGCTCCATTGTTTGTAAAATCCCTCTGAGAAACGTAAAATAAACAATTCTTTCCCAACTACATCTTTTTTTTTTTTTTTTTGTCCTTTTCTATTTTCCAAATTGCCCCAGCCTAAAGTAGCTCCTGGTCTCTTCCCTTTCTGTAGACAAAAGGAAGATGAGCCAAACGTGTTTGCTACACCACGAGCATCCTGCTGGGAGTGCTTGGCTGTTTGGGCTACTCCCTTCCCCAGACCAGGGGCTGCTCTGCCACGAGCTCACAAGGCTGCTGCTGGGCAAGGCTAAAGCACTCTCAGGGTAAGAGCTGGAATTTCCAAGTCTCCTGTAATGCTCTGCTCCAAAGCTCAAACACCAGATTTTGTTTGGAATAAGAGACAACTTAGGAATGTGTTTTACATTAAATGTAATGCCTCTTAGCCTCCAGCCCCTGATAGCAGCACCCTGCTGGCAAACAGCGTTATCCAAATGAGGTGACACGTCTGAGACCCTTCAAACGCAGCAGTGTGAGGTTTAAAAATACAGGGGTCGAATTCCGTGGTCCAGCAGCTCTATAGGATGGTGCAGGGTGAGCTAACGCATCGGGCTGAGCTGCTGGCAGCTGCTTCCTACTATGGTAGTGCTGTGCCGGGCAGGCTGAGCTCTGCTGCTCGCCCCGGGGCTGTCAGAGCCTCCCTTATCTCCCCCGCGGCTCTTCCCGCAGCCGGAATTAGAGCCGGGCCCTGGCACACACGGCCAGCGCTGTCAGCACGGCCCCTCCCCTGCAGGGCGGCCCCAGCGCCCCCCAGGGACACCTGAGCCCGGGGCAGGTGGGGGAAGAGCCCCACGAGCATCTCTGGAGTTTCACAGCCTCAGCCTGCCTGGGAAAAGGAGGTTTCTCAGAGCCTGCTCCAGCCCGGCTGCTCTCCTCGCCCTTTTTTCTGCGTGTGGAACTTGGCCCCAGCCCTGGTGCCAAAAGGAAAGCTCAGCCCTGATGGGAAGTCGTTATTCAGCACCGAGCTGCATTCCTCTGCTGGTGAGCAGCTCCTGAGCCAACTCACACCAACTCACACCTTAAACATTGCTTTAAATGATGATCTGCAAGTTGAAGCAGAATGAGTCCCCCAGCTGGAGTTCAGCCATGTGAGGAGAACGTGATGCTCAGTGGGTTGCCAAGGTGCTCAGTGCAAGAATATGTGGTAAGAGATGCTGAAATAAACAGCTTCATCTTCCCCCTCCTCCTCCTCCTCCTCCCTGCAAACCCCCAGCTCTAAAGCACCACATGGATGAGCCCACTGACAGCACAGAGCAAAGAAACCACTCCCCATAGCTCAAGTTATGAGGCATTATGGACATATTACATTAAACTCTAAATACAGAGGGCAGGCAATATCCCTATTTTTACCTCGAGGTGAATTTGAGTATGATTAGAGCCCACATCCACCCCCAGGAGAGTGGGTGAGAAATGAGAGAAGCTCTGAGCACCTGAAGAGGTTTTCTAAAAGATCTCATCCCAACAGTTTACCCACATGGAGGTGCAGAGAAGACTTTGGGCATCAATTTATCAGGCTCCAGGATTTACCTCATACCCCAAACCATCACCCTATTTGCCACTCTGCTGTTTTGATGGGATGATAGGTGAGGAAAAGGAATCTGATCTCCAAACTCACAAAGTCCTTGGCCCCTCTGGAAGCTCTTGGAAAGAGAGAGGCTTGTACAGAGTAAACATCTACTGGGGACCCACTCCCACACCCCAGACTTTGCAAAGGCCAGGGTCAAGCCAGTAAATGAAAAGAGAGATTATTCTTTCTATGTTGTTCCATCAAGTGATAGGGACTGGCCAAAGGGCTTTCCTTAATACATAAATTGTTACACTAAAGTTGCCCAGGTGAACATTTTATTTTTTCCCTCTTTGCACCAAAAAAACTGTATTTTATTATCAATTTCCTCCCCAAACACCTAGTCTTATATACATCCTTGCCTCCTCCTGGCCAGCTTCCAAAGGACATTTTAACCAAGACTATTTAGCTTGAGACCATAGGTTTATACTGAGTTTAAGCCCTCCTAAGGTCACTAAATTTAAGACAGATCTGGGTTTTTAAAATATATTTGGTTGTGGTATGTTTGTGTAACTTGAAATAATAATGGCAGACACAGCCTTTGAGATTTCCTTACCACTGAGGTCTAAATGAGGGAATAAGGTTTGCTGAGTCAGAAATCCTGCTTCTGCCCTGCATGGATCAGTTTCCACATCACTGAGCTCCTGAAAAGCAAGAAAGGAAGAATCACCACACAAAGAGGCTTAATGAGGAAGACAGTTACTGAAAGGGGGGGAAAAAAGTCCTAGTTAATCAAGAATTTCTCTGTAATCAGCAGCAGCAGCAAAAGAAGCACCTCAGTTCAACAGAGAACACTGATACTGGCCAGCAGTCCTCAGTCCCTCCTTTATTTCTGCTTCACAATTCCTGAATTCCCATGATCTAGAAATCTTCAGAATTAGAAACACTGCCAGTATTGCAGGTGATATCAGCCCATGAGAGGAGTAAATGCATTATTTAGGCAATTTCTAACCACAGCAGGAATGTGTGCTGCTTTCAGACCCTGGCAAATTCAGCCTTTTAGCCTTAGCCAAGTCTGTGTACAGTTTGAAGAAATTCTGTCCCTTTCCCATCACTTCCTGTCAAAGCAGGAAAGAGTTAAAAGTTAGTGATGGAATATGTGGTTTAAATTCAAGGATTTCAGGCAAACAGGGGCACTCTGCCCTTACCCAGCACCTCAGACACACCTACACTTCACAGTACAACTGGATGGCAACAGATTTCTTGCCTCATGTCCAAACTGTTCCACTTCCATCACTGATCTAACACAGCCTGAACTTCAGTTCTTGGCTTTGTGATCTTTTCTTCTTGGGTGCAGAGCATGTGACTGAGGCAGGGAATGAGGTCAGCTGCTTATTAAGGGCTAATTGTTATATTCCCTGAACTAAATGCCTGTAACTGCATTGGAGAGTACCAGACCCCTGCAGAACCAGAGATCACATTCTAAAATTAAAGCAGTAATGAAGGCTCATTAATAGGCAAGCAGAATCCCTCTAGAATTCTGAAGTGAGGGCCAAATATATCTCTCTATACAATCTCAACATGTATGGCACCTCAGAGTTCCACAGCCACAGTGCAACTCTTAGCAAAGATCACACTCAGCCCAACACATCAGGTACTCACCAGGCCTCACCTGCAGACTCACAACTTCCCATTTCCAGTAAGGAACCAAGTTCTCAGAAAACCAAAGCTGTGAGGGTACAAATCCCTTTTGACAGCCATCTCTAGGTGTTCTGAGCTGTGCCTGGACTTGTTTGCTCAAGCTGCACCCAAGGACTCAGCTTGAAGCAGTTTTAGTTTCCTGCCTGTTCTAAAAGCAGAGATGATCAGATTATCTACACACTGCAGAATGGTTTCAACAGAACTGTGGCTCTCCTGTTTGCTCTTCTATGTAAATACTTCAGAGAAATGTGCAAAGCCAGTGGACTCCACCTGAAATGAATGACCTATTCAAAGGAACCATTAGAAAGAAATGGCTGAAAAATACAGCACATACCTCATATACTCCTCATCAATTAAATGTACCCTGTCTTTAGTTTAGTAACACAAACAACTCAGTTTTCATTCTCAGCAGAGGTCTGGAATACAACTAGAAAGCAAATGCAGCTACCCAGCTTTCAGCTGGTGAATGCTGAGTGTGAGGAGAAATCAAAGCTTTTTTATATAAAAATAGATGCTTTGAATATCTTGCACGTTTTCTCTGTTAGGAGCCACGTGATGAGCTGAAATCCATTCACTGCATCCCACAGCAACAGCAAAGAGATGAACAGGACAAGGCCTCTCATCTGCCAGGAAGTCATTAATGAAATATTTGCTCTCCCTGAGATGTGACACGTTTGGTGAATCTGCTCACTGCAAGAGCAGGAGCAGCTCATGCCAACCCAACTGCCACGACAGCTTTGCTTTG